>NC_056739.1:1413041389-1413149220 GCF_019279795.1 Protopterus annectens | reverse complement strand
ACTTACAGGTTTGTTGTGTATCGTGCATATGTGTTGTGGATGTATGACAATCGAAAGCTGGGATATGGACATCATGTAGTCATACCCTCCTGTGCGGTGAACTAAATCCGACAGAGATTTCCTTCTGATGAAGCAGACTATACTGGATTCAAAACATTTTTGGGTTTTTGGATGTTTCCCGAGTAAATCTTAAAAAAGTTGTATATTCCCAGTGAAGTAATTAGTGTAGAAATCCAGTTATAAAAAGAGTGTTATATTCTGTAAATTTCTGATTACATTATAGGACGTTCCCCCAGTAAGTGTATGCAGTGTTGTGTAGATGAGTATAGTTGTTTTTAAGAATAACTATTGTTTTCTGAAAAATTTGGTTTTGTCTTGTCAATGATGGGTTACCTAGCAGATGAACTGCAATTATGTGCATTCCTTTACTGCAGTGTCTTTATGTGTTGAAATGGAGGCAATTTTGCATTGTGTGCAAGCTAAACTTCTTTGACTGACATCAGTGTTACAGTTAACTTCTGTACGTCATTAAAATTGTACTTTTAATAAATTCAATATTATGGGTAATGTGTTTCTCTTAAAATAAAACTGTCTTGTCATGCATTGCATTGAACTGAAAGTCATACAACTTTGGGAATGTAATTTGAGTGTGGTAGTAGAAATACAATGATAGTCATATACATTATATATAATAAATCTCAGGAAGATATTGTTAAGGAGACCTTAAGAAAAAATAGTGGGGATGATGCAGAATGGATGGCATGGAACCACTGACAATCAATGGAGAGGCAATGATGTCAGGATGGGTATGTAAGGGGCATTGTGTGACTACCCTCCCTGGCACTGTGTTACACTACTGTAAGAGTCAGATTATCTATTTCTGTTATTTTTGGCTACATGTTGTTTCAGACAACTTGCTTGAGAGTGAGTCAGGGGTAAGAGATTAATCTTGTAAAGTACGGTTTTCCACATCCAGACATCTAACAACCCATGTGACCCTCATGTCCTGCAACATGTCACATTGGTAGTGGGTTATATGAACAGTTCTCTTTACCCATCAGGGAAAAAAAAACCTAAAAGAGTATTGTACCTAGAGATCACTTCTGCATCTCAACACAATGTTGCATGTCCTTGTGGGAAACATGGCTGTTATCTAGGCCAGCGGAAGAAAATGTATTGTGAACCAAGCCTGACATGAGTATTAATCTGTATCCATAGTTTAAAAAAATGGTTTCCTCTGTGGTACCTCTCATGTCTCATCTGATGGTATTGTTTGGATTCCTTTGAATGTGCTAAGCAGTTGCCTGACCTAGACTTCACATGAATACACCTTCTTCATCTGTTGTGGATGAGGAGTGAATTGAAGTTAGACTGAGGAGTCGTGATGTCTGCATAGTCAATTCACCTTCTCAGCATGATACCTGTTAGCCCTGCTTGCCCTTTCCTGTTGTGAGCATCATTCTTTGCTATTCATCAGGCTTCACAGGTTAGCCACCTGTAGATGCTGAGAGACATGAAAGCTTTCTTATCTGCAGAACTGATCTGTCTTTAACATTAGAGAATACCTTATGATGTTGTGTCTTTATGCATTGCTGTTGCCAAGGTCAATTTTGTGCATTTGCTGTCCTGACTGTACTTTGAAGTTACAGATGAGTTGTTTAAAGTGAAAACTTTACAGTTTTGGACCCCTTACTTTTGAAGAAACCATGGCCCTTCCTTGTGGTTCATCTGCATTGATTTTTGGGTATAATCCTACTGTGTGTGGTATCCCTATGCAAAATGGCCATTATATAAATCCCTCACTCTATCTTTCTCTCTCTCTCTACACACACACACACACACACACACACACACACACATACACACACGCACACACATAAAAACATACATACACACCTGTACAATATACTTATCTATACATCAAAAAAATATTTATATATATATATATATATATATATATATATATATATATATATATATATATATATATATATATATATATATATATATATATATATATATATATATATATATATATATATATATATATATATATATATATATATATATGTGTGTGTGTGTGTGTGTGTGTGTGTGTGTGTGTGTGTGTGTGTATATATATATATATATATATATATATATATATATATATATATATATATATATACATATATATAAAATGGAGTGACAGTGGTAGGTAGTGACCAGTTCATTTGGTAGGGTATATCATTGAGCTATGCTGCAAAGTTGAAATGGCAGCAGCATGGGGGTGAATGATTTAGTTTGCATCCAGAGTCTGCCTGCAGCAAGTGAAGGCAATCCTGGGATTAGGTCATCAATAGCTGGATTGCCCATGGATGTCACTGTATTGGGAGTATAGGGTGGCTTGAGGAACACAGCTACTGTCCTTTTAGGGAAGATGTAATGGCTTTTTAGAATCATGTGGAATAATTGGCTGTAAATGTGCTTGAGACGGTTTGCAAAAGAGACATTGTATACTGGTATAGTGGACAAGTGTATGTATGTGTGAATTATGGAAGCTGTTGTGTTTAAGGGACAAATGGGTCTGAACTGGACTGGCACCCAACATATTAAACAGCAGCAGCTAGGGTCTTCCATAGCTATGTCTGCATCACTCTGTGAAGAGGTGAGACATGGGTGGAATCCCAGGGGTCTGTTTTTTGCTTCCCACCCAGCTATCCATGTCATACTTACAAAGGGGTAAACAGGTAATCTGCTTGATGTGGAGAGGGAGCCTCTTCCATAGTTGAGAGATTCTCTGAAACACAATTCTGTCCCACCAACAAGCCTGGTTGATGTCTCAGACCATGTTGAGGGCACACGTGCAGGTTACTCGAGTGGAGCTTGACTTGCGGATATGCAGCAGTCCCATCAAGGTGTGGTCCATGATCGCCTAGTGTGCCAGACAGAGGTCACCTCTGAGAATCTGTATGAAACTGAGTAGAGGGATTGTGCTTTTAGCCTATTTCTGTATAGTAGATGTTGTGAGGCCCTGGATTCTCCCGGTGAGGAACCACTATGGTCTCTCCAGCTGCTGCATCTGCTTTGCAAGGTACATGCTGAAAGGTGAGTTGTACTCCATAAGGGGCCTTATAAGGGAAGAATGCAGGGATGCTTTGACCTTCTTGTCCCTGGATGAGATACCCTTACTTATGAGGTGGGCCATGTAGAAGGCTTTCGGTACCATGGAAGCAACATGGTGGTCAAAAGTCTGGTTGCTATCAACCTGTGTGGCACAATCCCTCACGCATGATTGAGCGCTGAAGACATTGTTATCAATGTGATCATTTCTGGGGACATCACTCTCCACAAAGGGGATGATGATGCTTTTTTTGGTATTGAATTTGAGGCCATGTTTGTGGTACCAGTCATTTGTCCGAGTGACACCCTCTTTGAGTATGTCCATATCACTAGTGGAATTGATGACAGCATCCAACTTGCATTCATATGCAAACTTGTGGCCCACTGGTTTTGGACTACACCTCATAAAAGTGTATCCCAAATAACAGAGGCCCCAAGACCAAACCGTGGGGTACGCCGCTTGTTACAAGTCTACTGCTTGAGGTGGTTTCTCCTATATTGACTATGTGGGTTCTATCAGTGAGCCAGTTTTCTATCCATCTGGTAACATGTGGATTGATGCCTAGTTGAGTGAGTTTATCTATTTGCCATGAGAGGGGAATAGTGTCAAAGTCTTTGGCCAGGTCAAGGTAGGTGGTGTGCATCTTCTTCCCCTCATCCATGGCTTTGGTGACTGTCTGAAAGAAGTTGACAAAACTTATCAAACATGACCTACCCTTGACAAAGCCAATGTCCTTGTTGATGAGGTCCATGATAATCTGTTCCATGGCCTTGCAGATCAGGCAAGTTAGGCTGATGGATCTTTCATTTCCCAGACTGGTGGATGTTCAACCTTTGTGTAAAGGGATAACACTGGCTGTTCTCCACTCATCTGGGGCAAAGCCAGTACTCAGGTTTGGTTGAATATGGTGCGTAAAGGTGACACAAGTTTCTATATGAGTTCACATTGGATGCAGTCTGGGATGTTAGCAGGTGCCTTGGAGGCTGTATTTTTTTATTTTGAGAGAGCAGTGAGAACCTGTTCCCTCAATTTAATGGGAAGTGGACAGGCACAGGGGATGTCATGGTTTATTGAAATGGGGGAACAGAGAGGTTCAGGTTTCAATGAATCTGTCAGCCAGCAAGTTTGCTATATGTACGGCATTTGTTTATGTTATGTCCTTGACCACCAGTTCTAAACAGATCTGGGTGCTTCCTTTGAGGTTGCGGACATATGTTAAAAAGGCCTCATGACTGACTAGTAGATGTGGCCACCAATTTGGACCCTAAGTTTGCTTCGGGGGATTTCATTACTGCCCTCATTTGCTTGCTCAGGCTAAGGAGACATTGCTTTCAATTGGGTAACTGCCCTTCTTGGGCTTGGACAGCAATTTTTTCCCTTTGTTATAGAAATTATTTATTGCAGATGTCCACCAGACATTTCAAGTCTGCCTTTGTGAATGTGTATATATATATATATATATATATATATATATATATATATATATATATATATATATATGTGTGTGTGTGTGTGTGTGTGTGTGTGTGTGTAGTATATATTGTGTAAATTTGAGTTACACACATCAGAGCAACACTTGACTGTTAGTTTGTTGAGGGTGAGTCTGGTGTCAGTGGAGTGTGCTTACTGTGACAAAGGCTTATTTTACTGAGGTAATAGCAGCAGCAACAGTCAAGTGTAGCTGTTTGATTGCTGCTTAGTGGGAAAGTTGGCAAGGCAGCATGCTCTGCTGGTAGTGTGAGTGTGCTGGTGTGAGTGTGTTGTTGTGTTGGTGTGTGACTGCGAACGGGTGTGTTGGTGTGTGACTGTGAGCGAGTGTTAGTGTGTGACTGTGAGCGAGTGTGTTTGGTGTGAGTTGGGTGGTGTAACGTTGAACAATGTAGTTGAGCTGCACTGGCACCAACCCTGTTTAGGGATGACATAATGTCAGTGCAGTGGGCTTGCTGCAACAAGTGTTGGATGCCCTGAACTGACATCAACTGCAGATTGGGTGGCCCACAGTTGTTGCAGCACTATTTTGTGGAGATGTGGGCAATGCTACATGGTTTTGTCTCAGTGTGTGTGTTTAGCAAGGGTTGTGTCAAAGAGAATGACGTAGCATGGCATGGATGAGACCAACCCTCTTAAACGGAGTGACTGTGAGGTGCCCAGATCTGACATGGAAGTGTGATTGTTGAAAGAGAAATATTTTCCGAATTATTCTAAGCAAACAGCAAATAGAAAATGCAATAATATTTCTTTCTGAATGGGCAAGCTAATAGTGTTATTTTTATTGGGTGTCCTGGGTGAACAACACTAACAAATGGTTTATTGTTGCATTGTCAGATGCATTACAACTTTTTGAATTCCACAGAGTTTGGCTGATATTCATCTGTGCTGGTCACCTGAAATTGTCTAGTTTATTATCAGAGTAATGACAAGAATGGTACACTGCAGTTTGCTGTGCATATTCTTATACAGAAACGTGGATATGTAGAAAGATATTGGGGAAGAATCCTTTTTTTGTTTTTTTATCTTAAGAATTTATGTGCTTCTTTCAAAAATACTGAATCTTGTTTCACATTCATTGACTTCATTAATTTGTTTTTTACAGGGAAAATATATTTCAGATTCTAATTAATCAGTTTATGTGCATTTATTTTAGGGCAGTACTTCCTCAGCTGATTTGCTGCTCTTGTAATGTCTGGAGTTCAGACCTGCTGGCTATCTGAGAAACACACACTCACAAACCTTGAAATAGGATTAGCTTTAGTGTCTTGGGTACTTTCAGTTCAGTTAATTTCTTTGATTTATTTTAGTAAATAATCCTGGCATGGTCTGAGTAATGTGTAAATCCCTCTTTACTTGAGTCACAATACTGAACTTATTTACTATAAGACCTGGAGTGCTTTTCCAATGAGTATATAAACTGATGGTGAGTGTTGCAGACAGGTATTGGGAGTTGTGCGTTGGTGGACAGGTATTGGGAGTTGTGCTTTGGTGGACAGGTAGTGGTAGTTGTGCATTGGTGGACAGGTATTAGGCGTTGTGTGTTGCAGGTAGATATTTGGAGTTGAGTGGCTGCTTTTCACTGTATGTAGAGGTATGACATGTGTAAGGTGATTGTGTTTTTGAGAGTGTGGTCATGGCTGTATGGTCATGGTAGTGAGATCAGTTAGGTGAGAGGTAGGATATGTGTGTGAATATGGATGGATGAGGGGTGGGTGCATGCGTGAGAACAGTACAGGAATGTGTTGGATGTTTATTGAATCCATGTGTGCATGTATTTGTGGGAATGTGTGTGTCACTGCCATAATTATATAGGTTGTGCAGCAATGAAAGATGTATGGGGAACACTAGTCACTGGGGACACACTTAAATAATAATATCATACTCCCTTAAAGATCATAGAGTACTAACACACATCTACACACTACACCAATCATTACAGAAGAGACCAAACACATAGAGCTACATATTCTGAGCCTCTTTAAAGTAACTTATCTAAATCGCAAAGGCTTTCTAGATGTAACACAACAAGTACCCTCATCAAATTCACAAACATACAATGCAGGCAGCAGTATCCATGAAACATACATCTAAGAGTCACATTCTTTAATTTCAACTGGTAGGTGGGCATAACTGGCTTAAACAGTATAACGTTAAGGTCACATGAATGGACAATGAACAAATATGTCAGCATTCTATTGAGTATAAGGACTACTCCTCAGGGCACAGCACAGTCATTGCCACTTTATGTTAATATACAGCTAGGCTCTTCATGTGAAACTTCTTGCACTGAAGAATAGCAAATAATCCCGTTATACTGCTGTTCACCGGTACAGGTTTTGTATAGGGTCAATAAAGGGCCTTTGTCAGCTGGTGTGGACGCTCAGAGCTGGGATGTAAGGCAGTAATTTCAAGAACTGTATTTCTATTGACACACAGTATGTGTAAACCATTCATAGTCGCAGATGTAAACTAAATTGTAAATATTTTTTTTTCTCTTTTATTTAGAATGCTACCTGTTGTTTGTAATCCTAACTTTTTTTGTAATTAATCATGTAATTTTCTTTGTAATTAATCATGTAATTAAACTTTGTATTGTGGAGCTTTTCTCCGCGGGCCTCCACTGAAAACGGGCTCCCCAGGCCCAGTGGACCTCCCCGGTCATTAAACTGGAATAAATAAATAAATAAATGTTATTATATCATATGGTCTCAAAAATTTCCTCATGTTTGCCATTTTATTGCCAAGCTGCACTTTCATGGTGACTGTATGATATTCCTTGGATGGTCTTGAGACGAAAGGTGTTAATCTCCTCACAACATAAATAAGGCTATTAGAATGCATCTGCTGTATGTTGTGCTACCACCAACCAAGGCTGCATGCACAGAGGGATGTAAAGCAAGGGCCTTTTACTCCACACCTCCCAGACATGCTGTAGATGTTTTGGGCTGCAGAGTGGTTCATTACTATGGACTCAGCAGTATATTAAGGTTTAGAGTGGGAGGTTGATGTAATGGTTAAGGTGTTTAACTTACAGAGACAAGGTGCATGCAGGGTCCGATTCTCACATAGGATAACTGGCTTAGCTTAAAATTTCCCACAAGGGTAGTTAGCTTAGTACAAATGTATGTTCCTATGAACCTAGAGTTCATTCTTGTGCTACATTCACTACCTGTCTAAAATCTGCATAGTCATCCAATCTTTGTATTTCATGCCTTCTAGCTACCTTGTACATCTCCTTGGTAGGATGTTGAATCATTGGTATGATTCATGAGTCACAGTTCCAGGGTCTATGGTTCAGTGCTGATATAACTACATGTCCATCCCGATGGCACTCTCTCTTCCTTCCATCCCCAGTGCTGGCTGCTTTGTGGAGGTAGATTCCCCTGTTATAATTTCTTGGGTCCTTTGTTTAAGCCAGCTGGCTATCCAGTAGTTTATGTACAGGCTCATACTTAGCGTACTTAGCCATTCTAAAATGCCCTAGTGGAATATTGTGTCAAATGACTTGGCCAGGTCGAGGTATGCAGTATGCACCATTACACCCTCATCCATTATTTTGCTGACCTGCTTGAAGTAAGCAACATTTGCACTTGACAAACCCAAAATAATATGGGTGAAGTGTTTATAGATTATCTATGTCATCATTCAGGCTAGCAATGATTATTCTCCTGATTTTTCACATCGGGCTATTCAGGCTTATGAGTCAACAATTCCCCATGTTCTCAAATGGCCCATGTTTATGCACCAGGACAACTGTTGCAGTCCTCAATTCATTTAGCATGAATCCAATTTGGAGTCGGTGGTTAAACAGTGATTATAGTCAGCCCAACAGCTCATGTTTCATGCTTGTGATGTGTATTATTGGGATCCACAGATGCTGTGTTCCTGGCATTGGAGACCCATTAGAGTACATGCTTTTTCTTTGATAGCTGATGGAGTTATGGATATTGGCATTTCCTGAGGGACATCAGACAGAGAGGGGGATTAAAACTGGAGCTGAATTTGTTGGCCAAGAGGTTTGCTATATCCTGTGGCTCTGTACAGGTGGTATGGCATCATTTACAATTAATTCAGTACATTGCTTTGTATTTCCTTTGAGGTTGACATAGGTGAAGAAAGCTTTGCGATTGTCTTTAGCCTGGGAGGTTAATTTTACTTCAAATGTGCCTTTGTTAGATTTGACTAGCTCACAGACTTGCTTGTTTTGGTTGATGAGGGATTTTTATCTTGCAGGACATTGTACCTATTACTTTTTGGCATGCATTTCTTCCTTTTGTTGTACACCTCATTGATGAGATTTTACTAGGATAGCTTATGTTTTGATCCTGCTTTTAATGCAAGTAGGTACAGCTGTCTCTATGCCCCTGTTAATATGATTATACAGGGTTTCTATGAATGATTCCTCATAGGCAGCAGTGTTTTCATAGTTTGTGGCAGCTTGAAATTTGGCTGGGGTGTTAGTTATTAGGAGAAAGTTTGCCCTAGAATAATTCCTAAAAGTTCCAGGGTTAGGTGGTGTGTTTGTTTTTAGCCTTACTTCAGAGGAGACACCCTCATGGTCTGACCTAATCCGGACATTACTCTGTGGGAGGGTGAAACATTTCTGCCATGTTTGTGAGGACCAGTTCAATATTTGCACCCCTAATGGTGTACAGACTAACTGGTCCATGGTGTTTGCATATACAAAGTATAGAAATGCTAGGCCTGCATGTTAGTGAGTCCTTATATTAGAGCAGTTAAAATCACCCTTGAATATGGCATTGGATTGAATGGGGACTCTCTCCAATATATTTAAGTATGTATTATGGTTTTCCAGGGTCATAGATAGGGACCTATACTTGCAAGAATATGGCATGGTTTCCTTTAGCTGGCTTAGCTATGTCAGTAGGTTTATCAAGTTGACAAATTTCTAAAAAAGGAAGTATGGGTGGACAGCATTTTAACTAATATTCAGAATCCCAGCGGGGCCAAGTGCAGACCATCCCTGGCAGCAGTGTGGTCTATCAACCATATCATCTCAGGCTGACAAATATTGTAGCCCATTCAATTGATACTGTACTCTAAGCCATTTATTAAAGTCAGTAATTTTCTTTTTATATTGCAGCATCATCCTTGGAAAAGGCAGAATGCTAGGCTTACACTGGCATGGGGCAGATAGCCCGAGAGCTCCATCATGACTATCTTCATGTAGTCCAGGGAGGTACTTCTCAAGTTGTTTATTCCCACGTGGACTAAGAATGAGATTGAGTCATAGTAGAACTTCTAGCTCAACTTACATTTTTTTCTCATTTTAGTTTAGCACTGTCAGTTATCTGTGCTCCCACTGCTGTTACAAGTGTTTTCTGACAGCACCATAATGATGTGGTACATAAACTAAGCAATATCCTACCCTCTGTGTAAACTAGCCATGGTAGCCTCTGATATAAATTTTCAGCACATTTTCACTCTGCAGGCATCTTATATACACTCTACAAAATCTTGTGGCAGAGAAGCTGGGCAGGACCAGGACAGACTCTCATGAATGGAAACTGAATCAGGATCTTCCCAAAATTAATTCATCTGTGAGGAGCATCTCTAACAAATCATTTCACCACCACTCTCAGCCAGTTTAGAAATTTCAGCTCCAGGACTTCATGCAAAAAGACAGAAAAAAACGAATTTTAATTTTGTTGGACAGGAACGATCCTTTTCTACCAATATCCAGAGCCATTTTGAAGATACATAAGGACTCTACAAATATTGTGGTGACTCTTCTCTGACCCAGGCAACAGAAGTTTTTGTTCGGTTGGAAATCCAGCCATCCGGAATCCCTTTTTCCTATTCTGCACATTGGAGTCAGTGTGTCTTTTCAACAGTGACAGTCTTCTAGAGGCAATGTTTGCACCACCTGTTAGATGGTCCTTTTGTAGTATTTCTTCCACACCACACTCATATTTATGGCCAACTTAAAGTGTTCAGTCCACCTACAGCATGTTTTGCTGATGAGAGAGGATACCAGAGCACCCAGAAGAAACCCACATGAACACAGGAAGGACATATAGACTCTGTACAGAAGGCCCCCCCAGCCAAGAATCAAATGAGGGAACTTCTTGCTGAGAGGCAACAACACTATTACTGTGCTGCTTTGGATATCAATACCATGAGACTGCAGGACAATTACCAAGAACAATTAACACATGCTTCCTCACAGACCAGACATTCTCGTACAAGACAAGAGATGTTGGCTACATCCTAACCCCCAGAAACCTATGACTAACTGCATACATGATAAAATCTTAATACCTTTTAGGCACATAATGTCTGAAAACATGATGCAGGCATTAAAGGAAGCTGGAAAACCTACATTATGATTATTCTTAGCTGTGTTTGCTAATTTTTTCTCAAAGTTGCCCTTAGAGGATTTTATAAGTTGTCTTATTTGTTTATTTAGGCTTAGTAGGGTGCTTTTCTAGTGCTGAGACCTCCCTTTGGTATTCTTAGACAACATCTTCTTAAGCTTGATGTATAGTTTATTTATGTGAGCAGTCCACCAAGGTGGCTTGTTTTTTCCTGATACTCTAACATTGGTCTTATCTGGCACAACCAAGTCTATACTTTTCTATAAGTGTTGGTACAGGGCATCAGAGTATAGGTGCCAAGACCATCTGTTGGGACTGGGACTTAGAAATTGTTTATGCCAACCGCTCGAAGGGTATAATTGGCTTTGAAGTTTTTTAATCTGACCACCTCTGATGGGTTCTGGAGTTACTGCTCCTTTAAAAGTGACTGACTTATGGACAGATTTTACTAACAAGGATTCTACACTTATGGTAGTGCAAAGGTCTCTGATGTAGGTGAAACACCAGGTCAAATATATTTGAGCCACTTCTAGGATTTTGTACAATTTGTTACAGGGCATTTGAGTTACCAAAGTTAAGGAACTTTTGTGCAAGTAGGGGTTCATATAGGTTGCCCACTTGATGGTAGGATAGTTAAAAATCCCCGTATGACAAGAGTGTTAGGTTGCATTTTGACTGATCTCTGCCTCATCTGATGCTATTATTAAGATTACTATGAATATGCTAAGCCATTGTCTCTGACTTAGGCTTCACAGGCATATGCATCACACCTCCTCCTTCATGTTTTGTTGTTGAACGGTCGATTGAATGTTATCAAATGATGAGTCATGATGTCTGGATAATTAATTCATCTCCTTAGCATGATACCTGTTAGCTCGTGTTGCCCCTTCCTGTAACGAAATTCAGAGTCATTGTTATTCATCAGGCTTCACAAGTTATGCACTTGTAGCTGCTAAGATACATGAAAGGTGTCTTATCTGCATAACTACTCTGTCTAGCCTTAGAAAAACTCTTATAATCTTTGTCTTTATGCAGTGTTGTTGCCATGGGTTGTTTGTACATTTGCAGGCATTCCTGTACTTTGATGGTACAGCTCAGCTGTTCAAAACCCAAACTTTGCCCTTTGCACCCTTTTCTTTTTCTGAAGCCATGCCCCATCCCTCTTGTACATATGAGTTGATGTTTGTGTATACTCCTAAGTATTATCATCACAATTGCTTTGTTGATGTTCCTGTGCAAAATGGCTATTCATGCATGATCCCTGCTGTAACAACTGTATTTATATGATAAAATTTCTACACAGTCACAGTTACACAGTGCACAGCTTTCTGCTCCAGTTTTGTCAAGCACATCTGAGCAAGATAAACACTTAAAGCTAGTTCTGCCTGCAAGTACACATGACATCTGCCTTGCTAAATGCACTAACCTGAGGTACTTGGTGTTCATTGATTTCCATACAAAGTTGCAATTGCTGTGCAGTGCCACTTCCACATCTCATCCTAATGCTGAACTTCACTTTCTTTGTTTCTGTACAACTGTTTGTAGAGGGGCATACTACACAGATATCTTTTGTTTACAATAAACAATTTACTAAATTGAATAAGTATACTCCTTATCTGAAGCTCTTCATTTGAAAAGGGCTTGAGACATTTTTCATGCATTTGCACCAACTGATGCTGTTGATCTGGACAAGAGATGAAAGTGATGCTGATTTCTCATGTCTATGGCCTAACAGCTTTGCTACAATGATCAACATTATGATGATGCAGTTTTATGTAATGCAATGTGATCGTGAATTGCATTGGTAGCTGAATTTGACTTTCCAGGTGTCTAGTGATGCATGATAAAAGTGATTTGACAACAAATGATTAATATGAACAGGTAAAGCAGAAGTGTAATGAGTGGTGATAGGGAATATATGCTGTTTATGGGATAGTTGTGTGATGTTACAAAGGGCTACTATATGGAACTGTTTATTTTCTAAGGGTTACATAGATCCAGTGAAATGTGTCTCTCAGAACAGTTGTAGTATTGCAAGGTTCATAGGTAGGTACTAGGCTATCGGCCCAAGGGCCTATGCAAGCCTAGCCAACAAGGTTCCCTGGCTTACACCACCCAAGAAAGGTATTTTCCTGTGCCACTGACGAGCAGAGACACAGAAGTGATCCCCAGGGTGGATTTCCTATTTCCCATCCACTCATCAAGATTTTTCTTGAAGAGTGCTAATGAAGAACTTTGCTTGACATAGATGGGTAGCCTGTTCCAGAGTATGGGAAGCCTCTGGGATAGGAATCTATCCCTCCACCATGTCCTGTTTATTGTGGTGACAAGGTTTAGGTCCCTAGAGCATGTAGCTCGGAGGGATTGGGATTTCTTTAGGTGTAGCATGTCCAGCAGCTCTGGATTTGACATAGCTTTATATGTTAGGCAGAGATCACCTCTGAGTAGGTGATATGCTACGGAGTAAAGTGGAGTTTTTTGAGGCGGTCAGTGTAGGGCATTTGTTTGAGTCTAGTAATCCTCTTTGTGAGGTACTTCTGTAGCCTTTCCAGCTGCTGAAGATGTCTTCTGAGGTACATTCCAAAAGGGGCGTTGTACTCTATAATGGGTCTAATAGTGATGAGTAGAGGGTAACGATGACCTCTTTTTTCCTGGACGAGAACCCTTTTATGATGAGGTCTGCCACGTAGAAGGACTTCCTGACTACTGTGGCGATGTGACTATCAAAGGAGAGACTACTGTCCACCTGGGTCCCAAGGTCTCTTATCACGCATTCGGTGTTAAGTAGATTGCTGCCTATGTGGTAGTTCATGGGTACATAGTTTTTACCAAAGGGGATGACACTGCACTTTTTGGCATTGAGCTTGAGGCTATGGCTCTGACACCAGGCATCTGTCTCAGAGAGGCCCTTCTGTAAGATGTTCACATCATTTGGGGACTTGACTATGGCTCCTAGTTTGCAGTCATCTGCAAACTTCATTAGCCAGAGGCCTTCTGTGTTAGCCTGTACTTCAGAGAAGTAGATACCAAACAGGAGCGGTCCCAGGACAGAACCCTGTGGTACTCCACTTGTCACTGGTTTGAGGTTAGTCTGCAACTTTTACAGTGTGGGTTCTGTCAGTGAGCCAGTTGGCAACCCATCTTGTGACGTAGGGATTTATGCCTAGTTTATTGAGTTTAGCTATAATTCCAGAATGGGGGATGGTGTCGAAAGCCTTGGCGAGGACAAGATAGGCTGTGTGACCACTTTATATAACGGTGGAGGAAGGAAGTAACTTGTGCAGTTTGCAAGTAGCAAAAAGATGTATCCACAAGCACAAACACTGTGCACCAGTAAATCGATGTAGAAATAACACTCAAAAGCAATAAATAGCGTAATAAACTTTAGTCAGTAAACGCTTTCGTCAAAGACTTCTTCAGAATACATTTAAAAATTCACCAACATTGTTTAAATAGTGTCATCATTAATTAACATTCAATCATTCAATTAATGCAAATGTTTTCTTAAAAAAATATATTACTTAAAAAATTCCATTTCTACATTTTTGTCAATAGACAACTTGTTGTTTTTTAAAAAACATTTAATGTTGATGGAATCATTTAAACCGGGGGGTTTATCTGATTTTAACCTTATTTGCCACAGGGTCTCCCTCTGTTCGACATAATCTTGTTATGTCATGGTGGGAAGAAGAATTCCTTAAACCCATAAGAAATATCTTTAATATTTTACTATATTATAGATTTGTGGATGACTTAGTCTTTATTATCCAAGGAAATAATGAGACTGTTCTCCAATTTCTTGATGTTATTAACAATACAGTTGATTTTTTGAAATTTACCAAGGGAGAAATAGGTTTGAAAATAAACTTCCTTGACATATCTTTTTGGTGGGACCAGCTAGAATCAAGATTTCATAGTGATATTTTCAGAAAAGAAACTTTTACAAATAGTTATCTGCATTTTCAAAGTGGACATCCAACCCACATAATAAAGAACATACCAAAGGGACAATTCATAAGAGCAAGTCGAATGACCACAAAGGACATTGATTTACATAAAGAAATGGAACTTATTACAAATATGTTTGCAAACAGGGGATACAACATTTTGCTTTTGGAAGGTATAAAAGAAGAAGTGTTGGAAAAACGTAACACTCATTATCAGGCCATACTAAATAATAAGGACACCTTCTTTAGTTCAGGTTCATTTAATAATCCAGCACACAATAAAGTGGTCTGTTCCTTAGACATGACCACTGATAGTATATACATTAAACAGGTTTTGAGAAAAAATTGGAGAATTTTACAAGGGAATTTTGATATTAGCAAAATAGTGGGGGGGCAACCCAATTTTGTTCTGAGGAATACTTATAACATCAAAAAAGCTTTAGAAAATAATAACAATAGTAAAATTTCCGAAGCTAATACCACCAAAATGAAAGGTATGTTCCCTTGCCTCGGATGTAACATGTGCAGATTTATTTTGCAAGGACCCTGTATTGTGATAGAAACTATGGATAGAACTTTTGAAGTGCCACAGTATGTCAATTGTAACACCAAGGGTGTTATATACATCAGTTTTTGTAGTAGTTGTACCTCATTTTATGTAGGTATGACAACTAGATGTTTAAAGACAAGAATTCGTGAACATCTTTATAGTATTAAATGTAGGGATGAGACCAACGCTTTATTCAAGCACTCCCTAGTTTGTCATAATTTTAAAAAATTTCTTTTTTCTGTAATAGAGGTTTGTCAATCAGATTTGAGGGGGGGTGATTTTAAAAATTATGTCGAACAGAGGGAGACCCTGTCACAAATAAGGTTAAAATCAGATAAACCCCCCGGTTTAAATGATTCCATCAACATTAAATGTTTTTTAAAAAACAACAAGTTGTCTATTGACAAAAATGTAGAAATGGAATTTTTTAAGTAATATATTTTTTTAAGAAAACATTTGCATTAATTGAATGATTGAATGTTAATTAATGATGACACTATTTAAACAATGTTGGTGAATTTTTAAATGTATTCTGAAGAAGTCTTTGACGAAAGCGTTTACTGAGTAAAGTTTATTACGCTATTTATTGCTTTTGAGTGTTATTTCTACATCGATTTACTGGTGCACAGTGTTTGTGCTTGTGGATACATCTTTTTGCTACTTGCAAACTGCACAAGTTACTTCCTTCCTCCACCGTTATATATTTTTGGTTCTTATTTTTGTGGAATTTATTTTGTTGTGTGACCACTTTACCCTCATCTACGGCTTTGGTGACTGCCTCAAAGAAGTCGATCAGGTTCAGGAGGCATGATCTGCCTTTCACAAACCCGAACTGGATGGGATCCAGAGTTTGGAGGTTACCAATGTCTTTGTTTATG
This sequence comes from Protopterus annectens, assembly GCF_019279795.1. Lineage (NCBI taxonomy): Eukaryota > Metazoa > Chordata > Ceratodontiformes > Protopteridae > Protopterus > Protopterus annectens. Next base: position 1,413,132,913 of record NC_056739.1, on the reverse strand, counting down.
AGTTCCATGATGATACGTTCCATGGCTTTGCAGACAAGGCTCATCAGGCTAATAGGTCTATAGTTCCCGGGATCAGTGGTGGCTCCCCCTTTGTGGAGTGGGATAACTGTTGCTGTGCACCATTCAATGGGCACAAAGCCTGATGCGAGGCTATTATTGAACATGGTCTTAAGTGGGGAGCCAGTTCATTCTGAAGTTCATGTAAAACGCAGCCTGGGATGTTGTCCGGTCCTATGGATGCTGTGTTTTTGGCTTTAGAGAGTGTAGCTTTCACCTGCATAGCTGTGATTACAGGGACTCTGCATTCTTCCTGTATAGATATGGGCCTACAGCAGGATGCCTTAAAACTTGAACTGGTGATGCATGGAAGGTTCTGAGATGGGCTTATGCCATGCAGACAGTTTCTGAGATGTGTGTGTTATGTTGCCTTATCTCATGGTCAACCTGTAAACCATTCTTTAAAGTAATTACCAGCTGATATTACACTGAGAAGGCAAAGCACTGATGACTTGTGTGGGAAGGGCTAATTCTGTGATTGTAAAGGTATACAGTACTAATATATGTTTGTGAATTATTGCTACTGTTGGAGTTTTCCTGTAATGATAGCATCAAGATACCATTGTCACATGATAACAAAAATGTGTGTTAGTGGCCTGCTGTTGAAATGTTGGCGAAAATGAAAATTTATATTTATAGAATCATAGGAAGTTACTAGCCTGATGGCCTTAGGGCCCTACAAGCCAAGTGAGATGGCTGTTTCCATGATCAGCACCTATAGCTCATATCCAAGAGGGATACTGGTGGAACCCTGCGCTGAATTTATACTTGCAGACCCTGCACAAAGGCTGCTGCAAAAGCTGGCTTAGCTCGCTCTTCTGGGTCTGGTATTCCTGAATGTCTAGCAAATACTGTTTCAAGGTGACAAAAAATAGTCTGTAGAGGCTTCCCCTGTGTTTTGTTTACATGCCTGTATTTTAGACCAGTCAGTCCTAACTTGACACACATCCATAATCTTGTTTAATAATTGTGTTTGTTTATCTGTTAATGCATTCCCTATGAGAGAGAAATCTGTTATTTCAGCCTTTTCCAGTAACTGATTTCTTATTTCATCTGAAGTAACTACCCTCAGCAGTTGTAAATTTGTCAAAGTAGGATTGTAACATTCTATTATAATTTTTAATTCTTCTTTGAATTTTTATGGATCTTCTCTAATATTTGGACAATTTTAGACACTGTATGCAAATCTGCACAGGTCCAAGGACAATGAACAAGTTCCCTATTGTTAGCCCCCCCCAAATTTGTCTGAGAGGTGCTAATAGATCCCCTACCAGAGGTTGTAATCTCTTCTGGTACTCTGTCATGTGAGCGTGTATGGTAAGATACAGGAATTTCAAATACTAATGCCCCTGTTAGGGAAGTAGAAGCTATCTGAGAAGGATAGGAAGAAGAACCCCCTCGACTGCAGATGCCTGTTAAGAAGATGTAGATTGAACAGGGGAACCAGTCTGAGATGTACCAGTGTCACGTGAACTGTGTGTCCAATGGACAGTAGACAGAAAGGTAGGGGTCTGAGAAACAAGAGAGTCTTCTACAGGAGGTACCCGTACTGGTGCATATGGGGGTGGGGGTGCAATAGCTACTGGAGGATTATCATCCTCTTCAGAAGTTTCTGCTTTTTGTCCATCCTCAGTTTGTTCCAATCCTGCTGCTAAGACAGGATAAAGATATCCCTTTTTACTGGTCTGTACTGCCTTTTTAACATCTTACTTGTTGCAACAATTTCTTATTAACATCCTGCAATCCGCTTAATGCGGACTCCTTTTTAAGTGCCTCACTGTACCAAGAATACAATGATGTCATTTGTTCCTCACTTACTTTGTTTTTTTCTTCTTCAATAATGCCTTTCAGTGTCATCAATTTAGTCTTATCATAAGTTCTGTGTCATGGAAATACCCCACCAGCACAATTCTTAGTAAGCTGAAACCAGTCATGCAGATATTTACAACTATCCTTCCCATAATTAAAATACATAAAATATGCAGGTGTTCCCTTTTCAGGGATTTGATCTTGCTTACTAATTTTTGATCCCATTTTTCTTATTTTTGTAAATCAGTAATAAAAATGTTAGGATTATCTTACAACTCCTGTATCCTGGCAGTTCCAAAGACAGAAAATAACTGTAATAATCCACACACCATACAGGGAGGGAAAGGTAGGAAGTCTGTCAGCATGCAGCAACAGATGAGAGGTTTCAATTAGCCTTTTCCTACAGCACCCCCTTGCTTTCGTCCCTACACGAGCTCAAAAGTTACTGCTCCAGCATTGTGGTCGGGATAACGAGGCAGATAGGTACTGTGTCCAGAACTGACCACTCTTTCGGACCCCCTGAGGGTACTTTCACACAATCACTCTGTTAAGTCCCAGCGTGCATTTGGGCTCATGAATTTATTTCAGCAACGCATACTTCTATGTCCTATCATGCAGTAGGTTCATGTATTTGTTTTAAAAGTATATAGTATACATCCCAATCATGCTGTGGGCTCATGAACTTGTTGTATAGTCTACGTCCCAATCATGCGGTGGGCTCATGAACTTGTTTTAACTTCACAGTCTACGTCCCAATCATGCGGTGGGCTCATGAACTTGTTTTAACTTTGCAATCTACGTCCCAATCATGCGGTGAGCTGATGAAGTTGTTTAACTGTATTATTAGCTTTTAACTTTTTCTTTTCTTTCTGTCATACATTGACAAAATAAAAACATCTGACATACTTCTTACCTTTCAATCCTGAGGGTACCGCCCTTGATACAAGACGCATCCTTGTGTTAATTTGTCCTTTACTTTATGTGCACATATATATAATATACTGATTTACTGTGGAGGTCCTCCCACTATTACTTGTATGCCTTACAGCCACTCAGTCAAACAAAAACACAGTCATGCACTTATAATACATACACAGTCATGTACTTACATTTGCTAAAGTTTGTCTAAAAAAAAAAAAAAAAAAAAGAAAAGAAACGCAAACCAATCCTTTTCCCCTTACAAACAATTTCCCTGCCAAGGCTAGTAAGTTTGCACACCCTGAATAACTGCATATCTGAGTCTCTGACTATTCCATACAAAGCAGTGTGGAATTCATAGAAAGTCTGTAAGGGGCCCTATTCCAGAACTGCCCTGCAGCAATACCAAAGTTCAGATCCATAGAACAGCACCAAATTATTATAGTCATAAATAACATTACAAATTTATCTTGTATGCCTTCAGTTAGGAACAACACTTCAGGATGTGCAAACAGACATTTTATTCTTACAGAGCTGGGAGTCAGTCTTCATAGTTCTTGATGAACCATTCTCACTTTACAGAGAACCTGTAATTTTATACATTTTCTTATCTAACCAGGTCATGCTGCGTCATTACGTTACAGTTAATTTGACACATGAAAAACTTTGCAAATTTCCTCATCCCTCGTGATTTTCGCCTGGGACTTTACATGAACACCTTTCTATACATGATCCACCTGCTTCCAAGGGGTCTTGTTAATGACTTTGGATGTTTCAAACCTGCCCTAGCCAACAATACACTTCTAGCCTGGAGGAGTTGGCTAACAATTTAGTAATAACTACATGCCTCACTTCATGCAACACATACTATTCTCTCTTATTATATACTAAACGAATGGAGTGTAAAAGACAGCAATACTGTGGCTTATGAAGCTGTATTTTTCACAGCCCTGCATACAAATTATATTTGCTTTTTTTAACAGTCATGTTATAGCATCATTAATAAACTGACAGTAATATACATTTTAATAAGCTGGTCTTGTCCCATAACAGTATGCATAAGGGAAAACAAGGTAGAAGACTGAAATTCTAATTACGGCAAATGTTTTATATTCTTAATGAGATTAATTTTTTTTTTTTTTTGCAGACAGAGCTCAGTCTGTCAGTGGCCAAGATGAATTGTAATGAGTGTGTATTACAGGCATGTGTAAAGAAATACTTAAATTCCTTTATATCAAGGATTGAGAAAAAGCATTTTGTAACATGATTTACTGTAAAAGTGCTATTCAGATGATGGGAGTTAAGAGAAATGAGGGAACACTTTTACTGGCACACCGGGCAGACTGCAAGCAAGTCTGTTTGATGTGTATTGTCATGCAAAGCTGACTGAATAGCTGAACCTTGCAGAGTTGGAAATGTGATACTCTTGCTAGCAGGGGGTTGGGATATGGGAGGAGTAACTGTAGAAGAAACTGAAACAGACAAAGTTAAATGTTTAAAAAAGGCTGATATCTCAGCAAAGAGATGGTAGTTTGGGAAGCCTTTTTCACAGAATGTGTAACACATCAGCAGCAAACACATTTGTAAGAGGCACTGCATGACAGTGAATTATACGTTTACTGAGGCCTCTGAAAAATAGCTTCTCATCTCTGCTTTTCCATTCTAAGTGAAGGGAACTCTAATGAGACAGTCCATCTATGGGCACTATAATCTCAGATACAGTGGATTTGCAGTGTATTATGGACTAGATTTTTCTTTAGTTCTAAATTAACTCTCATCAGGATGTCTGCCCCCAGGAGGGCAGTCAGGGATACAAACAGAATAAAATTATTATTTACTACTTCTATCTGGTACATACAGTTTTGCAATTAGCCAAAATTAAGGAAAAGTTACAAAATGCATTTTTTTTAATTATTTTCCTGTAGTGGTCCTTTAATCCACATATCCTCCTCCTTGGTTTTCTCCCCCCCCCCCCCACATCACGTTTTGTCCATTTACATTCTCAGAATATATGCACTATGTCTTCCTTTTTCTAGACTGCATATCCAGTACTTATCATCATGTCCACCAGCTGTTGCTTTTCCCCCTACTAATGTGTGTTAAATTTACCAGTATAGTATGTTCAGATGTGCATCTGAACACTTTGTACTTCCACACATATTTGCAATCCTCACATGTGACTTTCCACCTTTCTCTCTCTCTTTCTCTTTTTTCCAATTTTTCCTTAGTTTCTGCCTTTCATCCTCCTTCTTTATCTGTCTGATTACTACAGATTACTTCCATATTACGATTGAAACAGTCTTTTTTATTAAGTTCTTTTTTCTCTTTGCAGTCGCTCCCTCCTTTTCTGATGCTCTTCCCTACTTTTCTCCAGATTTCCTGAATTCTGTTTTTTTACCATCTTCCCTTTAGTTGTTCTCAAATTCCCTTCCATTCATAACCTTTTTCTCTAACTTTTTTTATTCTTCTGAATGATCTGCCTCTGTTTGGTTCATCTCTTTTGTCATGATTGATTTTTGCTTTTCATATCTTACATTGTCCCATTCCTCCCTGTCCCAATTCCCACCCATGAGCTCACATACATCTTATACGCCCTTCTTTAGTCCTGTTTGGTTCAAAGTGAGTTTGACTTTCTATCTTAAACTCTCACTTTCTTTCCTTTATCCCCCTTTTCTACTAGGTGTGTTCAATCACAAGTTCTCCAGATAACTTTCTGTTTTCTTTAAGCACTGTTTCCATCATTTCATCTGCCAGCTTCTTGTATTCATTTCCTATATCCTACAAACTTGTTTCCCAAACTTCCAACCATAGATACTTTGTTCTGAGTTTCTCTGCAATCCCATATCCCACCTCTATTGCCCCTTTCTCCCATTCTTGTCCTATTCTTAGACATACTGTTTTCTTTATATTACATTGCATGCCTGCTTTTAGGTTGAATGACTTGAAATTCATCTTATATATTTTTGCTAGTTTAGCTTCTTCTAGAAGGATGCAGTCCTCTACAAATGAAAGTAACATGGCTTTTCCCCTACTTGTAGTTTTCCCTTTTTTAGTGCATCCCACACATCCCTTGCTAGAATAAATAGATCTGCAAATGTGGGTATCCTTGCTTGGTTCCTTTTAGATCTGGATCCCTAAGATGTATTCCCCTTTGACCCATATTCCTGCTGATAGACATCAGTAAACTACATTTGTCCATTTCATAAGTGCCTCACTCATACCCCATTTACACATGCTGTCTTAAATTATTTCCCATAGGTGACTCAAAGGCCTTTTTTTATCAGTTTCTTATTTTACCATAAAGTTGAGTACTTCAGACCAATTGCCACATTTACAAACCAAACTTGAACTTTTATGTATGTATTTCAGGAGTAGCTGCTCTAGTCAAATTACAAGGATTTTTACTAGTAATTTAACAGATGTATTTAGTAAGGATTGTAGTGCCCCTATGCCTATTATCTCGCATTTATAGTTTGGGATTTGCATATTTTAGCTTCTTGTATTGTGTTGGGTGCAATCCTTCTTTTCTTTCTCTGGTAAATATTCTGGATAGTAATACTTTATTCAGCTACCTACTTGTGGAATTCTGTTGGATACCCATGTTAGCCTGCAATTTTTCCCAAATTTAGCGGTTTATAACTGATGTGATTTTTGTCCTTTTTATTGGCATATTCAGCATATCACTTTCTGCTCTTGTTATTGTCCATCCTTTCTATTTCAGTGTCCTGACTTCTTGTTTTGGCCTGCTTTCAGTATATATGTACTGATGGAGATTCTTGATTTCAGCTCTCTTTTCTAAATCGGCTTCTATTTATCTATCTGTCCCTCAGTTTTAATGTTTCTGTCTCTTTCCCTTCTTTCTGCCTTTTGGTCACCATGCCAGTGTCTTTCCTGTCATTTCTCCTGTAATTAGGAAGAAAACACTGAAGTGATAGCAAACAAATAACGCCAAGTCAATGCTGTAGAGATATACTTTTACTCGTTAGCGCTTTCATGCATGCCCATGCATGCACTTCTTCAGACAAGTTAAAATGTAAAAATGCACAGATATTTATACTCATTTTAATTAAACAATTAATCAATAAGTCAATTTTAATTGATTGTAAACCAGCTCAAACAAATTGGTCTATGCAAATATATATAAACCATTAATAATTACTTACTATAAATCTAGTACTATATACTTAATATTCACTTAAAACATTTTTTTAAAAAGAACACAGATTTAAATTAAAAAGTAATAATAAATATGATCTTAATAATAACAACTATTAAAAAACAGCAACTTACTTTTTGAAAAGAACTTATACAGATATCAAAAACTGTCAAGAAATATGCTTGGCAGAAATGTGTATTGTTTATATATTGTTCAAACCTAAAGTTAATAAATAGGCTTGAATGCAATACAAGAAGGGAACTATTGTTAAATATTTTAAAAATTTATACCCTTTCTCATCTGTTTAAAGCTTTTAACTTTAGTAAACATTTAATCGAGCACATATCGTTAATCCCAGGATATGAATATGTATTCGTTTTAAACTGCCATAACAGTTCACGTTCCTGTAATAATAAGTGCCAGGGTCCACCTCTAGGATTTTTGTGTACTATTTCAACAACGTTAAATAAAAAACTATGGGTTTTGTTCTCAAGTATGTGTTTAGCAAGGGCGTTAGAGATGTTTTGTTTACCAATAGCATATAAATGCTCATAAATACGTTGTTTTAAATGGCAATCCGTTTTACCTAAATAGAATGCGGAACAAATTTTGCATGTTGCTAGGTAAACAACGCCTTGACTTTCGCAATTACATTTATCATTTATGTAATATTTAACATCCCGAATAGAAAATGTTGCTCCAACTTGAATGAATTTACAATAGTGGCAATGGCCACATTTGAACATACCTTTATTAATCTTGTATGTTTGCGTGGGGGCTTCTAGAAGATTTTTTAATGATGGTGCTTTTTTAAAAACAATACAAGGTTTTTCACCCAAAATGCTGTTAAATTGATTACCATATAGTACAAATTCCCAGTTATTGTATAATACTTCTCTAATCTGAGTTGCTTGATGGTTAAATTGGGTGAGAAAACTAATTTTATAATCCGTATGCTTATTATTTGCATTATCGTAACTTGTGTTGTTAACTTGAATATCTGAAACTTCTAGTAAGTTTAAATTATAGCCAGTCGTAAGAATCGGGCTAAATTGTCCACTTTGTCTTTTACGTTTGACTTCCCACATAACTGTGTAAATTAGTTTTGTGGGATATCCCCTATTTATAAACATTTCGCTAAGTTTAGAACATTCTTCTTCAAAGGAATCATCGTCTGAACACATGCGAGAAGCTCGTACAAGCTGTCCCTTAACCACTCCTTTCTTTTGAAAGAAAGGATGGCAGCTTGTAAAGTGTAAAAACGAGTTACTATATAGAGGTTTTCTATAAATTTTCGTATTAAACCTACTATATTGATTGTTTTTTTGAATAACAATGTCTAAAAAATTAATGGAAGAAATGCCTACCTCATGTGTGAAATGTAAAAAAGGAGTGAATGAATTCATCACTTTTATTAGTTCAAAAGCATCTCCTTCTGTGCCATTTATAATCATAAGTATGTCGTCTTGGTAACGCGTGTACCAGACAACAATCTGACTATATAAAGCATGGTTGAAAAGAAAATGATGCTCCCAAAAAGCCATCACAGAATTGGCGAAACTTCCGCCGCATGGGGAGCCCATGGCTATTCCAGATTGTTGTAAATAAATATTCTTTTTGAACATAAAATAGTTGTTATTCAGGACAAGTTCGAGTAAATTAATTACTAAATCAATTTCTTGTCCTGGACATTGTTTTCTTAATAGGAATTCACGGACCCATTCTAAGCCTGTGTTTTGCGGGATTACAGTATAAAGATCCCTAATATCCGCTGTTAAAAATTTATAGTCATCTTCTAATGGTATGTCATTAAGCTGTTGTAAAACATGCCACGAATCCCTACAAATTTGTGGTTCTGTTTTTAAATAGTCTTTTAACTTGTTATCTACCCACTTTGCACTAGAATATGTGATGGAATTACGCCCATCTATGATGGGTCTAAATGGAGGGTCGTGCACGTTTTTATGTAGTTTGGGAACACCAAACATGACTGGCAAGAGGGGAGCTGACATAACTAGATAGTGATATAATTCTGAAGAAATACTACCCTCAATGAACAGGTCACTCAACGTATTCTTTACTCTTTGATGTGCCTGATTTAGTTCGTTAATAGACACTTGCTTGTAACTAGATGTTGATAATAGTGTGCACATCTTGGTCGCATAATCATTTTCATACATTAAAATAGCACCCCCACCTTTATCGGGTTTCATGACCCGTATTTCATGTAATTTTGCCCATTTTATTAAGTCGAGTTCTTCTGCAGTATTTCGTTTAAAAGTTTTAACATTCTTATTTAAACATCTAAATTGGGCTTCGCAAATCTTTTCATATAACAATATATTATTGTCTAAGGGGGGGTTATAAGTGCTAGAGACCAATTCATTTCTTGATGTGTGGGTTGTATTTCTCATTATGATTTGTAAATTTAGCTTCCGTGTATACATTTTCAAATCACATAACAGTCGTGCAATATCAAATTTGGGAGTTAATACGAAAGTGAAGCCTTTAGCTAAAAGCTCCACAAAATTGTGTGGTATGTCCATAGAAGTAAAGTTGTACACTTTGAAGTCATTAGCTTTACTTAAAATGACGTCAGGATATTGAAAAGAACAGGATTCAATTACCTCCTGTTCTTGTTCTTGTTGAAGGCTGTTCTGTTGTACCCCTTCTTGTTGCGTCTCGTGTTCTTTTTCCAATTCGACTGACCTTGCGGAAAATCCTGCTGTCGATTCTGTCGATAGGTACCTTCATTTTGTTTGAAGCCTTGAGTCTGATTAGACTGCTTCTGATGATTGTTATTATATATGCGTTCGCTTCGTCTTACTATGGGAGGTGCAGGTGAGCTGGACGATGGAGGACCATTAGTTGATGACGCAAATAATTCCGGTTCATCGTCGATTGAAAAATGCGTACTCGTGTTTACATTGTCATTGTTACTGCGGGGTGGAAAATCAGTATCAGTTCTACGCCCAATAGTAGGAGGTGGATCGGGATAAGCGTTACCATTATCATACGCTTGCTTATCCCTGCTCATTTTCCGTTTTTTGGTCTCACAGATTTTATTCACCAATGTATTAATACTGGAAAAGATCCTGGTATAGTCAAATGCATATCTATTAAAATCAGGGTCGGTTTTAATGTCATTGTCGATGGTTGCTAATATTTCTTTCAAATCAACCATCTGCTTGGTATAGTCTTCGATTAGAAGCTCCAAAAAATGAAGTCCTTGTTTGTTAAAAAAAATCGACTAGTTGAGAAAAAAATGCTGATTGCTTGACTAACCCCGAAGGGTATTTCCATTGCCTCAGACCTTTGGGTACGATATTAAGTCTGAGGCACTCACGGAAATACAAAATTTCAATTTGAAGCTTTTTATATTTGATCAAATGATTGTCAAATAGTTTCAAATTAGAGACTAAATCAGGTGTGACATTGTCATTTTGTGTGTTCGATTGTGCTCCAGTCATGTTATTTTGGGATTCACAAAATAAACTAACCGGCATGTTAATGAAGGCATTCAATTCAGGTAGACCATTGCTTGCTGACAGATTGCCATTATTATTAGTCACATTTACAATGCTGTTTTGGTTAGAAGTAATTGTGTTTATAGTTCTTACTTGACCTGGTGGAATACTAGTAGAAACAGTATCGCCTTGTCCGGTCTGCATTTCTGTCATCACTGCTGGAATATTAGCAGTTGAAAGTAATTCACCGGGTATGGTATTAAACCTTACACCCGTTCGAGGTCGTACAACAGGAATATTTGAATTAGTTGCCGGTAGGTTGGAACAAACGGTTGGAGCTCTTTCCGTTTGTAAGCTTTCCACTTTTTCTGCCAAACGTTCTACACGTTGTGTAAGTTGCTGTATCAGAGCTGTTAGGTTACCGGTGGAATGTCCGGAAGGATCTGCATCTTGACTGGAAGCCTTAGTGGAAATAGGACTGCCAGAAAACATCGACTGCGACTGTTGGCTATCACAAATTTCAGCCATAAAAACGCACAAAGAAAACCACCAACTAGGAAGAAAACACTGAAGTGATAACAAACAAATAACGCCAAGTCAATGCTGTAGAGATATACTTTTACTCGTTAGCGCTTTCATGCATGCCCATGCATGCACTTCTTCAGACAAGTTAAAATGTAAAAATGCACAGATATTTATACTCATTTTAATTAAACAATTAATCAATAAGTCAATTTTAATTGATTGTAAACCAGCTCAAACAAATTGGTCTATGCAAATATATATAAACCATTAATAATTACTTACTATAAATCTAGTACTATATACTTAATATTCACTTAAAACATTTTTTTAAAAAGAGCACAGATTTAAATTAAAAAGTAATAATAAATATGATCTTAATAATAACAACTATTAAAAAATTAATTAAAATTGACTTATTGATTAATTGTTTAATTAAAATGAGTATAAATATCTGTGCATTTTTACATTTTAACTTGTCTGAAGAAGTGCATGCATGGGCATGCATGAAAGCGCTAACGAGTAAACGTATATCTCTACAGCATTGACTTGGCGTTATTTGTTTGCTATCACTTCAGTGTTTTCTTCCTAGTTGGTGGATTTCTCCTGTAATCACCATGAATGTCTTCTTCAGTCATGTCTTTTTTCTATTTTTTTTAACTTTTAGCCCTTCCACTTTGCTCCTTGTTTTTAATTCCTCCAGATGCAGATCTTCATTCCCTTTTGCCTTGTCCAATTTCCTCAGTATTTTTCTTAAAACTTACTTCAGACTTTTTTAATTTTCTACTATGTTCCTTTTGTACTTGTTGGCTCCTTGCATTAACCAGCTTCATATTGCAGCCTTGACCCCTTCACACCATTGGGCCTTATGATCTAGTTTACCTTCTCGGTTGTCTTTCATTGTTCTATTTTTCTCTTCTTTAAGTCTCTCCTGTTGTTCTTCTGTCTTCCATTTTGATGCTTCCCATTTCCATTGCCCCTGCTGTTTCTTCCTGTTTGTCATTTCCAATCTCATTATCATGGGATATGGTCTGATATTGACTTCTCCATTGTTTCTACTTTCCCAACCTATATCCAGAAAGCCTATACCCTAGTATTTTTGGAGAAGGTAGATTTTTTTCACATCTATGTGTCTGTCTCTCCATACATCTAACCACCCAGCATTTCTCATTCATTTCTTTGGTTCTTTCTTTTTACCAGCATTTCCTTCTTTATATCTTGCTTTCCTGTCTTTGCTGTGCTGAGATAGAGTTATATTGTAGTTGTCCCCCATTCAACTGGTCTCCAATTTCTATTTGTTCAAGGTATTAAAACATTTCAAATAATTTGCTAGTATCCTTGTTTGATCTTTCCTATTTTCCAGTTCTTTCCTTGGATTGTTCATTCCCATATTATCCTCTATCCCTCTCAGTTTCTCTTTGCTGTATTTTTCTTTATTAGTAATAGTTTTTCTGAATAAAGCAGCAGAACCTTTCTTTCCAGCCACCTTTTATGTAGTATACCACTCTTTACTGGTATCCTTTAGAGTTAGGTTTTTCAGCTTTGTCTCCTGGATCAGGCACATGTCAGTTTCTTATCTTGTGCACTTTTTTCATAATTTGATGTCTTTTTATTGGGTTTGACACCTCCCACAGGCTTTCAGGAGAGAATATTTAGCTCTCTTTCATGCCTTCCTCTCTCCCTTCGCTCCTGTGTCTTATTGCCATTGGATACTCATGGTAGCAGCTCCCTTAAAAGTTCCCGCTGACATATCCTTCTGCTTCCTCCTCGGCCTTCCCCATTGTTCCTTGGTTTCCTTGTATCTTCCACCATGCTCCTCTTTTCCTATTCATGTTCACTTTTATTTATTTATCTATCTATGTATTGTTTCTTTCTGCTTTTCTGAAGTAAATATCACTCTAGCCCCTAGCTATCTACTTTTCCAAGGTGTATCTGTTTGTCATCTACCTCCTTATTTCTTGTCCTGTTCTTTATGTTTGGCTCTTCTGATCCACGGATGTACCCATATTCCAGCTTCTCACTATTTTTGTCTCACTGAATGACTTCACAGTTGCTGCACTGGTGCCCTCATTTAGCTATTCATAGTCTCTGGTACAATCCCTCGATTTTATGCCTATATGACTGTAGCACTGCTGGTCTTTCTATAAGTCCCTTTCTAACATATGTACCGTTGTTTGATGTATTTAGCACAATTTTACAGCCTGCCATGCTTTCTTTCTTTGGTTAACTACATTTCCTGCTATTGCATGTCCTTCCCTATCTTCCTTGCAAATACAAGCTTCTCCTCATTCTGTATTTTTGTGAGTACATCTTTATCTTCCTATCCCCTGAGATGTTTGTGTCTACTTGAAGGGTATTATGCATCATTTACTGTATGATGGTGCTGTCACATAAGCTGTTGCTTCACCTAGCTCTTTTGGTTCTTTATCTGCAGGGTGTGCACCAAAGTTATAAATGTCACTGGGTTTCACCTCTAGGTTTGCTTACTTTTTCTGCACTTCTGCTGTACCTTCAGGCTCCTACTTTCCTCGGGTAAAGCTACTCACACTATGCCAGTGTATTTATGGTTACCCTGACTTGTATGTTTCTCCCTTTCCCTCCTGGTCTCCTACCAGCTATAGATGTACTATCCTAGTAAATCTCTGCTGTACAGTGCAGGCCCCCATGGACATCTGAAATCAACTGCCATGTGAATAGCATGCAGACAGAGCTCACACCTTCTGTAGAATGTAGGATGCACCCAATAATAATGGGGGGCAATAGCCCACATTCATGAACAGTTCTTAATATTAGTGTAATTCTCTAAAATTAATAAAACAACAGTTTTTTACATTAATATGCAGTTTCTGGACAATATAAAGTATGATACTTTAATGCCTGGCTTTCACAAGCTGTACTCCAATGGTTGTACCCTGTAGCAACACAAGCGGAGTACCACAAAATGTCCTGACTGAACTGCATGAGGAGAAGACCCAAGAGGAAAATAAGCAGAAAATGAAGTTGTACAAATGCAGTTACTTATACAGAGTACTGTTCCCTTTAATGTAACACTGATAAATACTTGCACGCCCAGTTCCTCAAACTCCACAGTAACTTTCTCTTTATGTACTGAGGCGTGGATACAGTAATCTTCCTTAGTTTACTAGGAAAAGGTCTATGTACATGACAAACTCAATGACAGCAGGTTGCACAAGCTGTCTTTTAAGCAATGTAGTCTGGTGAATTAATTGTCACTGATTCCAATTTCCCTGTCTTATGAACCTATTACATTACTTTCCCTGGCACTGCTGAGAATACACAGTTTTGTAGTGTAGGAGTTAAGTTTACACAGAACGTGCCTTGGCTGCCCACCGGGTCCCTGATTTTTGCTTGTCTGTGTATTCTGTCTATTTCTAAGCACAGAGTCTCAGTGGCTTTTACATATGTTTTTTCTTTTTTTTAATCAGAGTCTAGGAAAACTGTATCGCTTGTTACCTGAAAACCATACTGATTCCAAAAATGTTCATTTCTTCTTTGTTGATCTGTTTTTTTTGTAAATCCATCTTATTTTTCAACTTTTACATTTCATCCTCCTGGGATTTTAGTCTCTCCATGACCCATATCAGTTGGTCATCTGTATTTTTTTTGTGTTTTATCTACTTATTTTTGTAGCTGTCTTTACATTCTATCAGTTTTCTGCTACTGGCTCTGCATTGTTTCCCTCAGGAAACCTATATCTTTTAAGACTTTATCCACTATCTAGATCAGTCTTCCTATATATATGCTGATGGATCTACCTCATATGTTCGATGCTTCAAAATGCCAAATTTCATATGGCCGAGACCATATGTTCGACATTTGAAATGTCGAACATATGAAATACAAAAGTAAAAAACAAAAATACATTTACCTAAGCACTGCTAGCCCCCCCCCTGCACCCCCTGTGTGGGGCTCTGCCCCTCCACACCCCCATAACTTAAATATACCAACTCCGAGATCGCACTACAGTGTAGGAATGGAAATCTTTCCATTCCGCACTGTACGGAGATGCCGGTTCCACATTGCCTGCATTTCAAATGTCGATCATATGGTCTCAGCCATATGAAATTTGGCATTTTGAAGTGTCGACAATGTGAAGGGGACCCCTGCTGACTGGTTTCCTTCTTTTTGTTGTTCCATTGTTACCCATATTATGTAATACTGTTTCCATTTTTTTTCTTTTATTTTATTTCTATCTCCACTTTTCCTTTATGTTTTGGAGATTTTTTCTTAGAATGAGTTAGAACTCAGGGTTAACAGTTATCTTGGTTAGCTACTCCATGGAAGCTCTGGGTGTGCAATATTTTTAATGTTATTTCTGGACTCCACTGGTTAGGAATATTTAATATTATGAGGTACTTGCTTGATCAGAACTGCATTCTACCTCTAGGCTTGTTATATATCAAAAGATTAGTCCACTTGATGTCAAAACAGCTTTGCTACAATTATTTCAGAATATTGCTGTTGCCTGTGTTATCGTACTCTCCTTTATTTGCTTAGTTTTTATCTTTCTCTTCAGGAATTTATTTATAACTGGTAATTCAAATCCTTTTTATATCATGTATTTCAACAAAGACCGATGATAATGTATCTCAAACCTGAATTTGCAAGTTCATATCTTCTGTCTTCTACAAGTCTATAAAATATAAAAAGCAAACAATAATTTGAAATTATTATGCATGGAATACTATGATATTTGAACAAAGAGGATATGTCTGAGGTACTGCTGCTGGATAATGTTTCCCATCTTCATTTTAAAGCTTCTTCAAAATACTTTGAATAGTAATGGCTCATTTCCCAGCATTCTTGGTACATTCTATTTAAATATATTTCATAGTTTAATAGATTAATGGGTGTGTACTAGGCTAATGGCCCTGGAGCCTTTACAAGCCTAGCCCATAGGATTACCCTGGCATTAGTTCCTAGTGTCTCTGTTGAGTACAGCCACTGGAGTGATCCCCGGAATTAATTTTCTATTTCCCATGCACTCATCAAGATTTCTCTTGAAGAGGGCCAGTGACATGCTCTATTTGACATGTATGGGAAGTCTATTCCATAGCATGGGCAGTTTCTGGGTTATGAACCTGTCCCTCCAGCATGTTCTGTTGATTGTGGTAATGAGGTTGAGGTCTCTGGAGCATGTGATATGGCGGGATTGGGATTTCTTTATATGTAGCATTTCTAACAGAGCTGGGTCTGACATGGCTTTGTAAAGCAGAGATCACCTCTAAGTAGATGATATGAAACAGAGAATAATTGGAGTTTTTTGAGTCTGTCCATATAGGACAACTGTTTAAGGCCTAGGATCATCTTTGTGAGGTACTTTTGTGGCCTCTCCAGTTGTTGCAGCTATCTAGTGAGGTACAAACCAAATGGGGCATTGTACTCGATGGTTGGCCTAATGAGGGAAGAGTAGAGAGAGACAATGACCTCTTTCTTCCTGGATGCAAAACCGTTAGTAGTGAGATGTGCCACACAGAAGGACTTTCTGACCACAGTGGCAATGTGGCGGTCAAAAGAGAGGTTGCTGTCAACCTGTGTTCCCAGATCACTTATAACGCCTTCTGTGTTCAGTGGACTACCGTCAATGTGGCAATTCATGGGAAATGAGTTTTTTCCAAAGGGGATGGCAACAAATTTTTTGGCATTGAGCTTAAGGCCATGGTTCTGACACCAGTCGTTGGTCTCAGCGAGGCCTTTCTGCAGGATGTCAACATCACTTGGGGAGTTAATAATAGCTCTCAACTTGCAATTGTCTGTGATCTTTGTCAGCCAGAGTCCCTTTGTGCTGGCCTGGACTTCAAAGAAGTAGATACTAAACAGGAGAGGATCCAGGACCGAACCCTGTGGGACTCCACTCATGATTGGTCAGCAGTCTGACTTGGAGTAAGCTACTTTCATACTGTGGGTTCTATCTGTGAGCCAGGTTGTAACCTACCTAGTGATATAGGGGCTGATACCTAGGTTAGTGAGTTTTTCTATGATTCCTGAGTGGGGAATGGTATCAAAGGCCTTGGCCAGATCAAGGTAGGGTGTATGAACCACATTGCCTTCATCCACAGCTCTATTAACTGACTGACTCAAAGAAGTCGACCAGGCTGAGCAGGCATGATCTACCCTTCACAAAACCAAACTGTGTGGGATCCACAGTTTGGAGACTCCCTATATCCTTGTATATTAGATCCATGATGATGCGTTCCATAGCTTTGCATATCAGACTCATCAGGCTAATGTGGCGATAGTTACCATAGTCTGTAGTCACTCCTCCTTTGTGGAGAGGGATGACTTAAGCAGTGTGCCATTCAGTAGGAACAAAGCCTGAGGTGAGGCTGTGATTGAACAGGACACACAGGTGTGGTGCCAGTTCACTCTGTAGTTCATGCAGAACACAGCCAGGGATATTGTCAGGTCCCATAGAAGCTGTATTCTTGGCCTTGGACAGTGCTGTTTTAACCTATGCAGCAGTAATACTGAGTGCCTGGCAATCTACTGGTATTGTGATTGATCCTTTCGGGGTGTGAGAGGGGTAAAGTTGGCACTGAATCTGTTGGTCAGTATATTGGCAATATCTGTTGGCTCAGTAAAGGAGGTACCATTGTGCAGCTCAAAGCAAATCTTGGTATTGCCGTGGAGATTCTTTACATAACTACAGAAGGCCTTGTGGCTGTTTTTACTATCTGCTGCAATTCTGTTTTCATAGCTAGCTTTAGAGGATTTGATGAGGGATCTCAGCTTTTTGTTGAGGCTGATAACGGAGTTTTTCCAGTCTTGGGACTTCACCTTATTCTTATATCTGTCTTGGTATTGCTGGAAATTCATGCAGTTACAATGGTTTTCTCAAGAGTTTTTTCTTGTTTTATGTTTGTGTATAAGACAGCCAAATTGAAGTTATGAATGAAAGAAAGCAGACTGATTTATAAATCATAAAGTGTTTTTCCCTCTTTCCTAAGCAGGTATAACTTCATTCTTTGTTATTATAAGTAGCATAGTAAAGATGGTACAAGCCTCTTCATAGATTATGTTGATGACAACCAAATTCAGCTGTTTACCTTTCACCATGTCTTATTGGCTGACAGCACAGCCTAACAGTCTGGCAAGTTAGTGAGCAACCTATCCCCATTTTTGTATTTTGAGATTTGGATACATAAGGTTCTATGTATGTGTTAACTTTTGAGCACAATATGACATTTTGTACACATCCTCACCATGATTCTAATCCAAAGTGTCCTTGTAGCATTCTATAAATAGTCCCTATGTTTTGTATAAAACAATAAATAAATAAATACATAACTTTTGCAGCAAATTTGAACAGGGAATTTTGCATCTTGACTTTTTTCCTCATGAAAAATCTCTAATATATCTGGATGTCATTGTGCGCTTGTCTATTTTCTCTGACCAATCTTCCTGGTCTGTATGCCAGTAATTCGTCCAGTAATCTTGCATTATGTACTTGCTTGTCTTGTGATTCTCTATTGGTTAAATCTATATTGGCATTTGCACTTTGGGTTTCACATAATAATATTTTTTTGCAGGGGCTACTAGGTTTGCCCTAACAGTGTACCAATAGCATACGTCTTCTTCCAAGGTTTATACTACTGCAAAACTTCCTGTTTCTTAAGGAGCAATAATGTTCTCTGAAAGTTTGGTAGGTTCTTGTTTAATGATAAGTACTGGGTTATGATGACCCTTTCCAGTAACCAGAGGACAGTGAAAGAACCAGTTAAAGGTCTGTTCAGCGCACAGTTGCAGATAGTATTAGCAACATAGACAACAACCCTGCTCAGCCCCCATCCCCACCAACTAGAAAAAAATCTGACCATACTAGCAAATAGCTATTACATTTCTATGCAGTTCTTTTACTTTAATAATCTTTACTACAGAGACTGTACAATGCATGTTGCCATTACTAACACACATGCACTGGTGATAGTCTTTTACAACATTTAATCAGCTGCAGTGCATATCACAGATGTTTAAGTAATTACCAACACTTGCTCTCAACTGCGCACAACAGAACCTCTCACTTTAATGGGCCAGTTGGCTCAGACCTCATGCCCCTTAAGAGCCTGCAACCACAGCAGATGTAACCTTCATGCACCATAGTTACAATTTTGTTTAACGCAGTGTTGCTATGGTTCTAAAAATGACTTCCAAGGATATATGGTGAATGCTTGATGACAATTACTGCCTTACTCAGAAACAAAAAAACTACTGTATAAGGTACAAATTGTAGACATACCTAATGACAAGCAAGCTTTTGAATATGAAATCCAATTCTTAAATTATGTACTAGTATTTTATCTGTTTGAAGTCATCAGTAGCCCTATGAACCTATCAGAAAGGATCTTAAGCTCTGTGTGTGAAGTGCGTATGTGTGTGTGTGTGTGTGTGTGTGTGTGTGTGTGTGTGTGTGTGTGTGTGTGTGTATCTGTTACTTGTGTATGTGTGGGGGTTGCAAGTGTACACAACTAGTTGCTTATTTCCAGTGCAGCGTAACTGAAGTATCCCTCCCAACATGCACACAGAGGTTCACTCAGAAAATAAGCATGCTCCCAGTACAAACAACCTGTCAAACAGAATACATATAAACTGAATAAATTAAATGCAGCTTAACTGCATAAAACCTATTTTTGATCTCTCTCTAGTGATACGGTTATGAGATTTTTGATAACATAATAGTTTATAAAAGTTTCCAGTGCTGATATCAGTTTAAAAGTAATAACTGCTTTGATAGACCATTATACCATACCATACAGTAATAGAATTATTTCAGTGGAGAAACAAGAATTAACATATTTAAAAAAAATGCCCAAGCACGAGTGTTTTCTATCTTTATTTTTGTTTGATGTTGACTGAGCCCAGTATTGATTAGTACAATATATATATATATGTGTGTGTGTTTTTTTTTGCAGCCCGACTTTCCATTTTGTCTTGTAAACATAATGCTTTGCATAGGTCTGAAAAATATCTGTTTAACTGAACGTTGGTTTAACATGATCTGGTTTGGTTTCACTCTTAGATCATCAAATAACAATGCCACTAGTTGAGGTTATAATATTTTAGAGAATTCATACAGTTTTTCAATAACACGTGACATTTTTGACTAGTTACAGATATAAAACATGAAAACCAGCATCAAAGATTGAATAGTACTTAGCTTATGTTGGCTTCTTAGTATCTCATCTAGTAAACACAATAGGAAATGTTCCAGATGGATTGTTTGGTTTAAGACTCTAAGGTACAACTACTGAAACAAGGTTCTAGCTTGCTGCTACCCACTCAGTGTGGGATTTATCTGTATTGTTGGCTTTGATAATTTGACAATTATAAGCATTTGCTTAGTTCAGACATGATCAGCAATTAAACTGTCTCATAAGACTTATTTTTTCTGGGTAGATTTGCTTGCCGCTTTTTATATTTAATTTATGAATAGTGTACTCTAGCACTAGCATCTACATTCATACTATTATTTTAATTAATTAGTTCCATGTTTCTACATGCAGTAGCACACAGAACTGTAATATCTACTCCTGTGGCAAACTTTATTTATCTATCTATATAAATGAGTTATTTTGCAAGATTCTCTACAACGTAGTAAGACTAAGATATCATATTTACTTGTGCTCCGATTTCAAGTTCATCGCAAATGTTTCTCTGCAGTGTGTGATTTACTGCACAATTTATTTATGTATCCAGTTTTGAATGAACCATAATTGCAAAAAAAGTCATGGTTGCTTTTGCCAGCATATATATTTTTGGCATTATTTCATGATTTTAACTTTTTTCTCTGTTTGGGTTCAGTGTGTTTTATTGCCTACGGGACTCTGGTTTCAGTTTTATGATTTTTAATCAAGCTTCAGTTTTATGACAGGAATCAACACAACCTAGGTACATGCACTTTCATATCTTGTATTAATAATTTCATAGTTCCATTTTGTCTTTGGTTTTTAAATACACTGCTTTTCTGCTTCATACTAAATTAGGTACAATAAGCATTCTCCACTCATTGCTTGTTTTTTTTATTTTTATTATATTTTGTAGTTATACAAAATGTATATCATTTCTACGAGCATGTCCTTGTAAACAGTCTTTCTTAATGTTTAAGTACTTAATGCTGTACAGTTCTACCACTAGTAAGTGTTCTTCCAAAACAATAAATTCACAAGGTTCTGTTCTACATTAAATTAGTTACAAACTGCATTACAATTTCCTTATCTTGAACCCTAGTGATAAATCTATTCTTCTCACGCATAATATTTTTGGGGTTTACAGTAAGGTTTAAACTTCCATGTTATTGTATTTAAATAATTTCCTTACTCAGCATTATCACCTTGGCATATGCAATTATAAAATTCCCAGCAATGTTAAGTGAGAGAGAAAGAGATGGACAGAGAAAGACAGAGCCCAAGATACACAGAGATACGTGTCTTTTGTAGTCTTTTAAATGGTCTCCTACTGCCATTAGCCAGATTTGAAAACACTGTTTGAAACCTCTTTATTTTCTGGCAAGACTGATTTTCAAATGAACTGCTCAGGGGAAACAGTGCCATCATTTCCGTTCCAGTGGATTTTCATTATATTGCTTTGTTTTCTCATCTTCTGCTTAGTCTATAGAGACACATTAGTCAAAAAGGTTTGTGAAGGCCTTGTTTCACTACACTGTAGTCCTTATTCATAGCCTCTGTTCATGTTACATGAGTTCCGTGCTCTTTCAGAAATATGTGGCCTACTTTTATTTAATGAAATGCTGTCATTAAGTACGTATGAATCATTCATCCACATACTCCATTAACAAACCAATCATCTTGTACTGAGGGGTTAGGGACAAATAAAAAATAAAAAGCACTAATATCTGCTTGAATAAGTGTGGTCAAAATAATTACTTAGACCCCACATCCTATGCAAATAAATTGCATAATGCATGATTTTGAATACACAGTTATTTGGAAAATATGTACATAAATTGATACAATATTACCCTGATTTCACCTTGTGGGGTATTTTGTCTCCACAAAACTGTTGTCTATTATTCTTAGTATTAGGTTGCTGTACCATATTAACACATAGTGTAAAGTTTGTCTCACTTTTCCTCCAAGACAAATTATGCATAAAATAAACTCAGTCAAGCAGTAACATCACACTCACATGAGATTAGAAACACTGTAACACAAACACTATCTGTCCAAACAACTGTGATGTAAGATCATCTGATCTGAGCAATGGCATGTAAACCACCCAGTCTCCCTCCCACAAATGGTTCTTGTCCACAATGAAAGAATTGACCTGCTTTGTCACAGGATTGCTGAAAATCAGCAGACAATGGGGAGAAAGTGATAAAATAAAAAGATAATTTAAAATGAACCTTAGATGCCTATTATTTCATAATGATAGCTATTTTCAATTTACTAAAAAAGTAGCCATTTCAACATAAGTGAACAATCATTTACATAAGTACTTAAACCTAATGCCTAGCACTTATCTCCTTCCTGTAGTCCAGGATTTGTTTCCTTCAGTCTCCATTCACTTACCGTATGACGCTGAATAATTTACTTAACCATACAGTGCTACTAAGCAATTGGAAATTTAACTAGCCTCCTCAGTGTTCTCCTGGACTACATGTCTAGTAACTGGGTTCAGGTGCCTAGGCAGAGAGACATTTCCCTGTGGTACATTTGACTGGGGACACATGGCTGAAGTGACATTCAGCTGCAGAGAAATATTGCTGTTTGCAAATTCCCTGTGGGCAAAGAAAAGAATATGTTACCATGCCCACAACTTCAATAACCAAATGCACAGGGGGAAAACAATGTCCATGGTCCCCAAGGCAACATGAGACAGCAAGAAATATGGCAGATATCAGCAGCAGTCTGCCCAGAGGGCATGTCAGTGGCAGTAAGAATGCAGTGCACAATGGGCAGTGCCTTTATAAGTGATATGCATGGACCACTACCCCCTTCACAGTTTCTAGGAAACATTACCTTAAATTGTGCCTTCCTTGAAGGTTGGGCGTCGGGCTGACACCTCAGCACCATAAAAATCTACTGCCAATCATTAGCGGACTGGAGTTCCACTGTGGCGACCCCTAACCGGGAAAAGCCGAAAGAAGAAGAAGAATTACCTTAAATGCATATTGGAGCATAGATGTGACTACACTAGCATGCAGGATTTCCTCCATGTTGTACCACACTACATGTTGTAGTTACATAAGCATGTACTGTACACTGAGCACAATACTCATTACTTCTTCTGCCACCAAGCATTTGGATATTAAAGCTGTGAGCATGGCAGTGTGTACCTCTCTTTGCCCACAAGGAATTTGCAAACAGCCATATTTCTCTGTAGTTTAATGTCACTTCAGCCATGTGTCCCCAGTCAAATGTACCACAGGGAAACATCTTGCTGCCTAGGCACCTGAAGCCCTATGAACCAAAGCATTTTCCAAAACATTGTGATCAAAGTGCAGAAACTAATAATATGTTCTCAGCATATTGTTATAATATATACATGCAGGAGATATAAAAATATTAAACATAAATATAAATTGAAGTGAAGACTAAACCAAACTCATGCTTTTTGACCCATGCTCAAGCTAAACTCAGAGAAAAATATAAAATTCCAGTAGTATGAGTGAATTAAAACACAGAAATAAAAACACACAGTTCCAAGATGTTCCATCACATACATGGGCAGTATCACTTCAATTAAAGTTCATAAACTCAAATTCTAAAGCAGGCAGGTTTTATAAGAATGCAGCTCTATAAAATAAGTTACCTGAATAATGACATTTTGAAGTGCAGAAAAGGTAGAATGTTCATCACCAATTTAAAATAAGTACTTTGAAAATTTTCCACCTACTGTCAAATTGTAACTTATTACTGTAATTGCAAAACTTTTCAGTCTTTAATTGCTTTATTCCTGTATTCATTAGAGAATGCGTGCTAACTTATATTCTTCTGTTTTAGGTTGTGACCATACCTCTCAAACTGCAAACATTGAAAATAGTGACAATGACCCTTGAAAAGAAGGAGCATTCAGCTAAAAATCTAAACATTTAATTAGCATAAAATGTGAATACCAAACAGCTCATAACTACTCCCACTCTCAGTAGGAGTGTGGGATACTACTCAGAAATACGTGTTTAAAAAACAGAGATTAACAGAAATGAGGGAAAAATGTAAGTACATTATCAAAGAGACACTATAAAACCTGTAGACTTTATGAACTACATTGCAAATTTTTACCACACTTTTTTTTTTTTTTGCTTAAGAAGAAAGAATATGTAAAATGTGTGTCATCTTTCTTTAAATTATTGTTGCCACTAGTATGATGGTCATGTAGTGGGGTTTTCTGAGTACCAAATTGTTTCAAAAATCACACGTGATGACAATGATTCAGAAAATTTTGTGAAGGATTAAATCATGCCTGAAAATAGGGGCACACCTCCAAAAATAGGGACATCATAAATCAGGCTTGAAAATAGGAAGATTCCTCAAAATAGGGGCAGTTGAATGGTCTGGCTGTAATTGTCATGAGTGGGACTGAGGCCTGCATTATACTTGATGTTGGTTATTGATGAAAGGCTGCAGCTTAAGCTAGGGGACCTATTTGCCTAGTTGGCGTGCTACATACAAACTGTTTTCTTACATACTATATGATATTAATCTTACTTCACTTGCATCTTCTTTACTTGCAATATCTTTTCCCCCACATGTGTGCATCCCACTTGACCATCAGTTGCCTGGCTGCAACATTTTATCTTAAATGTCATCAGAACTATCCCCTGGGGTTGGCACCACACCAATGGACAGAACTACTGACATCAAACACATCTTCACACATCATCAGTTACCACCACACCCTCCCTCAAGTGCCATAATTTTACTGACAATTTGCCCCGTTATTATGACAGATTTATATCACTGGGAAACAACGGGGATGTGTTATTATCACAGGCAGAAGCCCCTCCCTCCCTCACAGAGGGGGCAGGTAAGAAAAGCCACTCTTCCCCAACCTTCCCTCCTCTACTCCTCCAGTGCTTCTACATTCTAGCCAATCTCATGTCAACGGGGTTGTAGTTAGGGTTCCATCTGTCTATGACATACAGATGGAGATTTATATGTGACATTTTTAGATCCCCTGCTTTTATTAATGAGTCCTATTTAAATTATGCTAAACAAAGGCTTCTCAGATGGGTGTGTTAAAAATATTCTTAAGTGTTTTTTTTTTTTGAACTAGACAAAACTATCCAAAATATTTTTATTCAATATTCAATGTCCCTATAATATTTAGATATTTTGAAATGTTGAACTCTTTGGTTTCTGCACAATGCAGGCCTCTCTTGTCAGATACATTCCTGAACATTAATACCTTATTACCCAGTATTCAGCTTTTCAGTTATTACATGATTAATTCCTCACAGGTAGATTGACTGAGGGTGCACCAATCCACATATATAGTTATTGGAGTGTCTTCCTCTATATATCATAGAAGGAGTGTGCATAGAAAACTGATGATCTTCATTCCAAGATGGATAACAACAGCAAGACTGTTACTCCATTTAGCAGAACCCCCGGATGCCTGCACCTTCGGAAGAACTTTCACACAAGATGGCCTTCATATTCTGGTCTACAGACACCCTTAACCCCCCCCCCCCAAAAAAAAAAGCGTCTGAGTAAATAGCTGAGAAAAAAAGGAAGAGGTTTTTGTCATTATACACACTGAGCTTTTACAATTTGGAATCAAACTTACACCACTTTCCCTGACTTACTATGGTGGGTTCCTTCTAAAATCCATTAGGTGAGTAGAATGAAATCCCTTATAAGCATCTTAGAGATGATCCTTGTGTGAGATTTGCAGTCCAGCACGTGTTCTGCTGAAAGCAGACTCTCCATTCTCCCTACTAATTAAAAGTATAAAACCTTGGACAGTGTGAGTAGGAAGGTTTATTCTTCTGCCATATACCGTTAAATTCCTGAAGTATTTTTCTTACTAGCACAGGTTATGGTCCTATCTAGTGGCCGAGGCACTAGAACATCTTCTATCCCTCCCAAGTGGATCATATTTAGGTTTAAATATTAAATAAAGGAGTAGTTGTTAATTAAACATGAATGCATTTCATTAACAGAAAATGGTTAGAACTGTCTCCCAAATAGCTTGCTATTATTATTTTGTAGCACACTTTAATAAATGTACCTAGTCTTGCTATCCATTTTATTATCATATATTTTGTTGTATCTACTATTTACCTTATTGCATTGTAAATACTACTTGCTAGCTGTATTTTGTTAATGTACATGGTTTACACATTTGACTCACTTTCTGCATGTTTTGCAGTATGTACTGTCTACATTGTACTGCTGTT
The DNA here is from genome assembly GCF_019279795.1 of Protopterus annectens. Taxonomy (NCBI): domain Eukaryota; kingdom Metazoa; phylum Chordata; order Ceratodontiformes; family Protopteridae; genus Protopterus; species Protopterus annectens. The sequence goes on along the minus strand of NC_056739.1, from coordinate 1,413,106,605 downwards.
TCTGTCTCTATTTTGTGTTCTTCACAGAACTTGGCCAGTTCTGATGTCTCAGGTAATAGAGAAGAATAAGGCTATGAACTGATAAGAGCCAACTGCCTGTTGTACAGGGCTTAATTTGCATTCTGAGTATCCCTGAAGTCACTAACCAGATAGTGTTTTGAGGCAATTGAGAATTTGGGCTACCCCTTTTAACTGTTTTCTTAAGTGTATGCTTAGTAACTACTTATGGACCAGTGATGGAAAATAGATGCGATAATAAGCCCACCTACCTGAAAACAAATGATTGAATAATACATAAATATATCTGGTGCTGAGCAACAGCTGCTTTTTGAACCTTGCCATGACTTTTACATTGGCCTTTCTGCTGCCCATTATACTTTCTGACTTTTTTCCAGCTATGGTTAGACAACAGGATGAGGATACTGCTTACCTAGAAGTGTGTGGCTCCAGCTTTGCACCCTCAAGGAAAAACTTAGGCAAGCCGTCCTTGGTGTACTCTACCTCAGTGAAGGCCTCTTTGGACAAATCATATTGAACTTGGTTGAACGCCTCTGTATAAGGAAGCAGACATTTTATTGCAGTAGAATACAACTATAAGTGATACAGATCTCCTGTATGGCCTTTGGTAAGGCCTACAGGTTATAAAAATAAAACATTGAAACTTGCACAAGATTGCTCATCTGCTTCCTAGATATTTCAATCCAAAAGGAATATGAATTATCCTCATGGATTGCAGAGTCTTCCATACATCAGGCCTGTTTTATTTTCTAAGACACGTTCTTCTATGCTGTATTTGGGTTATGCATACTCCTGCTGCAGCATGGCCTCCCTGGAGTTCCATGTCACTCTAATCTGTGAGTACATTTCAATGGTTGTGTGCGTTAGACCCCTTTGGATTGGTGTTGCCAGCTCTCTGATAAGCTGTTTAAAATGGGTGTCTCACAAGTAAAAAGCTTGGAAAGCACCATAACTGCTCACTGTCAACTTTACCCTTCTCTCCTCACCAAAGAACCAATCACAATACCAGTAGATTACCAGGCACCCAGTATTGTTGCTGCACAGGTTAAAACAGCACTGTCCAAGGCCAAGAACACAGCTTCTATGGGACCTGACAATATGCCTGGCTGTGTTCTACATGAACTACAGAGTAAACTGGCACCTCACCTGTGTGCCCTGTTCAATCACAGCCTCACCTCAGGCTTTGTCCCTACCGAATGGCGCACTGATACAGTCATCCTTTTCCACAAAGGAAGAGCAACTACAGACCCTCTGAACTATCACCCCGTTAGCCTGATGAGTCTGATATGCAAAGCTATGGAACACATCATCATGGACATTATAAACAAGGATATAGGAAATCTCCAAACTCTGTATCCCACACAGTTTGGTTTTGTGAAGGGTAGATCATGCCTGCTCAACCTGGCTGACTTCTTTGAGTCAGTCAGTTAATAGAGCTGTGGATGAAGGCAAGGTGGTTCATACAGCCTACTTTGATCTGGCCAAGGCCTTTGATACCATTCCCCACTCAGGAATCATAGAAAAACTCACTAACCTAGGCATCAGCTCCTATATCACTAGGTGGGTTGCAAACTGGCTCACAGATAGAACCCACAGTGTGAAAGTGGCTGACTCCAAGTCAGACTGCTGACCAGTCACGTGCAGAGTCCCACAGAGTTCGGTCCTGGGTCCTTTTCTGTTTTGTATCTACTTCTCTGAAGTCCAGGCCAACATGATGGGACTCTGGCTGACAATGATCACAGATGATTGCAAGTTGGAAGCTATTATTAACTCCCGAAGTGATGTTAACATCTTACAGAAAGGCCTCACTGAGAACAGCGACTGATGTTGAACCATGGCCTTAAGCTCAATGCCAAAAAATGTGTCATCATCCCCTTTGGGAAAAACCCAGTTCCCATGGTAGTCCACTGAACACTGTAGGCATTATAAGAGATCTGGGAACACAGGTTAACAGCAGCATCTCTTTTGACCACCACGTTGCCACTGTGGTCAGAAAGTCCTTCTATGTGGCACATCTCATTAATAAGGATTTTGCATCCAGGAAGAAAGAGATCATTGTCTCCCTCTATTCCTCCTTCATTAGGCCAAAAGGTCGAGTACAATACCCCATTTGGCATGTACCTCATTAGACACCTGCATCAACTGGAGAGGCTGCAAAAGTAATTCACAAAGAGGATCCTGGGCCTTAAACACTTGTCCTATATGGACAGACTCAAAAAACTCCAACTATTCTCTGTCTCATGTCGCCTACTTAGAGGTGATCTCTGCTTGACTTACAAAGCCATGTCTGACCCAGCTCTGTTAGAAATGCTACATCTAAAGAAATCCCAATCCCTCTGTACCACATACTTCAGAGACTTCAACCTCATTACCACAATCAACAGAACAAGCAGGAGGGACAGGTTTGTAACCCAGAGACTGCCCATGCTAAGGAATAGACTTCCCATACATGTCAAGCAGAGCACCTCACTGGCCCTCCACAAGAAAAATCTTGATGAGTGGATGGGAAATAGAAAATTCACCCTGGGGCTCACTCCAGAGGCTCTACTCGACAGAGACACTGGGAACTAAGGTCGGGTGGTGCTTTGTCAGGGTAATCCTATGTGCTAGGCTTTTAAAGGCTCCAGGGCCATTAGCCTAGTACACACCTATGAACCTGAGGTAAGCTTATTTTGCATTGGGTAGTCAGCTTCTTCTCATATATGCATCATTTAGGAGTATGAGAGTAGCCTTAAGCTATGGTTAATGGGTGTAATCCTACTCTGAACCCAAGAATAGCACTCTCGTAGAAGTACAGCTTACTCAGCTCATCTTGACATTCTTCTCTTCTGACTTCTGGCAGAACCAGAGGTGGTCTAGACAACTCACATGTTATCCAGATCCCCCCTCTCCACCCATGAAAGAAAAGTAGGCTCAGCCTTGCCATTCCTTCCTCATCTCCTGCCAGTTCTAACAGGTATATGAGCCACTGCTCAAACTTGGGTTAGCTAGGTCATAGTCCTCGACCTATCATTCTATGCTACTGGAGAAGGCTAACCATCAAGTATGCTGCCCACCACTACTATGATGGTCAACTGTACCTGGAGGGTAGCTGACTAATCCAGAAGTCACAGGCTAGGGCATTCTTTATGGGACAGTTCTCTGATTTTACCCTAGCTGGAGATTCATGATATGGAAATAGCAGGTTCTGTCTGGAAGTTGCTCTATTAACAGATCAGAACTTCAAAGCAAGTTTCTTGTACAGGCACAAATTCTACTCATCAGTATGACTGTAACTCTGTTTCACCTTCAGAACAAGGACAGACCTTTTACTCAACCATCTTATTTTTGGTCTGTTACTCATAAAATCTGCATATTTCTGGTAAACCACTGAGGATTGAAGTCAGTAAATAATTATGTATATTTCAGTTTCAGGCTCTATATACTTCAGAAAACACATTCCAACATAAATCCTGTTATTCTAGCAACTAGCAACCTTCTAAGCTTATAAGAGCAATACTAAGGTCTGTCCCTATTTCTGTGCCTTTGACCCCCATTATTTTAGGCTTTGTCCAGATTTCTTACACTAAGAGGTTGAGAGGTATGTAGTGGCAAGATTGTCCTTGCCTACTTGAGTTTGCATCTTCACAGCTGAGAAGTTATATCATGGCTGAAGTCTTTTTCTCTTGATGTTATCTCTGTTCACAGAATCTCATAGTAGCTTTTTTTACAGAAACTTGGAACTTCATGGTTTTATTTATAGAAAACCATATTTAGTATTTCACAATGACTAACATTTGTTTCATTCTATCAGCTTATCCATATTTCCTCTTGAATGCATTATCAAAAATGTCTTAAAACATTCCATTCACCATCCCTGTTTCCTTTCTAGTGGTAAACACCAGGGGCAAAACAGCACTCCATACCTGTCTGTGCTCCACCAGCTAAGTTTCTAGCTGAAGTGTGAGCATAAATTCAAAAAGATGATGAAGCCATTTACCTCATTTGCTCAAAACAGGGTGGGGTAACAGTTGTTAAGCCAGCCAACTGACAATTGGAAAATGGTGCCAACAAAGAACTCTCCTTCAGTGTAGTAGTGGTATTCAGTGCTTACCTCAAAAATGTCCCCAGTGCAGTCATTCATTTGTGGCCACTTGATCACTGGTTCATACCACTGCAAAAAAAAAAAAAAAAAAAAATCCTTGCATCATGATTCCAAAAGTCAGGCTTTCTTTAGTACCTTGTTGTTACAGAAATTAACTTTTTAAGATTTCGCATTTTGACTTTTCTTTGCCTCTACCCTCCTGGGGTACTTTTGATATTGGATGTAATTATTCTCAACAATTAATCCATATTGAAAGGCTGCCGATATATACCTAAGAACTACACCCAACTGTATTTGATCTGTCTGAGTAGATCTTTAGCAAGAGTTCATAGGTTCATAGGTAGGTACTAGGCCATTGGCCCTAGGGCCTATATAAGCCTAGCCAAAAGGTACTCTGGTTTTCGCCACCCAAGAAAATTATTTTCCTGTGCCCCTGTCAAACAGAGCCACAGAAGTGATCCCTGGGGTGAATTTCCTATCTCCCATCCAATCATCAAGATTTTTCTTGAAGAGTACTAATGAGGAGCTTTGTTTGATATAGATAGGTAGTTTGTTCCAGAGTATGGGAAGTCTCTGAGAATGGAATCTATTCCTCCACCATGTTCTGTTTATTGTGGTGACAAGGTTTAGGTCCCTAGAGTGTGTAGCTCAGAGCGATTGAGATTTCTTTATGTGGAGCATGTCCAACAGCTCTGGGTTTGACATAGCTTTGTATGTTAGGCAGAGATCACCTCTGAGTAGGCGATATGCGATGGAGTAAAGCTGGAGTTTTTTGATACGGTCTGCCTAGGGCATCTGTTTGAGGCCAGTAATTCTCTTTGTGAGGTATTTCTGCGTCCTTTCCAGTTGTTGTAGATGTCTTGTGAGGTACATACCAAAAGAGGCGTTGTACTCTATAATAGTTCTAATGAGTAATGAGTAGAGGGGAACAATGACCTCTTTTTTCCTGGATGAGAAACCTTTTGTGATGAGGTGTGCCTCGTAGAAGGATTTCCTGACTACTGTGGCAATGTGATTATCAAAGGAGAGACTACTGTCCACCTGTGTCCCACCGTCTCTTATCACACTTTCAGTGTTAAGTAGACTACCATCTATGTGGTAGTTCATGGGTATGGAGTTTTTACCAAAAGGGATGACAATACACTTTCTGGCATTGAGCTTGAGGCCATGGCTTTGACACCAGGCATCTGTCTCAGTGAGGCCCTTTTGTAGGATGTCCACATCGTTAGGAGTTTTGATTATGGCTCCTAGTTTGCAGTCATCTGCGAACTTCATTAGCCAAACACCTTCTGGGTTAGCCTGTACTTCAGACAAGTAGATACCAAACAGGGAGGACCCAGGACTGAACCCTGTGGTATTCCACTTGTCACTGGTCTGAAGTTAGATTTGGAGTCTGCTACTTTAACAGCTTGGGTTCTGTCAGTGAGCTAGTTGGCAACCCATCTTGTGACTTAGGGATTTATACCTAGTTTAGTGAATTTATCTATAATTCCAAAGTATGGGATGGTGTCGAAAGCCTTGGTGAGATCTAGATAGGCTGTGTGAACCATGTTACCCTCATCTACAGCTTTGGTGACCACTTCAAAGAGGTCTATCAGGTTTAAGAGACATTATCTGCCTTTTACAAACCCAAACTGGGTGGAGTCCAGAGTTTGGAGATTACCAATGTCATTGTTTATATGTTCCATGATGATACATTTCATAGCCTTGCAGACCAGGTTCATCAGGCTAATGGGGCGGTAGTTCCCAGGGTCCGTGGTGACTCCCCCTTTGTGGAGTGGAATAACCGTTGCTGTGCACCATTCAGTGGGCACAAAGCCTGAGGTGAGGCTATGATTGAACATGGTACTTAGTTGGGTTGCCAGTTCATTCTGTATTTTGTGTAGAATGCAGCCTGGGATGTCAGGTCCCATGGTTGCTGTGTTCTTGGCTTTGGAGAGTGTGTTTTTTACCTGTGCAGCCGTGATTACAGGAACTTTGCATTCTTCTGGTATAGAGATGGGCCCTTTAGGGGATGAAAGGGGGGTAAAGTTAGCACTTAACTTAGCTGCCAGGATATTGGCAATATCAGTTGGTTTTGTATATTTAGTGCCATTGTGCTGTAGAGCAGATCAGCATGTTGCCCTTGAGATTATTGACATAGCTATAGAATGCTTTGTGATTGTCTTTAGAATCAGTGGCAATTTTGTTTTTGTAACTAGCTTTGGAGGATTCTGTGAGTGATCTCAGCTTCTTACCGAGGCTGACCAAGGAGTTCCTCCAACCATGGGATTTTACTCTTTTTTGCAACAGTTTCTTTCTTCTGTTGTAGAGTTTGTTTATGGCAGGGGACCACCAGATTGGCTTCCTTGTTCAGCGTGTGGTTCCATACGAGAGCTTTTTGTTCTGGTGTTTTGGAGGATAGCATCTTCATTCTGTTAGGGATTGCACAATCCATGCACTTGTGTAAGTGCTTATAAAGTACATTTGTATAGGATTCAGAAGTCGCACCTCTATTCTCCGTCAGCATGAGTGTTGTGAAGTTTGCCACTTCTGTCTTAAGAAACATGAAGATGGCTTTGGAGAAATTTTTTATGGTGGTTTTCCTAATTGGGGGGGGAGGGCAGGATGTGGATGTCTAGGGGGATTAGCTTGTTGCCTGATCTGACCAACGAGGACTTGACCTCTGGTGTGGAACACCAGTTGCCTATATTGGTAATGACTAGGTCTAGGATATTGCTGCCCCTGGTGGGGTTGTGGATAAGTTGATCCAAGGCGTTGGAATTTATGAATTCCAGAAAACGTTGAGCACAAGAGTTGGTACATGAGTAGTTTTCCCAGCTGATGGTGGGTAGTTGAAATTATCCATTATTAGGGTGTTAGGTTGTACCCTAATATTTTCCAGTGTATCAAGGAATGAGGAGTGGGAATCCTGGGGCATGGTGGGGATCTGATTTGGATTGCGGTCTTGCCCAGAGTTAGTTGCACTTGGATAATCTCGGATGCATTATGCTGAGCAACTAGCCTGGAGGTGTGGATATCCTTAATGAATATGGACACGCCTCCACCTTTAGTGTTTCGGTCCAGGTTAGGTGGCCGAAAGGTGTGGTATGAATTATAGCCTGGTAATGCAGGGGTGCTCTCTGGAGCCTTGAACCCGGTCTCTGTCACTGCACAGATGTTGATGTTCTCCATTTTAAGGAGTGCCTCAAGTGAGTGCATTTTAAGGTTTAGACTTCTAGCACTGAGTAGCATTACCCTCAGATTTTGCTTGCTTGTACCTGTTATGGTGGTGAGTTTGTCATTTGAACCTTGTCTAAAAAAGGCACTATGGGGGTGGCAAGAGCCTTAGCCAGTATCCGGAATCCCAGGGGCGACAGGTGCAGGCCATGTCTGACAAAGCATCATAGTTTGTCGATCATGTCATCCCAGGCAGACAGATATTGGATCCCCTTAGACTGACACCTAAACTTAGCCAATTACTGAAGTCAATCATTTTTTCCTTGTACTGTGGTATCATTCTGAGTGATGGCAGGATGCTACTCAGGGCTAGGGTCATATCTGCCTGGGTTACAAGATCGGAAAGCTCCACCATGTCTCTTTTCATGTAGTCCAGGGAGGTATGTCTCAGGTCATTCACACCAACATGGACAATGACAGAGTCATATTTGTGCTTGTTATGGAGTGACCTGAGTGCGTGCATTATGTGGTGGATCCTGGCACCTGACAGGCAGCTGACAATAACTTTCTCCTTGTTTAGCCTGGTGAGTGGAACATCAGTGTGCCTGACTATAGAGTTGCCTAGGACTAGAGTGTTGGGTACGTTGTTATGCCTTATGGGTTGTGGTTGAGTGGCACACTGAGTTTGTGGGCTATGTGTCATTTGGGTTGTGCCGGGGGGGGCGGATGTTGCTTGTGTTTCTGCTTTGGAAGTCCCTGTTGCTTGAGCAGATTTTTTAATGAGAGCTTCAGTGAATGTAGGTGTGTGTTTTGTGTTTCTATGTGTGTGTTTTGGTGGTGTAGGTTTGGAGGGACTATGTGATGAGAGTGGTGTGGTGCAAGTGTTTACCTTCTCCTCTTGACTGTCTAGTACAGTCTTGGGTGAAGAGAGCTTTGCTTCCAGTTTGGCTATATAAGTGCATCTTTCACAGGTTGTAGTGATGGGTGGTAGGAGGAGAGGGTTGTCTGTGTACATGAGGCAATTGCTGCATTGCCCCAAGATGCCCAGATTCATCAGGTAGACAGGAGAAAACACCGGGAGCTGACCCTTAGACATGCCTGGATAGGTGCTTATTTATTAAGTACTAAAAACTGTTTTCCTCTAGACAAGTGAGGAAAGTTGAATGCTGTAGTAATGTAGCTTATTTAGTGCTTACAATGAGTTCTGAATAAGTGTTGAGCTCAAAGAAACAGATTTTAGTGCTGAAACTAAAAAACTGGCTAGTTCTAAGAAACAAAATTAAGCTAGAAGGCTTCCCTCCATCACAGAAAGGCTTGGGGCTCAGAAGCTTACAAATAGTCCTGGATACAGCAAATCTGTATCTGGACTAGACTACTTACAGGAAAGGCAGGAAACAAGCTTAGAAATATTTTTTTTTTCTTTGTAAAGTGTAAAGGGGAAAGGAGGAGCAGAAACTAAGTGGGTTGGCCTTCTCAAATGTTCTCCCTGGATTAGGTAGAATGAGGTAATGACACTAGACTAGGAGGAGTGTCCCGGATCAAATTTACAGTAGGGGCGGGCAACTGCAAGGCCACCAAGTATAAGAACACGATATCAATAGGGAGGGCAGGTAGGAAACAATATGATACACTTCTTGGCAGGAAATCAGAACAAAACCCCTAACAGATGCTTAATAAATGTAGAGAATTTCCAGTTAATACCTCACACACAGTGAAACTAGCTAGAAAAGTATGCAACACACAATAAAAGTGCTATAAATAACTCTTAAAAATAAGCAAAAACAGGATACTTAATGTTATATATCACAGATCCAAGTTTGCTCATTGCCCTTCCTCTGATTAGCTCAGTGAGAAATGGCAGAAACATTCACAAGTTAACATCCTATGTAACAGAAAGTTGAAACCTGAAACAACTTTAAAAAAAGCTCGAAAGAACCAGTGAGGTGCTTACTCCAAGCCATAGTCCATGTAATTCCAATCAGCCAATGACCATAAACAATCCCCTCTCATTGAAATGCAGAATGGCTTTGGCTAAACTAAGATGGCCTTAAACATGTGCTCAGACACACAGCCTCCACAAACAACTAGCCCAAAACACAAGTCTGAATATGGACAATGCTACAAATACCCATACTACTTAGGTAGAAAAAAAATGCAGAAATGATTATCACAGCAGAAAAGCAGCAGTGAGGCTTTAAATGAAAGATTTAAACAGATAAAGGAAACTCTAGAGAAAGCTTTTAACTGCAAACAAGTTATATGATACACTCCTTGGCAGGAATCATAACAAAAAACCCAAACAGATGCTTAATAAATAGAGACGATTTCCAGTTAATACCTCACGCACAGTGAAACTAGCTAGAAAAGTATTCAGCAGACAATAAAAGTGCTATAAATAACTCATAAAAATAATCAAAAAGCAGGATACTTAATGTTATATATTATATATTTTATTTATTTTATTTTATTTTATTTTACGTTTGTTGAACGGGATAGTCCGACTGGATGCATGTCCATTTTCAGTGGAGGCCTGGGGAGAAAAACTCCAAGGGTAAGCAGATACAGCATTACATAATACCAGCATTACATATTACAAACAGACTATTTACAGAGATTACATAAGTAAGCAAGTTAAACAAGTTCCGCAGGTTAGAGTTAATCCTGAGCACAAGTCAGGATTAAATTAAATTACACAGTAAACTGGTTAACAGATTTTTACACATTCTAGAGAGAGTTAGCCAGGCTTGATACATTGACATAGCCAGTTAAGTGACAAATGTTGTTTGAGTCTAGTTTTAAATCGACCTAAGGTAGAAAGTAAGGTAATATCAGCTGGAAGAGAGTTCCAGGATCTACTTACAGAGTTTGCAAAGAGAGAGTCACCGGCTGTGTTATTAATTTTGCTAGTCTGAATTAGTAGTTTGTTAGAGGATCGAAGTGGTCTAGGATTGTTATAGGGGGTAATAATATTTTTAAGTGCTGGAGTATTGTCCGGATTATAGAGGATTTTATAGGCCATAATCAGTTGGTTATACTGGATTAGGCTAGGTAGTTCAAGCCACCCAAGCTGATTTAGATTGATGCAATGATGTGTCCTAAAAGACAGCCAAGTGGCAAACCTGGCAATGTGGTTGTAGCAAATTGAGAGTCTGTTAAGGACAGTCTTGTTTAAATTCGAGAGTAGAGGGGATGCATACAGAAGGGTTGAAAGAAGGTGAGAGTGAGCTATGGCAATTTTAGCTGGAGGGGTTAGGAAGGCTTTTATTCTGTAATGTGACCCCAGCTTGTTTATTGATGGTTTTGATAGTTTGGTTAACATGTAGGTCGAATTTTAGATTATTGTCTATGATGACACCTAATAGTTTTGTAGAGGAGTCAGCAGAGATTATTGTGCCATCATTTGAATGTATGGTAAAGGTGAAAGCGGTAGACCTACGTGTTGGTAAAAATAACAGCATTTTACTTTTTTGGGGATTTAGGATCAGATGATGTTCAGAAAGCCAGTTTTCTATTGTATTAAAGGTGGTCTGGGTAGCTGACCATAACTCTACTGGAGATGTGGCTGAGCAAATCAGAGTAGAGTCATCAGCATATTGGATACAGCTGACTTTTGGGATGACAGTATAAAGATCCGAGTTTGCTCAGTGCCTTTCCTCCAATTAGCTCAGGTAGGATGAAATACACATTTTGTGGTCCTGGCCACCCCCTGTTCTCAGGGGCAAAAACACGTGTATGCACACTTACACATACACACATACACACACAAACTACTATAACAGGAACACAAGGTACATCAGAAGGTTGTAGATACACATACACATGGACCCACATATGCATATACACAAAACACACACACACACACACACACACACACACACACACACACACACACACACACACACACACACACACACACACACACACACACACACACACACACACACACACACATACAGTCACGCACACTCACATATACACATACACACATATATGGGCACATATGCATGAACACACACAGACAGCAAAATGCTTATCTCAGTAAAATTAAAAGACAGCAGGCAATGCAATAAGTCAGTGCAATGCAATTGAGTCAAAAGTCATTCTTAAAATGTTTACTTTTCTGGAGCAGAAATGATGGTAACAACTTACAGAACTTGTAATATATTAGGAAGCTAAAAATTTTAAGTTGTTCATATAACTATGTATTTTCTCAGTATATAAACTGTGTATGCTTGTTAATTTCATCTTCACTAACATTAATACTGCTAATTGAAAATAATACATACCCTACTCATTTACAGCTGATGAATTCTTTCAGTATTACTCAAAACCAGTTTAAAAATATCATAACACCAGATGATTGTAGGACACAACCTGTGTTACTGAAGAAAATATTAGATAGGACGTAGTATTACTAAGTCCAGCAATAAGCCTACAGTAACACTAATTGGATGCAAAATGGAGGGATCAGAGGTTCAAAATGGAACCTTTGGAATTTCTGCTGCTCTTTTCTATCTTCTAACTGTATAACTACGGTCGCCTCAAAGTTAGATGTTGCCCGTTCGATTCTCAGTTAGAGCATCTTCTGTGTGGTGACATGCATGAATGGGCATTCCTTCATTGAAGGTTGTGTGTTAGGCCCGGCAAGCCAGCACATCAAAATCTACTGCCAATCATTAGCGGACTGGAGTTCCACTGTGGCGACCCCTAATCGGGAAAAGCCGAAAGAAACAAAAACTGTATAACTACCTTCACTGGGGTAACTTACTTGCACTTACTATATCTGCAAACTAGAACAGCAATGGAAACTGAGGGACAAGAAGATGGCAACCGTTTTTGAACCAAGCACATTACATCCAAGATTAAAGGCTTATCTTGAAATGTCACTTATTTTAATAAATAAAAAAATTAAATGAAAAAAATTCTCCAATATTTTTGTGTTGAGGGTTGTAAGTGAAGGACAAGACAAATGTGACGACAGCTGCATGTGTCTTATAGGTGACTTGCCTACTGTATATGACAATAATGAGAACAGGCTATCAAATAACCTCAATTGGCTTACAGTTTGACTGGTTGGAATTACGTTTCTGATAAGCTTGGCCATTGCAGAGACAGATCATGACACTTAACTGGCATTTCTACTTTTTCCTTAAATATACTTTACTGAATTTCAGTTTTGATCAATAAAAACTGGTAAATTATTGAATAAAGTAATATCTTGCTGTACACTATTTTTTTAATTATTAGTAAACTGTTAACTCTATCACAATAAAGTAAATGAAACTATTTGCAGACATTAAATAAACAATTAAATACTAATAATCATATATAAATTGCATCAAAACATGGCAGGATTAATATATACATATAATGATAATAAATATTGTAATATAAAGACATACATAGCTAATTTGAATAGGAGTCACAGGTTAGGAAATATAATAGTTATCCCTTTAGTATGCTGGAATTATAATTTTTATTGCGTTGCCCCAGTGCAGACCAAAGCTTTTGAGTAATTCAATTGCTTCAATATGCATTTTTATTGTAGTTCATTATCAGTCTTAAATAATTTATAGAAAATGAATGGGTCACAGTTCCAGATGGATATTAAAAGAAAAAGCTATTTAAAAATCATAAAGAGATAGTGCATTGAATTAGTACTACTACCGGAAACAAAACTGGTGGCAGCAAAGGCTAAAAAGTTTCTCAGTAAATGAAAGGCCTGAGGGGAAAGGGTATACAGCTACTTTATCTGTAATGTTTGCTAATGCTGGTGAGATAGAGAGATGAGACCTGAGTTCAATTTCTAGTGCAGGTACTTTATGGCACTGGCAGGGGAGGGTGGTTAGGCTGATTTGGGTAAGGGGCAGAGCAGCATGAGTGCAGCTATAATCCCAGGGGGGAAGTGGTTTGGTGGGTGGCTGGGTTCAGGCTTATAGCTCACCAAACCACTGCCTATGGTAGCCTTCATTAATTAATGCACTGAAGGCTACCATGCATGTGTGAGTGTGTGTGTGTGTGAGAGTGTGCACATGTGTATGTGATCCTTATGCACTTTCCTGTGACATATTTAAAAGATATATATTAATAATTATATAATGAAACAAAAGTCCTATTAATAAATTTCAATATAAAGATTCTTCAAAATAAACAAGGTACACGGCATTTACTAAATGACCCATAATGCAGCAGTATTGCTGCAATGAATATCACAGATGTTTTAGTGTTACATGGTGTGATACTACTTCGCTAAATATTAGATCCATCATAGGGCTGACATGCTGGAAAAAGGCTGTATTGAAAATTAATTTGCCAGTATTAACAGTAGCAATTACATTACTGATGCAGTGTGGGTGGTCATGTGACCAGTGTGAGAGACATGAGACGGTGGTGTACCAGTCACTATGCACAATGAAGTACCTCATAGCTGCAACATGAACATTGTGTTTGGTTAATTGCTACAGTTTATACCCTGGCTGCACAGAGCACTACAGTGTTCAGGTTTTATTAAAAAAAAAAATATATATATATAGATATATGTATATATATATATATATATATATATATATATATATATATATATATTTTTTTTTTTTTTTACTCATTCAAGCCTATAGCACCTTTTTATAAACTGTTAGTTCATGGCCATAGCTTTTTTTGACATCTAGACCTTTTCTTGGGTCTGGCTTCTTTAATTAAGTGACTTGCCAGCTAATGATAGACAGTATTGGAAAGTGCAAGAAGTTATGAGCAAAATGATACTAAGAGTGTTTAATCTGGGGTTTTCTGCATAAGAAAATGAATTACTGTTTGTCACTTATTATTCATAGTTGCATATTTTTATTCATATTTTCATAACTGAGAGTTCTATATGTTATTAAGAGGTATGGTGTGATATACCATGGTGAGAGTCAGAAAAAAAGCACTATCAATGCCTATAAATATATATATATATATATATATATATATATATATATATATATATATATATATATATATATATATATTAATGACACTATACTTGAGATATTGCTAGTTGTTTGTTAGTAATTTTGAAAATAAACAATATTTCCCCATGTATTTAATACTATAAACAAACAAGTGACTTACAAACTGTTACATGACATCAGATGAACCTTAAGAAAACTTTCTTTGATATTTGCATTATAAATTGCACATTTTGAGAGAGACTCAGTGTTAATTATATTGCTAATTATACAGTTAAGCATATGTTTTTTAATATTTTTATAAATACCTCCATAAACGTGCACTCAGAGAAGAATTTCTTGCTGTCATATGAAAGGTTATATCTGATTAACAACAATTTTATGACAATATATGCCTATATTGTACAGCTTCCAGAATATGACAGTTTGTGAATGTTTTAGGTGTGAGTGCATTATAATATACAGTAGCATTTATGAGAAGACTATGAATGCACTGTCAGTTATCACTATACAGAATGTTTCTTACTGATTACATTGCTATTTGTACAGTTTTGATAACTTTTGCTGTTCACAAAATATTTCCTTTGTTTGTCTTATGTTTTTTAAGTTGATTTTTCAAAAATGCTCTGACATGCAATGTGTGTAGTTTGCTAGAGGTGCGACATTCCACACCACATAGGTGTTAATGAGTTAAACTGTAGCAAACTTCTTGCTACAGTATGGACCACCTACAGAGGGCTACAGCAATCAGGTTTGAGCACAAATGCAATGGAGAAGGGTCAAGGCCAGGTCACAAAAATTCGATCTGAATGTCTGGGTAGGAAAGAGGTTGGAATGTTGTGTATCTGGTCACCTAGTTGGTATCTTCACTTGAAGAGCTGAGCAGTGGGAAAAGGTTCTTGAGCCAGCTATGAGATCATGGTCACTGCCTCTCTGGAGGTTCAGAGTATTGATGCAAGTAGATAAACAGATTTAAAAATTGGACTAGGATATTTTTTTCCACTTTGGATCTTACCAAAGGGTACTAGCAAATTCCAGTAGCACCAACGTCTAAGGGAAAAATGGACTTTTTACACACTAGATGGACTCTTATTACAAAGGCCTGACTTGCTCTGCACAAAGCACCTGTAACATCCCAGATTTCTAGACCCCATACAAGATATTCAGCAGCCCACTACGATGACATTATAATACTTTCTATCTCACTAAAGATCATAACATTTTAGCTTTCCAGTTTCATTATTTATACATTGCTTAATTAGTTAAACCTATTGGACAAACATATTCATTTCCAGGGGCACCCAGGAGAATGTGTGGGTTTGTGAGTTTCCTGAAGTCACAGAAAATTAGAGGTGGAACGAATCAAGCCCTGTGGTCTTAGTTACAGGAAGCAGCCCATTAACAGTCTGGAGGCTTACTTCTTGACATTGTCTGCCAGACATACCTGTATCAAGTTGTGTTGACTGCTAGCCTAGCTAAATCCAGCATAGGCATGGTTTAAGTCCACATCTTGAGCTATATAGGACAAAACAGGACAACACAGACAAGAAACAGTGAAATTACAAACTTAAAAAAAAACTGAAGCAGTACAAAATGGACCTTGCCCTTGCCAAATGAAATATTTTTTTTGTCATGGCTAGCTAGTATCATAAATCTAGCCCAGGTTTTCCTACCATTACTTGTCTCCTAAATGACCTTACCAAGGGAAAGGTTCCCTTGAAGTTCAACTAGACAGTTGAAGCAGAACAAACTTTTAGTTAAGTGAAAGACAGGCTGTGTTCAGAATCTTTACTACCAGCTTTAAACTTTTGTAAGCAATTTTTAAGGCATACAAATGCATTTGCTGTTTCTGGCTGTTGGCACAGAGGGTTAAGGCAGCAAGCTATAGTTCATGTAATACAGGGTTTGCTTCTCTTAGACCTCATTTACCTACAGTGTGAACTTTGGCAAGTAATTTTACCAGACATCGCTCCTAGGTTCTTCTGAAAAGGGAAAATGTCCAAAAGGAGTACCTTGTTAACAAATGGTTATTATTATCATTATCATTATTATTATTATTATTATGATGATGATGATGATGATTATTATTATTATTATTATTATTATTATCAGCAGCAGCATAATGATGAGATAAGCATAAGCAGTGTTTTTTTTTTGGGGGGGGCCTATAAATGAAGATAAGCTTTCAATCTGTTGTATAAGAAGAACATTCAGCAATGCTGACAGACCTTATTTAGCTATATGGAAAGAAAGCCTTGCTGTAAAATGGGCTTCACCTTCTTAAAGTACTGTGTGTTAGGTACAGAATCTGTGGAAATCACTGGCCATGCCCCTCTGCAATGGGGCCTACTTTGAGAAGTATCTCAACCTAAAATTATTCATATTAGATTTGATTCTCTGACCTTATAATTATAAAAATCTGATATGATCCAGGCAGCAGTCACTTAAATGTTGACTGAACACTGAAGGGGCCATACGAGATCTAGGCACCCAGGTCGATAGCCACCTCACCTTCGACCACCACATTGCCACTGTGGTCAGAAAGTCCTTCTACGTGGCACATCTTACAACCAAAAGTTTCACATCCAGGAAGAAAGAGGTCATCATCCCTCTCTGTTTATCCCTCATTAGACCTGTCATCGAATATAATGCCATGTTTGGCATTTACCTGACCAGACACCTACAACAGCTGGAGAGGCCACAAAAGTACCTCACAAAAAGGATCCTATGCCTTAAATACATGTCCTACATGGACAGACTCAAGAAACTTCAGATGTTCTCAGTCTCTTATCATCTACTTAGAGGTGATTCCTGCTTAACTTACAAAGCCATGTCTGACACAGCACTACTTTAAATGCTACACCTAAAGAAATCCCAATACCACATGTTCCAGAGATCACAACCTCATTGCCACAATTAAGAGAACATGCTGGAGGGACAGGTTCATCTCCCAAAGACTGCCCATACTCTGGAATAAGCTTCCCATTCATGTCAAGCAGAGCACTTCACTGGCCCTCTTCAAGAGAAATCTTGATGAGTGGATGTATTACAGAAAGTTCACTCCAGGGATCATTCCCAGTTGCCCTACTGGATATGGGCACTGTAAACTAACATCGGGTGGCATGGTGCCTAGGCAATGTTTTTGGGCTAGGCTTGTAAAGGCTCCAGGACCATTAGTGTAGTACACACCTATGAACCTATGAGCTGTTTTGAGCTTACATCCCATCTGCTTTTGCTAGAGCAGGAGAGTCTGCTGGGTGGGGTGATGGTGGTGGTGGTGGTAGTGGTGGAATGACATAGTCATTGCAGAGCCTGTCAAGTGCACTATTGCGGAAACATATTTTCTATTTAGTGATTAGTTAAGACATAACTCTCAACCTCTTAATGTAAGAATTCTGGCCAAATCCAAAAATAATGTTGGAGAGTTAGGACTAAGACCTAAAAACAGGACAATTTTTAAATATCAGTCTTATAAACCTAGAAAGTTGATAGAATTATAGGTTTTGCATTAGCATACATTTTCTGAAGGATATAAAGTCTGAAACTGAAGTGTGACTTCAGTCCTCAATAATTGGTCAGAAAGTGACAAGTTTTATGAGGAACAGACAAAAATAATATGATGCAAAATTTGGGCATGCTGTGAAAATCTATACAGTTGAGAGTTATGTGTTGCGATCACTTTTACAAGAAACCATGTCATAGAATAGAACAGCAGACTATCTATGTCAGAAGCAGGCAGGCAATTAGAGTAGAGCAACTCTTCATGACAATCAATAGGAAGCTGCTATCTCTAGGAGTAGATCATGGATACTGTTTCTTGAAATATTTAGATTCCTGACCTCTGAGTACAGAGATATTTTTTATTAGAAGTTCCAAAGCATCTATATGTGAAGACTGGAAGGTGTTCCTGAAACCTGTAAATGGGTAGAAGCTGTTGTCTTGCAAACAAGAATGTAGTTTAAATTACTCCTGCCTGTATGGTAAAGTGTGTTGAAGAGAAAATACTGCTAGCTGTAAGTGCTATTTATTTTTCTGGTCACCTTTGGAGAAAACTCTTGTGTAATCTCCATGAAAGAATTTTACATTTTTGCTGACTGAAAGCAGACCATATTGCACTGAACTTTGAAAATAATTTAAGTTCACTGCTGTAAAATGGTATAAAAAGAATGGATTTTGTGGACTTGTTTTTGTTAGAAACCAAATTGTTGAAACAGACTATTGCAACATTTGTGATTGGGTTTTCTTTTCATTTATTCCCTACAAATACTTCAAGAAAACAAAAAGTTACATATGGTTATGTATACCAGTAAGGCACATATAGACAGCTTAATATGTTTCTCATAACAAAGAAGTAACAGCACATCCATCCAATTGTACACTAGTGCTGCACATGGCATTAATGGCACTGCAAAGTTTACAGCATACGTCAGCAGAGGCATGACCAGGTAGATTTGTGCCATGTTAACTACTGTCATGGTCATACTGCCCACCTACCTGCAGTACCATTATAAAAGTAACCAAAGTATTGGTACTGAAGTAGAAAATCTCCTGCACATCTTGTATTACTACTGCTTCTGAAAGAGATGGGCACTAGAGCACAGATGCACAATGGTGGTGTATATCAAAAATGATTTTCATGTTGATTTCCTATCTCATTGTGTCGGTATGTGCATAATGTTTGCAGGATTCAGATGGCAGCACTGATAGAGGCACACCTGTCCCTCAGAGTGGCACGGTAGCTCTTTTTGGCAATACACTCACTAGCATCTGTTGAAGATATTGCTGATATGTACAATAATGAGATACAGATATCACTCATATGCTGTAAAATACTGGATAAGGTACTAATGAGTACATCACAACATTTTGGAGTGACGTCATGCAGGAAGGCAAGAGATAGCATGATTATTACACTTCAGGTGTGAGGTCATTGTCATGTCATGGAGTGTCTACAGACTCCAGAAATGCTAAATACTGATTAACTAGAATCACTTATGCTGACTGAGTGGTTTGCTTTATGGTAGTGTAGGGGCCATAACCCAGTATTGCACATAAATGAATGATCGTCTGTGGATACATGTCAGACCGTGAAATCCCCTATCCAGCTTGACTACTATTTTGCACAGATTCAATCAACTAGCACAAAGGGCTTTGCCATCATAACATGATACAAGCACTGGTGTTGCACAGACATCAATGAGTGGAAGTGTTTTTTTATACATAACACAACCATGTTATGTTGTGTAAGGACTTCTCTGTGATGTGTCACATGGTTCCGCCTGACAGTGATTATAACCACAGGGTAGCTATGCCCGCCAAACCTATAATGCCATCATGGGTGGGGTGGTTACCTTCTCCTTTGCCTGCAACCTATCCTAGCAAAACTACACCCCTGTCACACAGAGAAACCACATACATGCACATACCATTATGCCTTAGTGCTCCTGGCTGCTACCTCCACCAGCACTGCAGATCTTGAGATAAGGACATCCAGACAGGGGTAAGATATACCTAGGGCTTAGTATATCATGTCTTTTATTCTGTCAGCACATCACTCATTGCTACTGATGGCATATGCATGTCAGCAAATTTTGCAGCACAACACATGCCACAGGCATTCTTTAACCTTCTGTAAAGCATTCTGCAGAGTGTTACCAGAGATTATGAGGCAGTAATGTATGCTTTATGGTGCCAAAATACATGGCACATGATGACTCTTTTCTGGCTATGTACAGCATTGTGTTTCTGTGCTACAGCTGTTACAAGATGCTTTAAGGCACCATGACTTTTACATGTAATCAGCATCGCCTATAGTGAAACAATGCAATATACAGTTGACCATTACTTTGCATTCATGAATACTGTGTCTGTCATACATATGCCACTGCTTACCAATCGCAGGACAACATGCAAGATGGTGCTAGTGAAACAGGTGATGTATGCCAGAGATCTGTCACATGCACATGATGTACAATCTCAGTATAGCATACACACACATGGTAATGGGGCCAACTGTTCTGCAAAACACTTGGTAGTTTATGGAATAGCCAATTCATGGGCACCATTTGTGTGAAAAAACAATGCTTGAAGTTGTGCAATAAGCAGTGCTTGCTAATGAATGAATAATGACATGCAAATTAGGAATCTATTTAAGTGAGCAATATGGAATAAACAAATGCATAAGGCTTGGCTGAACTGTGTTACATTAAAGAAAAATTGATGGGTATGGATGGTATGTTCTTTCTTGTGGACAAAAATGTATGTGAAGCATTGCACAAGGGACGTCTCAGCAACTTACAGGAGACAGATTTATAACTTCATAAGTATGTTTGCAGTGTTTAGGTCAAAGATTAAGAGTATGATTATATGTATACAAGTTTTTGATGCCCCGATCCATGGAGAAAATCTATTCTACATTTTTGCAGTCTTAGTTGTAATGAATGATTGCCTTGATCATATTTTAAATTTATTTACAGTCATTTTACCTCATTATTCTTTATGACATAATCACAATGGTATTTATCTATATTAGATATTGCTCATAATATTTCCCCCTGAAATATCGTAATACCCATATTAACTTGTCTCTATAATAACTGTACTCCAAAATATACATATTTAAATGTATACATCTCTTTTGATAGGACAGCCCCTTGACATTTGTCATCTATTGGTACATTTCTGTTGTATATTTATTTATTTATTCGGCATTTGTTAACTGGGATTGTCCGACTGAGCAAAAGCCCTTTATCAGCCGAGGCCCGGGGAGAAAAGCTCCACTAAACATGCAAAGAAGTAAAAATTAACAGTATTAAAATAAAGTAACAGCATATTAAATAATAACAAACAAATGAGATAAATATCCAAAGACTAAATTTCCTATACTATAAAACAAAGACAAAGACATTGTTGTACTCCAGGAAAATGTTGATATAAGCCTTGTACAAGCTGTTCAGCAGTTGCTTTTCTCAAAGATACACGTTGTAACACAAGTTCTAGTTGTTTCATTGCTTGAATACAAATAATTTCCACATGATTCCTAAAAGAAAAGTTATTACATATAAATATGTCCAAGACCTAAAAGTAATGCACAGTATGTAATATTATAGTTGATAAAGTGATAGTATTTACAAATCCTGGTTTCCAAATTACAGGACACAGAATTTATCAGAAATTAAATTAAGTCCTGTTTGTTTTGTTTAGTCATTGGTTTCATTCAAATAATTAGTAATATTGTTATGTTTTTTCTATTGGAAATTAGGAATCCTACCTTGCAGTTGTCTGAATTTTATGATAACCAACTAGATGTATTATGTGAAACGGTGAAAAACACTATATTAAATATAATCATTAGATATAAATGAGGCCTCTGTTTTGAAGATATGCGATTTAGTCTTAGACATTATGCTTAAACAAGTGCACGTGTATGTATGATTCCCAAGGACAGCTAAGGAGAAAACTGACAGTATGCAGGAGTTCTATGAAACTGTATAATTCCTTCAAGTCATGAGCTTTGTAGATTACATCTAATCTTAAATGTATGCCCTAGCTGATCCAGAATGACAGAGAAACATAAACAGGAGGGCTACCATCCCTGTACTTCCAGGGGGTGGGGGCATTCTTTAATGCCGAGGGTAATGTCGACCACATGTCTGTGTGCTACTTGGGCAGTTCATATGATTCACACATGCAGTGCACATCTGAAGTATGCTAATTGTTGCTGTAAGCGAACTTGCAACAGGATTACATGCTTGGTATGTACAGGTAGCATTCATGATGGGAGCATCCTGCACAAAATTATGTACCATATGATCTGCAGGTGATGACAAGTATGTCCTTAAGACATGGGTCACGGTGATGACCTTAATGAACCACCTGCAGATAATGGCAAAAATGCAATACAACACAGCCCATGCAGAGAAAAGAATACTGTGAAAAGTATTTGGACTACTGAAGGATAGATTCTGCTGTTTAAACATCTCCAATGAGGCATTACAATATAGCCTAGATATATGCAACACAATATTTGTTGTGTGTATCATGCTATGGAACATTGTCATGCACAGACATGTATTTCAGAATGGCAATATCAAATCAAGACAGTCTATGACTGACAAAGAAGCAAGAGCAGGACAGAGATGACATACTGAGGACATTGGTGAAGTAGCAGTGTTACAACTGAGACAGCAAGCGTTACATTCCAGTATGGGTCTGATGAGTGCCAAGTAAGGAGGATCATGACCTCTTTTGACTGACAAGAAATGCCGTTGGTAATCACTTGGGTAAGATAGATGATTTTCCTTATGGCAGATGACACATGCTTATCAAAAAGTTTATTACCCGCAACTATGTATAGGTCTGTAATGAGAGTGTCTGCTCATTAACCCCAAGTACCACCATAGGGCACATTTAAGGTTACATCCGAGCGCTCCCTGAGGCGATAGCAATCCTGGTTCATTACATCCGAGGTTGTCTGGGAGCGCAACTGAGTTTAGAAAGACAGTGCAAACTCCACTGCTGAAAACTAAACTGAAAAGGAACCTGAACTTTAATAATTACCTTCTCAACTTTATTTTTGCAGTGGAGTTAACTGTTGTTTACATAGGATTTTTTTTAGAGAAAATCGGCTTGCTGTGCACTCATGCTATGCTTCTGATTGGTCACAGATAGCAGCTTTTCTCTGCTTTCCCCTTTAATTGTAAAATGTAAAATAAACTGAAAAAAAGTATGTTTGTGTGTGTGTGTGTGTGTGTGTGTGTGTGTGTGTGTGTGTGTGGTGTGTGTTTGTGTGTGTGTGTCTGTCTGTTTTGCTACATGCATGAAAGCAAGGTGTGTGTGTGTGTGTGTGTGTGTGTGTGTGTGTGTGTGTGTGTGTGTGTGTGTGTGTGTGTGTGTGTGCGCGTGTGTGTGTGTGTGTGTCTGTGTGTGTGAAAGAGAATGAAAGTGAGCGATCCCTGGCAGCAGCAGAGAGATTTGTGTACATCTCGTTCTTGATCTCTCAACTCGTGTTATCTAAAATAAAGGGTGAACAAATGTTTAAAAAATAACATATTGTTGTTTTAAACACCAGAAATAGGGCCTCTCACCTCTGGCATGAGAAGGATTGACACAGCTGAATTTCTTGCATAACCTTGCTCTATCATTTCACATGCCAAACAAGTTCATCTGTACGTCGTAAGCTGAGGAGTATGGTTCATAGGTTCATAGGTAGGTACTAGGCTATCTGCCCGAGGGCATTTATAAGCCTAGTCAGATTGTGTCAGCTTTTGCCACTACATTGATTAATTAACTGAGCCTCTATCAAGAAGAGCCAATGTAGTGATCCCAGGGGTGTATTTTCTTTTACCCATCCACTCATCAAGGTTTCTCTTGAAGAGTGTTAGTGAGGAATTTTGTTCCAAAGCATGGTGAGTCTCTGTAACAGGAATCTATCCCTCCAGCATGTTTTATTTATTGCTGTGGTGAGGTTTAGCTCACTAGAGAGAGTGGGTCGCAGTGACTCGGATTTCTTTAGGTGGAGCATGTCCATCAATTCTGAGTTGGACATGACTTTGTAAGTCAGGCAGAGATCACCTCTGAGTAAGCGATATGCGACTGAGTACAGCTGGAGTTTTTCCATTCAGGCAGCATGGGACATATGTTTGAGGCCAGTAATCCTCTTGGTGAGGTACTTTTGTGGTCTTTCCAGCTGCTGGAAGCATCTTGTGAGGTACATCCCAAATGGGGCATTGTACTCTATGATGGGTCTGATGAGTGACGAGTAGAGGGGCACTATAACCTCTTTATTTCTAGATGCGAACCCTTTAGTAATTAGATGGGCTACATAGAAGGATTTCCTAACTGCTTTGGCAATATGATTGTCAAGGGAGAGATTACTATCTACCTGGGTCCCCAGATCTCTTATTACCTCTTCTGTATTAAGGGGGCTGCCACCTATGTGGTAATTCATGGGTGTTTTGTTTTGTTTTTCCCAAATGGGATGACTATGCATTTTTTGGCATTCAGCTTAAGACTATGACTTTGACACCAGGTGTCTGTCTCAGTAAGGCCCTTTTGGAGAATGTCCATGTCAGCCAGAGAGTCAATTATGGCTCCCAGTTTGCAGTCATCAGCGAACCTGGTCAGTCACAGTCCTCCTGTGTTTGCCTGTACCCCTGAAAAGCACATGCCGAACAGTAGGGGTCCCAGGACTGAGCCCTGTGGGACACCACCTGTGACTGGTCTAGAGTCGGACCTGGAGCCCGCTATTCTTACCGTGTGAGTTCTGTCTGTAAGCCAGTTGACAACCCATCTCATGACGTAGGGGTTTATGTTTAGGCTGGTGAGTTTTTCTATAATTCCCGAGTGGGGAATGGTGTCAAAAGCCTTGGCGAGGTCAAGGTAGGCCGTGTGAACTACCTTCCCTTCATCCTGTTTTACTGTTACTTCTTTTTAATAAAAGGACCAAGGTTTTCAGGCTTTCACAGAGAGTTGCATTACTTTCCTTTGCGAAGAATTAGGTAAGGGAAGCTGCTCAAACAGAACTCCTACTTTCAGATCTGCTGTTGTCTTGTACTTCCTCAAGATGTCGAGTTTTTGGCTGGCCTTTCAGTCACATTATTTTGCTGTCACTAGTATTTCTGTCTGCGTGTTTTGTGTTGGTGAATGTATTGTATAATAAACAGCTAGTAGACTGGCAGGCAATTTGAGCACCCGCACCCGCGTGCAACCAAAAAAAAAAAAAATACTGTGAGGAAAGTTCCTCTTTCTCCTGTCATGTGGATAGTGAATTGTGTGTCAAAGTGGTTTTCTCAGCATAGTTTAGTGTTTTTATAGGTGCCCATTCACTGGCCCAATTGCCTAATACAGTTTAGAAAGTGTGCTACTGTGTTTCTTCTGGGTACGACTCCTAACACATTAAAAGTTTGGGTTTTCTTATAAAAATACTAACAGTAAAATGAAAATTATTTATACTTTTAGAGTAAGTGAAACGAAATATCTTGTATCTTGTGTATTCAATGTTTTATTGAGGCATTGTCCATCTGATGAGAGCAGATGGAGACAGAAGATAAGTTTGCAAAAGGTCTCTGATTTTGCCTCGTATTTTTGATTTCTCATAAAGTTAGTGTTTTTCTTTTTCGGCAAGTGTGTGGAATATAGTCGCTAAATAATGAGAACATTTGAATTTCATGCTAATATATAACTTTATATTCTAGCAGCTTTCTATGTATATGAGGTCAATAGTTTATATTTGGCCCTGATTTGGGTCACACTGAGTTCTGGTTTTGTCCCTGATTATTGTGCCAAGCGGTAGAGTGGGATTATGATGTTTAATGGTGTTCAGAATACTGTTATGGCAATGATCTTCAAAACTTATGTATGTTGTATTAGTGTGCATGTTACTTGAAGATACTAAATATCCGTGCCTGCATCCTTTATGATTTGTGATCCACACATTTATATACTCTGACCATAATAGCTGAATTATTATCTTGTTCAGACCTCCTCTCAAAAATGCTTAAGTTGTGCTGCCTGGGTATGGTATATAGTGAATGCAGTCTATAAAGGTTGCAGAAGGTGCTGCAGTCTTAGATTTTAGTTGATTACAGTACCCAAAACCCACCACTTACCAAAAAGAGACAGTTGACTATGGTAAAACAAACATATTCAAGAGCCTAGCATTTAATGGTAAGTAGTGTAATTCACCAAAGATATTGCAAATGACACAGTCCTGGCTGCTTAGTTATTTGAAGTGAAATTGCCATTATGGGCAGTATAGATTTTTGGTTATAATCACTTTGAAGATAATAGTTGTCCATCAGCCTGTTTGAGCTGGAGCAACCCATAAATATAATTCACAAACTATGCAAAACTGCAAAAATTTGAAAGCATTTTGGTCTGGTTCACTAGTAAGGAGTTATTGGCAGGAGAAGTGGGTTATGCTAACATGCATTTATATTGATATAACCATTTGAGGACAATGTTACTACATACAAGAGAGACTGTGAATAACCAGCCTGCACTAAATTTATTTGCATTTTGATGGTATCAGCAGGAGTCCATATACCTTTTTGTACAGTAGTACAATGATGCTCATCTCCTGGGGAGAATGTCATGGAGTAGCAGATGTTATTGGAAATGATCTGTATTTTGGTAGTTTTCTTTGTAGACCCTGCCACTGTTAGTGAGAGTCCATAGTCTAGTAAGGCAAGTAGGATGTCTTTGCCTATGGCTGCTTTTGTGGTCTTGGATAGAAAGGAGAAAAAAAAAGTGTTTGGCCCAGACAAGGATTAATTTTCTCTGTGTTTTTTTCTATTGTATTCTGTACATTAATTGACATAATTAGCCAGTGTTATTTCATAGACTTTTTTTTGCTTCTCTAATTCTAGTTGGACAGTTTGTTCTGGCAGAATGGGAGTCGTGTAAAATTTAGATGAGAGGAAGGGTTTAGTAATATACAAGTGTTATACAACTTTTACTGTAGTATCCTTGCTTTTTCCTGACAGATGGTAATGACTCAGTATTATAGAATGCTTAGGTTCATAGGTTCATAGGTAGGTACTCGGCTATCGGCCCAAGGGCCTACATAAGCCTAGCCAGCAAGATACCATAGCTTACGCCAGCACCAGTAATGCAATGAATGTGTGCTGAAAAGATTATGTGCAGCAATTATCACCTTTGTATGAGTATGCAGAATCTTGCAGTAATGACCATTATCACATTATTTGTGATGTTACAGTATAACGCTGAGTCATTATCACTTGTTAGGTAAAATCATCAGCAGCTGCCACTTTTATTCACATTACTATAAGTCATTACCACATTGCAAGCACAGGTATGGGACACTCCAGATGTCTTTAAGTGCCACTGATATTTTTTATATTTTGTTGTAAAGGTTTGTTAAGGAACGTATCAACATGCTGAGTAAAACCTCATTTTACAATGCTAAAAGAACTGTCTGTATGTTGTACACATGTACATAGTATATCAGTTTGTTAATGGCTTAGGATGTGAAATTTATTACACGTATTCATATGTAGGTAAATAACTTGCTTAGGGAACATGTCAACATGCTGAGTAAGACCTCATGTTGAAGGCAGTAATAGTACTTAAAACATGATAAAAGAACATTATCTGCATGCTGTAGTCATGTACAGTTATCATAGTTTGTTTATGGCTTAGGTTATGAAAATTATGAATTTTGTTCATATTTTGATAAATAACCTTGCTAGGGAACATATCAACATGTTGAGTAAGATTTAATTTTGAAGACAGTATTAGTACTTACAGGATGGAAAAAGAACCATGTCTGTATGCTGTACACATATACAGAAATCAGACTGTATAGGAATTTGGTTATGATGATACTAGTTTCTGAGTTGCCCTTAACTTACTTGGATAGAAGGAAGTTTCTCTGTTCACCTGTGAGAGAGAGGAGCTTTGAGCAACCTATCTGTCCCTGGAGGAGTGGTTCCAGTCCAGACATTAGTAGTTTATTGGCCATTTTGGGCTCATTTCTATCTCTTTCATTTTCCTACTATTGCATGTTCTCCCTGTGTTTGCGTGGTTTCCCTCCTCGGTCGGTTTCCTATAAAAACCACATTTGCACGGTTTTGCACACTGGGCAGTGCCGGTTAGCTACGGTTTAATTATTCCCGGCTCCACTAAGTCTCCTCTTCAGTTTTTCCCTTGAAACTAGTCTAACTCTCAACGTAAGCACTCAAAAAGCATTTTACAGCCCAGCACTTGCTCAGACCTAATAGTAAGCACTAATATACCCTGACATTGATTGTCCAGCAGGGCAAGGCTCTTTAGTCACCCCTCACCAACCAAGCAAGTAAGGAGCTCACCCTACTATTCAGGCATGACCAAAAGGCAACTTTAGGTGCACTCTCCAGTTCAGCTGGTGAATCTGGGTATCCTGAGGCAATGTTACAACTGCCTCATGTACACAGACAACCCTCTCCTCCTATCACAAAACACTAACATATGCAAGAGATGCAATTATACAGCCAAACTGGAAGCTAAGCTGTCTCCTCCCAAGACTGGAACAGACAGTCAAGAGAAGAAGGTTATCACTTGCACCACAACTCCAGCTGCACACAGTCCTACTAAAACAGCACTGGCAAAAAATACACATAAATACACAAAATCATACTCGGAGGCTCTAAATAAAAACCTGCAGAAGCATCAGAGACCTCCAAAGCAGACACCCAAACAACCTGCACTTCCCGCCACAAACCAGACAACACATAAAACACAAAATCAGTGTGCCGCACAATCACAGCCCTTAAGGTGAAATAACATACCTAACACACTAGTAATAGGTGACTCTATAGTCAGGCACACTGACGTCCCACTCACTAGGCTGGACAAGTAGAAGGTTACTGTTAGCTGCCTGTCAGGAGCCAGAATCTGCCACATAACACAAGCACTCGGGTCACTCTAGAACAAGTACAAATATGACTCTGTCATTGTTCATGTTGGTGTGAATGACCTTAGACGTACCTCCCTGGACTACATGAAAAGAGACATGGAAGAGCTCGCTGATCATGTAGCCCAGGCTGGTATGACCCAGACCCTGAGTAGCATCCTGCCCTCTCCAAGAATTATACCTCAGTATAAAGAAAAAATGGTCAATTTCAACAATTGGCTAAGCTTCTCATGTCATTCAAAGGGGATCCAGTGTCTGTTAGCCTGGGACAACATGCTCGACAAGCCACGTTGCTTCACAAGAGACGGCTTGCACCTGTCACTCCTAGGCTTTTGAATACTGGCAAAGGCTCTTGCTGCCCCCATAGTGCCTTTTTTAGGCAAGGCTCAAAAGTCAAACCAACCTCTGTAAACAGCACAATTAACAAAAAACTGAGGGTTATGCTACTCAACACCAGGAGTTTAAATCTCAAAATGCACGCGCTCGAAGCACTCCTCAGTATGGAGAACGTTGACATCTGTGCAGTAACTGAAACCTGGTTCAAGGCTCCAGAGAGCACCCCAGCACTGCCAGGCTACAACTCATACCACACGTTTCAGCCACAGAACACGGACCAAAACACAAAAGGAGGGGATGTATCCATATTCATCAAGGATACCTACACCTCCAGGTTAGGTGTGCAGCATGATACCTCTGAGATCATCCATATGCAACTAACATCGGGCAAATCTGCAATGAAAATTGTGGCCTGCTACAGATCACCCTCTATGACCCAGGACCACCACTCCACCTTTCTGGAGACACTGGAAAACATGAAGGTCCTACCAAACACCCTGATATTGGGTGATTTCAATTACCCTACCATTCACTGGGAAAACTACTCGAGTACAAATTCCCAGGCCCAGCGCTTTCTGGAATTCATCAACTCAAATGCCCTGGATCAGCTGGTAAACTCCCCTACCAGAGGTGAAAACATATTGGACCTGGTCATCAACAACATGGGTGACAGGTGTTCCACACTGGAGGTCAACCAGTCACTGTTTAGATCAGACCATAAACTAATCACTCTGGATGTCCACACCCCACCACCACCTCCAACTAAGGAAACCACAGTAAAAAACTTTTCTAAAGCAAACTTCACCTTACTTAAGACAAAGGTGGTAAGTTTCACAGCTCCCACAGTAAAGGATAATGCTGCCCAAGATGCAGAAACCTTTACAAATGCACTCTATGAGCACCTACAAGGATGCATGGATCGTGCCATCCCTAGCAAAACCAAGACTCACTCCTCTAAGAGAAGGAAACCAGTTTGGTGGACCCCTGCAATAAACAGGCTATACAATGGAAGGAGGAAACTAGTTCAGAAAAAAAGCAAATCCCAAGAAGGAAAGACATCCCTGATCAGTATCAGTAAGAAACTGAGGTCCCTCATGAAATCATCCAAGGCTAACTTCGAAAAAAAATAGCCAAGGATTCAAAAGATAACCACAAAGCCTTCTTTAGCTACGTTAAAAATCTAAGTGGCAATTCGCAGACATGCACTGAACTAGTGCAAAATATCACAAAATATACTGAACCTATTGATATTGCCAACATCCTGGTATATAGATTCAGTGCAAACTTCACCCCCCTCTCACCTCCAAAAGGGCACACAACAATACTGGAAAAGTGTAGTGTCCCAAAAATCACAGAGGCACAGGAGAAAACAGCCCTTTCAAAAGCCAAAAACACAATGTCAATGGGTACACATGGTGTCCCAGGCTGCGTCTTGCACGAACTACAGAACGAACTAACCCCCCACCTAAACACGCTGTTCAACCTCAGCCTCTCCACAGGCTATGTGCCCATAGAATGGTGCACAGCAATGGTTATTCCTCTACACAAAGGAGGGGCCACAACTGACCCTGCTAACTATCACCCCATAAGCCTGATTAGCCTGGTCTGCAAGGCTATGGAGCACATCATCATGGAACTCATTGACAAAGAAATTGGGAACCTCCAAACACTTGACCTGACTCAGTTCAGCTTTGTTAAGGGCAGAACATGCCTTCTAAACCTAGGTGACTTCTTTGAGACAGTCACCAAGGCCATAGATGAGGGAAAGGTGGTTCACACAGCCTACCTTGACCTCGCCAAGGCTTTTGACAACATTCCCCACTCGGGTATTACAGAAAAACTCACCAGCCTGAACATAAACCCCAACATCATGAGATGGGTTGCCAACTGGTTTACAGACAGAACTCACACGGTAAGAATAGCGGGCTCCAGGTCAGACTCTAAACCAGTCACAAGTGGTGTCCCACAAGGCTCAGTCCTGGGACCCTTACTGTTTGGCATATACTTCTCAGAAGTACAGGCAAACACAGGAGGACTATGGCTAACCAAGTTCACTGTTGACTGAAAACTGGGAACCATAATTGACTCTCTGGCTGACATAGACATCCTCCAAAAGGGCTTTACTGAGACAAACACCTGGTGTCAAATTCATGGCCTTAAGTTAAATGCCAAAAAATGCATAGTCATCCAGTTTGGGAAAAATAAAACACCCACAAATTACCACATAGATGGCAGCCCCCTTAATGCAGAAGAGGTAATAAGAGATATGGGAACCCAGGTAGATAGTAATCTATCCTTTGACAATCATATTGCCAAAGTAGCTAGGAAATCCTTATATGTGCCCCATCTAATTACTAAAGGGTTTGCATCTAGAAATAAAGAGGTTATAGTGCCCCTCTACTCGTCACTCATTAGACCCATCATGGAGTACAATGCTCCCTTTGGGATGTACCTCACAAGACACTTCCAACAGCTGGAAAGACCACAAAAGCACCTCACCAAGAGGATTACTGGTCTCAAGCATATATCCTATGCAGCCTGACTGAAAAATCTCTGGCTGTACTCAGTGGCATATTGCTTACTCAGAGGTGATCTCTGCCTGACTTACAAAGCCATGTCCAACTCAGAATTGATGAACATGCTCCACCTAAAGAAATCCAAGTCACTGCGAGCCATGCACTCTAGTGAGCTAAACCTCACCACAGCAATAAATAGAACATGCTGGAGGGATAGATTCCTGTTACAGAGACTCCCCATGCTTTGGAACAAAATTCCAAATTACATCAGGCAGAGCCCCTCACTAACACTCTTCAAGAGAAACCTTGACGAGTGGATGGGTAACAGAAAATACACCCCTGGGATCACTTCATTGGCTCTGCTTGACAGAGGATCAGTTAATTAATCAATGGGGTGGCGAAAGCCGACACACTCTGGCTAGGCTTATAAATGCCCTATGGCAGATAGCCTAGTACCTACCTATGAACCTATGAACCTATAATTATTATATGTTTTCATATTTTAGTAAATAACTTTGCAAGGGAGCATCTGAATGTGTTAAGTAATACCTCATTTTAAAGACAGTATTGATAGTTCCAACATGGTAAAAGAACTACGCCTGTATGTTGTACACATGTACAGATACAAAATTTGTTTCGGACTTAGGTTATGGAAATTATGATTTTTTTTCATATTTTGGTAAATAACTTTGCAAGGGAGCATCTGAATGTACTAAGTAATATCTCATTTTGAATACAGTATTCATAGTTCCAACATGGTAAAAGAACTGTATCTGGATGTTGTACACATATGCAGATTTCAAAGTTTGTTTGGGACTTAGGTTATGGAAATTATGATTTTTTTCATATTTTGGTAAATAACTTTGCAAGGGAGCTTGTCACTGTGCCAAGTAATACCTCATTTTGAAGACAGTGTTACTCCTTACAACATGGTAAAAGAATTGTGTCTGTGCACTGTTTGTTTAGTCTTGTAGGATTATGAAAATTTTACATTCCCATTACTTCGCATTATTATGCCCATATATTTTGCAAGAGAGTATGATGATGACACAAATGATGCATCATTTTGAAGCTGACTATGAGACGCACAACTTATACTCTGATAGGTAGCCTCTGTCTGTTACAGGTGATGAGATATTATGCTTTATTTATCAATTATGATAAATATTATATTAATCATATTTCTGTTACTATCTCTGTAAAGGAGCATCACACAGTAATGCGTAAGGTATCATTTTAAAGCTGACATTCATCCAAATAAATTAAATACAAATTGTATAGGTCTACATGGTACATTGACCAAGATATTGTGCTTTGCTTCTCCAAAAAGGTAAAAAAATATGCACAAAATCAACATTCCTTGCCAAATATTTAATAATGTCTTTGATATACATTATCAACATTTATACCGTTGGAAAGGTCAGTCTCTGCTGAACAGCTTTCTCATTTACATTTTTAGTCTACCTCTTATAGTTAAAGAGTTATGAACATTTGTTTTCTGTATGGTATTAGAAATTAATTTTCTGAAAATTAGCTCAGGCTGCACTGTTGTTCCTATGGTGGAATTAAGCAGGCAGCTTTTTCTGAGCTGTTCCAGAGTGAATGGGTGTTATTTATATGGTTGGTGTGCAAAGCAAGGAAGCATTGAGCATATATATTTGTATTGTTGATGGGGTTCCAGTTGGATGAAAATCTCCTAAAAGGCTGGCATTTGAGTTAATGAAAAAAGACTCAGGTTTACTACTATATGTTTGTATTTGCAGATGTCATAGATGTTTTTCTATAGCTGGCTAGAATTTGATATGTGATTTTGTTTACTGATATTAGGAATGTGGGAATATAAGATCATTTTCCTGGTCAGTTAGTCTAGAGGTGATGGGTTTTCAAATAAACACCAAGTATTATTGCTATCTGCACTTGTGAGTGATAGGCAGGGAAGCTAGGCAAGAAGAAGGTGCTGCCACTGTTCTGGAACCAGGCATTAGTGATAACACAAATATCCATACTTTCAAGTGTTAGGAAGGCCACAGGAGAGAGCATTGTCCAATTTATGCTGCTATTGCTAAACTTTGCTACAGCAGTATTTGACTGATTCGAACTTGTATTTACTACATTGTTAGCTAGATTACCTTATTCCCTCCAGTACAGCTCTTTTGATTGTGTACTTTTAACTCGCAGTAGGTGTGGATTGAGCCTTTTAAAAATGAAGTTATCACCTTACATTTCAAACAGATATTCATATCTTTGGAACCATAAGTGTTACTAGAAAACTGTGAATTGCAAACTATTCAGGATAAATTAATCTTTACATTAGTGGCATTCATTCAATCCAATGTTTTAAACTAGGTTTTATAAGCCAAAATAAAGGAAGTGAATATTAATTTCGTAATTTTGCATAAACACCTCATGATATCTCAGTAACTATTAAAGCAAGACACATATTGTCAGCAGAATTTTCTTCATACAGCTGTGAACTTTCATGTGAGACTATGCAGGTCTGTCTGTGTTATCCGAATCCTGAGATATTTAGAGAAACATGAAAATTGTTACAATACAAATAAACAGTATATAAATAATATTCAAAATCTCTTTAGCTGCATTAGATAGAGGTCAAATATTGATATATTTTTGTTTGCTATCATGTATGCTTTAAGATGAAGTCTTCTGATAACTTTTATGTACCATGGTTTTGGTATTATCAATGTAAATATGAGCAGGCAATATTTGACACCCAGAGGCATCAGTAGGAGTTAACTGTGGAAACGCCTGGATTCATAGGTTCATAGATTCATAGGTAGGAACAAGGCTATCGGCCCAAGGGCCTAAGTAAACCTAACCAACAAGGTTCCCTGGCTTACGCCACCCAAGAAAGTTAATTTCCTGTGACCCTGTTGAGCAGAGCCACAGAAGTGATCACCAGGGTGTATTTCCTATTTCCCATCCACTCATAAAGATTTTTCTTGAAGAGTGTTAATGAGGAACTTTGCTTGACATAGATGGGTAGCTTGTTCTAGAGTATAGAAAGTCTCTGGGACAGGAATCTATCCTTCCAGCATGCCATGTTTATTCTGGTGACAAGGGTTAGGTCCCTAGAGAGTGTAGCTCGGAGGGACTGGGATTTCTTAAGGTGTAGCATGTCCAACCACTATGGGTTTAACATAGCTTCATATGTTAGACAGAGATCTCCTCAGAGTAGGCGATGTGCTACAGAGTAAAGCTAGAGTTTTTTGAAACGGTTAGTGTAGGGCATCTGTTTGAGGCCAGTAATCCTATTTGTGAGGTAGTTCTGTGGCCTTTCCAGCTGCTGCAGATATCTTGTGAGGTACATTCCAAAAGGGGCATTGTACTCTATAATGGGTCTAATGAGTGCCAAGTAGAGGGGAACAATGACCTCTTTTTTCCTGGATGAAAACCCTTTTGTGATGAGGTGCGCCACATAGAAGGATTTCCTGACTACTGTGGCGATGTGATTATCAAAGGAGAGACTACTGCCCACCTGGGTTCCAAGGTCTCTTATCACACATTTGGCATTAAGTAGACTGCCATTTATGTTGTAGTTCGTGGGTACAGAGTTTTTACTAAAGGGGATAACAATGCATTTTTTGGCATTGAGCTTGAAGCCATGCCTCTGACACCAGGCATCTGTCTCAGTGAGACCCTTCTGTAGGATGTCCACATCATTTGGGGACTCGACTATGGCTCCTAGTTTGCAGTCATCTGTGAAATTTATTAGCCAGAGGCCTTCTGTGTTAGCCTGTACTTCAGAGAAGTAGATACCAAACAGGAGAGGTCCCAGGTCTGAACCCTGTGGTACTCCACTTGTCACTGGTTTGAAGTCAAATTTGGAGTCTGCAACTTTTACAGTGTGGGTTCTGTCAGTGAGCCAGTTGGCAACCCATCTTGTGACATAGGGATTTATACCTAGTTTAGTGAGTTTAGCTATAATTCCAGAATAGAGGATGGTGTCAAAAGCCTTGGCAAGGTCAAGATAGGCTGTGTGAACCATCTTTCCTTCATCTACGGTTTTGCTGACTGCCTCAGAGATGTCAATTAGGTTCAGAAGGCATGATCTGCTTTTCACAAACCCGAACTGGGTGGGGTCCAGAGTTTGGAGGTTCCCAATGTCTTTGTTTATGAGTTCCAAGATGATACATTCCATGGCCTTGCAAAACAGGCTCATCAGGCTAAAAGAGATAGTTCCCAGAATCAGTGGTGGCTCCCCCTTTGAAAAGTGGGATAACTGTTGCTGTGCGCCATTCAGTGGGCACAAAGCCTGATGTGAGACCATGATTGAACATGGTGCTTAAGTGGAGAGATAGTTAATTCTGAACTTCATGTAGAATACAACCTGGGATGTTTTCCAGTCCCATGGATGCTGTGTTTATGGTTTTAGAGAGTGCAGCTTTTACCTGTATAGATGTGATTGCAGGGACTCCGCATTCTTCCTGTATAGATATGGGCCCTTTAGGGGGTGAGAGAGGGGTAAAGTTAGCACTGAACCTATCTGCCCGGATGTTGGCAATATCAGTTGTTTCTGTAATTTTTGTGCCGTTGTGCTGTAACTCAGAGCAGATCTGGGTGTTGCCATTGAGATTCTTGACATAGCTATACAATGCTTTGTGGTTGCCCTTAGAATCAGTGGCAATTTTATTTTTGGAGCTAGCTCTGGAGGATCTTATAAGGGATCTCAGCTTCTTACTGAGACTGACCAGGCAGCTCCTCCACTCATGGGATTTTACTCTCTTTTGCAACAGTTTCTTACTTCTGTTGTAGAGTTTGTTTATGGCAGGGGACCACCAGATTGGCTTCCTTTTTTTGGAGGATGGTGTCTTGGTTCTGTTTGGGATAGCACAATCCATGCACTCTTGTAAATGCTTATAGAGTGCATTTGTGTAGGAATCAGCACTCATAACTTTATTGTCCATCTGCATGGGTGTCATGACATTTGCCACTTTTGTCTTAAGAAGCATGAAGTTGGCTTTGGAGAAATTTTTTGCTGTGGTTTCCTTAATGGTGGGTGGGGGCAGGATGTGGATATCTAGGGTGATTAGCTTATGGTCAGATCTGACCAACGAGGAGTTGATTTCAGGTGTGGAACACCGGTCACTCATGTTGGTAATGACTAGGTCTAGGATATTGTTGCCCCTGGAGGGGGTGTGGATAAGTTGATCCAGGGCATTGGAATTTATGAATTCCAGAAAGCGTTGAGTGAAGGAGTTGGTACATGAGTAGTTTTCCCAGTTATTAGTAAGGTAGTTGAAATCGCCCATTATTAGGGTGTTTGTTTGAACTCAAATATTTTCCAGTATATCAAGAAAAGAGGAGTGGGAATCCTGGGTCATGGTGGGGGATCTGTAGCAAGCTACAATTTGGATTGCAGTTTTTCCCAGAGTTAGTTGCACTTGGATAATCTCGGATGCATTATGCTGCGCAACTAGCCTGGAGATGTGGATATCCTTAATGAATATAAACACACCCATGCCTTTGGTGTTCTGGCCCAGGTTAGATGGCCAAAAAGTGTGGTATGAGTTATAGCCTGGTAATGCAGGGTTGCTCTCTAGAGCCTTGAATCAGGTTGAAGTCATTGCACAGATATCGATGTTCTCCATTTTAAGGAGTGCCTTGAGTGAGTGCATTTTAAGGTTTAGACTTCTAGAATTGAGTAGCATTACCCTCAGTTTTTACTTGCCTGTTCCTGTTACAGTGGTGAATTTGTCATTTGAACCTTGCCTAAAAAAGGCACTACAGGGGCAGAAGGAGTCTTAGCCAGTATTCGGAATCCCAGGGGTGACAGGTACAGGCCATCTCTGGCAAAGCATTGTGGTCTGTCAACCATGTCGTCCCAGGCAGAGAGATACTGGATCCCCTTAGAAGGATACCAGAGGCTTAGCCAATTGCTGAAGTCAACCATTTTGTCCTTGTACTGCGGTATCATTCTGGGCATTGGCAGGATGCTACTCAGGGCTAGCGTCATACCTTCCTGGGATACAAGATCGGAGAGCTCTTCCATGTCTCTTTTCATGTAGTCCAGGGAGCTACATCTCAGGTTGTTCACACCAACATGGACAATGACAGAGTCATATTTGTACCTGTTGTGGAGTGACCTAAGTGCATGGGTTATGTGGCGGATCCTGGCACCTGACAGGCAGCTAATAGTAACTTTCTCCTTGTTTAGCCTGGTGAGTGGGACATCAGTGTGCCTGGCTATAGAGTCACCTATGACTAGTGTGTTGGGTACGTTGGTTTGCCTTATGGGCTGTGGTTTATTGGCACACTGAGTCTGTGGGCTGTGTGTCATTTGGGTTGTGTTGGGGGGTGGAGGTTGCTTGCATTTCTGCTTTGAAGGTCTCTGTTGCTTGAGCAGATTATTATTGAGAGCCTCTGCAAATGTTTTTGTGTTTCTCTGTGTGGATTTCGGTGGTGTAGGTTTAGTGGGACTATGTGATGAGTGTGGTGTTTCAGGTGTTTACCTCCTCCTCTTGACTGTCAAGTGCAGTCTTGGTTGGAGAGAACTTTACCTCCAGTTTGGCTAGATAAGTGCATCTCTCACAGGTTGTGGTGCTGGGTGGTAGGAGGAGAGGGTTGTCTGTGTACATGAGGCAATTGCTATATTGCCTCAATATGCCCAGATTCATCATATAGACAGGAGAGAACACTGGGAGCTGACCCTTGGACATGCCTAAATAAAAAACTACTTTCCTCTAGACAATTGAGGAAAGTTAGTATAAGAGCTGTTTTTCTCTAAGCAAGTGAGGAAAGTAAGTACAAAAACTGTTTTCCTCCAGGTAAAGAGGAATGTTGAGTGCTGTAGTAATTTGTAGCTTATTTGGTGCTAACAAGTTCTGAACAAGTGCTGAGCACGAATAAGCAAATTCAAGTGCAAAAACTAAGAATCTGTACCTGAATCTTGTAGTAGATAGGCTACCTAGTCCTTACCACTCCCACTGATAAGCTTGAATGGTTCCCTCCAACACAGAAAGGATTGGGGCCTCAGAAGCTTACAAACAGTCCTGGATACAGCAAATTTATATCCGGACTAGACTAGTTACAGGAAAGATGGGAAACAAGCGCAAGCATGGCCTTTTAAACCAGAAAGTTGAAAGAGATGGAAAAACCACCCAAATGGCCAATAAACTTCAATTTCTAGGCCAGAAACCATTCATGTGGTAGATAGGCTACCTAGTGCTTACCACTCCCACTGATAAGCTAGGAGGCTTCCCTCTAACACAGAAAGGCTTGTGGGGCTCAGAAGCTTACAAGCAGTGCTGGATACAGCAAATCTGTATCTGGACTAGACTAGTTACAGGAAAGGTGTGAATTGAGTACAAACGTGGGCTTTTAAACCAGAAGGTTGAAAGAGATGGAAAAACTGACCAAACAGCCAATAAACTACAATTTCTGGGTCAGAAACCACTCTTGTGGTAGATGGGCTACATAGTGCTTACCACTCCTACTGATGAGCCAGAAGGCTTCCCTCCAACACAGAAAGGCTTGGGGGGCTCAGAAGCTTACAAACAGTCCTGCATACAGCAAATCTGTATCTGGACTAGACTAGTTACAGGAAAGATGAGAAACAAGCGCAAATGCGGGCTTCAAGCCAGTAAGTTGAAAGAGATGGAAAAAACTGCCAAACGGCCAATAAACTAGCTGTAATAAGTTAAGGTAACATTATCTAAAAAAGCACTGGTGTTATGGGGGCAGAGACATTTTTAAACAGTGTACAAAAGCCCTCATTTGGTAGGTGCAGGCAATCTGTAGTGAAAAATGTGTCCCTGTCTTAAATTTCCCTCCCATTTGTCAATGTAAGTCTACCCTTCACAGGATCTTGTTGATCTAAGTAAAAAATGACTATATCTGTATTATTCCCCAGTATTTCAGTAATGCATCTTTCAAAGCATTTGCCTATAATAGAACTCAGGATAATAGGTCTAAAGTTGCTGACATCACTTTTGTTACTTTTTTATGTATTGCTATTATTGCAGATATTTTCCACGAACTGGGGACAGCGCCTCTTTGTAATAGCTTATTAAATATTTGGTATAACATTGTCAGTAAGTTTTATATTTGACACCATTTTTGTTATACATTGTAAGCAACATTACAATTGCCTATATTTTTGACTAGCTCAGGTATATCTATGGTAGTACTTTCACAATTCAGTCTACAGCAGAGTACTGAATGTTGTCTGTAGTAAATAGAGATAAAAACCCAAAGAAAAAACAAGTCTCCCTTGTAGTCCCCTCTGCTATCAAGAGATAAGTGTTATACTGTTGTATATAACATTCAAGTGAAATGTAACACATTTTATGAAATTGAACTACTATAAATGAAGATAATAAATAAATAAATACACTTACATTACAAAGTATAACTCTCAAATCTCTGGTATTATTAACATATATATTTATAATTTCCAGGAGCAGATACATTTTATACAGTAAATAATATAACCCTCCCATAGTTTTAAAGTGGAAATTTTTACTCCGCCAACTGCTGTAATGCATTACTTTGTGACATCCCAATCCTAGATTTATATTACATTCAACCCATTCTAGAGTGACCATTTCTTTCTGACATGCTTAAATACGTCAGTCATATTATCTTCTACTTCTAATTCCTTAACTTAATTTATTAACTTTTTAAGTTTTGTTGCCTTCAATTGCTCTCTAGTTTCCAGTGTCATGTAATGGCCTTCTTAGCCGGTATTTCTGTTAAGGATAGTAAGGCCTTTGCATTTCTATTGTTTGTTTCTTTTGGCCAGCTAAGCAGCATGAATTCCTCTGTTATAATTCCCTGTATACCTTTCAGCATACTCACTAATTCTGTTAGTTCCACTTTAAAAGAAGCCAGATCCTTATAATCCCAAAATATATGTTCCCAAGTCCCCACCTCATGCTCAACACACCTCCAACTATATGCCAAACTTT
The DNA here is from genome assembly GCF_019279795.1 of Protopterus annectens. NCBI lineage: Eukaryota > Metazoa > Chordata > Ceratodontiformes > Protopteridae > Protopterus > Protopterus annectens. The sequence continues at coordinate 1,413,066,205 of NC_056739.1, read as the reverse complement.
GGCCAACATTTTGAAAACTCTGTATGGTGTATACAAGTACCTATACAAACACTTCCATGCAAAGTTTTTGAACCTATTGGACTTTGTTAAATAGGTAGGGGCAATAGAATCTGTTTATGATCCTCAGGTAGGAATTCCCTTGAAAGTTTTTTTTTTCCAGTACACCTTGGCCTCAACATCTGCCTGATTTAATGTATTTTGCAAAGTTGTATATGCCCTGCTAAGAAATCTCTTCTTCTGACATATAGGTGACCTATGTCTACTAGAAGATCCACCAGAGAAGGCTTTGTGTTATAACCCTTGGTACCTCTTTCAGAATCCCTAAACTCTGTCTTTAATCTTAAGTAATCCAAATAGTATCTAAAACCCGGATTAAACTCCTCTTTAAGTACCTGCCAATCCTTCACTTGGAAAAAATAAATAAGTTGCTCTGAGAACCAGGGTTCTATAGTCATCCTTCTCCAAATATATGTAACTCTGTTTCCTTGACTCATTCCACCCCTTGACAGTAAGTGATTTTTAATTGTTAGTAATCGTATGGAAGGGGTTGAATTAAGACCCATAGAAGTTGAATTGTTTATTTTGCTAAAAGCTATTAAGAAATAAATCAGGCAAAGTGTTTTACCTAAAAATTTACTTTGTTATTCAATAAACAGGAGTGCCAATCTATTGAGTATACTGACTTTAAGTCCTAAAATTGAATCTTTCATTATTGTATATTTATGTAGTCAGTACAGGAGTCTGTATTTTTAAATGAATCTTCAGTTGTGGTTTGAAATACCTAGGGGTGCCCCAGTTATTATGTTATCAATAATACTAGGGTTGTTGGTCAGAACCAGATCAAGAATATTAGTTATTCTTTTACCATAAGTGATATATTGGGTCAGTCCTCATTGTAATATGAACTCAATAAATTCTGTTTCCTAAGTAATTTTTGTAGAATGGTTTTCCCAAGAATTACCATGGTAATTGAAGTTGCCCAATACTATAATGTCCAAATTTGGTAAGTTATGATTTAAACAGGTTAAACAGGGTTCTAAAGGATTTATAATGGATCAAAAACCTGAATATTAACAAAATATTCTATCTCATTAACTGAATTCAGATATAAAGACAGAATATAGTTATGAATGTATAATATTATGTCCCCTCCCCTGCAGTACTCTCTGAGACATTCAACTTTTTGTGTAATTTGGAATTTCCAGTGCTGACATGTTCTAAGATTCCATAATTGCTAATACTGTAAAGTTATGTTCAGTAACTATACCAACAAAATTCATCAGATGTGTTGCCAAAAGTATGCGCAATACAATAAAAACATTTCAAAGTTGTTTTTTTTTAAGATCTTCTATATGCTGGGTTGCTATAGGATGATGTTTTGGATTGTGTAAAAGCATTTTCAGGTATTCCTTAATTTTCCCTGATGCAAAATCAGTCCCATATTGACTATGGTGAATTTTGACTTTGGAAATATGTGGTTATTATATATACAGCCTTACAACCAGTGGATATGTTTGATGTTGTATACTGTACTAAGTTGTCTTAAGCAAATATTGAAACATTGGGCTTTGGTAAAAAAATAGTTATTCCATGGTGGAGATGGTGTTACTTCATTAAGTATAAGGCTAATAGAAGCTTCGTTAATCATTTTGATTATTTCTAGAATGACATTCTTCATATGGTTAAGTGGTGCTGACCTCAGGTCATTGGTTCTGCATGAACTAAGAACAGATTGTAATCCATTCATGGAACAGTTTTGGTATTATATATTTTGCATCTAATAGTTTTAAACCAGGTAGAGTACTCACACTAATACACTTCCTGTATAGGCCACTTATGATTCTATTTGCAGTCTTAAGTATATAATCATTCAGGACTAACCTGACTTTGCCTCTTTGTGAATAGATACATTAGATGTGGTTAAAGGCATGATATATGCATTTCTAAAGCCATCACCTCTTTTTTGTGAAATAAATATTGCATCAGCAGCAGCAGTATTACTATTTTTCTACTTCTACTATTTGTTTCTGTTTTTGATTGCCTGGGTGCCAAAAATTTTCCGTAAAAATGGATGGCTTTCAGGAGAACTTGAATAATCCAAAAGGAAGTTGTTTTAAACAAACTGAGGTCTTCAAAGAACTGTTACAAGAGCACTAAACCAAAATCTTTGACATGGAAAATGCTTTGAATGACATTGATGGCAGACTAAAGGAAGAAGTATCTCAAACTGACATTTTTCTGAAGCAAAACACCTGGCTTCTAAACAAAATAGTTGATTTAGAAAATAGAGAAAGAAGTCGTAACATAAGGATTTTTGGTTTACCAGAAAACAACTGAAGGTGAGGACTTTTCTAAATTTTCAGAGCCCAGAAATATTAAATCTCCAAGAGAGTTTTTTTTATGGGATAGAAAGAGACAACTGAGCCGTAGGTAAACCTATCTCTTACTCCCCATCTTCTCCTCCAAAATCTATAGTCATTAAGTTTCTGTCATACATTGATAAAGAGTTATTTCTAAAAACTGCATGGAGAAAAGCTCCACTGAAATAAAAGCAATGCTCAATAAGATTTGAGAATGACTATTCTTCTAAAACAATTGACCTTAGAAAAAACTTGCTGGCCTGTTGAAAACTCTCTCAGACAAAATGGCTTTAAATCTCAGATAATTTTTCCAGCAAAAATAAAAATACATCTGACTAACGGAATAAGAAGTTTTAATAACCTGGAGGAAGCTTCCACATTTGCTAAAAACAATAATCTCTGTAATCTATGTAAATTTGTAATTATGTTGATTGTGCTTCTGGAGCTTTTCTCCCCAGGTCTCCGCTGAAAATGGGTACATACCCAGCCAGACTTTCCCAGTAAACAAACGTCAAATAAATAAATTATATTAATTAATTAATTAATTAATTAATTAATTAATTAATTATATATGTCTGTATCTAGCTATATATTATTTTTATTATTATTTTTGTTAGAAAAATATGTATTAATGTGTGTGCTTAATGCTAATTAGAAGCTAAAAGAGTTAACATGTTTTTCATTCTATTTTATATACACTATTTTATATACAACTTAGTTTTATATGAGACTAAAAGATGCTTTTGAAACTGCAGTGTGCTTTCTGAAACTTGCAAGATGCCCTGTGACCTAGTAACTGCTAGCACAGCAAAATTCATGTTTATGCCTTTTGGAAATGTACTTGAGAAACAGGTGATTATCTGCTAGGTCAGGAAGCAATGAATGAACAATGCCATATTCTATAATGTTATGATTTTGAACAATTAGCTCTGTTCGTGGTATGAGAATGTTTACAGCTGCAGAAGGAAAAGATAAAGACAAACAAAGAACTGTTGGAGAAATGAACTGCAATCTATAATTTCTTTGTGCTCAAATTAGCCATAGTACCTTGAATGGTAACATTGCATATATCTAACCGGTGGTAGCCAAGGCCACGTTGTTTTTCTTAGGAAGTTTCTCACAAAAAAATTGATAGTACAAGCAGAAATTCACGAAAACAACTGCTATGTAATGATGATGATGTTAAAACTTGTGATTTGCTACATCAGCTTAGTAGGCAATGTCTTATTAGAAAATGTATAAAAATGCTTGCATTTCCTGCTTCTGGTCAGACAAACTCTGTATTAGCACATTTTTGTCTCCTTGCTGCAAGATTAAAGTTCCTTAACCTGAACCTACCGTGTATTGATAATTTTTAAAGTATATTTTTCCTTTTACAATTTTCATCAAAGAACAAGGTTTTAATCTGCTTTGATGTTGTTGCTGAATTATTGTTTGTATATTAGAAATTATTTGAGAGTGAATTCTTCTTATAATGGACTTGTTTGGATGCTTTACACTGAAATCTTCTTCTTTTGTATACTTGTTTTGTCACCATTTGATCTAGATGTCTGTTTCTTTTTTGTAACTGCCACTATACGTTTTACCATATAAACTTACCTTGTTATTTTTTTTTTATTTTGCTGCAATTCACTAGTTGCTGTCTTTGTGATGGCCATTTTAATTTCTTGGTGCTGCACAGATGTTTGTTCAAGATTCTGTTCTTCCTTTACAAAACATGGAGACTTCCTGTTTGTCTTTGTTTACTAGTGAGAGTTTTCTGATGCCTGCTGTAGGTGTTTGCTGCACATAAATTACCTTATCATTTGTAAATTGTTGGTTTTTATATCATTTATAGGTTCTAGGGTATGTTCTCTGATTGGTCATATTGAAGCAGAGGCACAAGTTCTTTTTCTAGGTTTGTTTGCTTTGCAATCCTGTTGTTTATGAAATCAGAAACTTGTAGAATTGTTGTATTTTACAATGATTCTTTAATGAGATATGTGGAGTGTTTGGATGATTATATATGTTGGGAATAGATATTAAATTTGTAGATTATTTCAAATGTTGCTTATTGTTTTATTGCATACATTTTATTTAAGTGATAGTGTTTTAACAGTTGTTTTAAAGGATGCGCATTCACATACATGCACACATTTATATACATATATGCTCATATTCTCACAGTCAATTATACAAACTTTATTAAGTCCAATATGGAAAAAATCTTAATTTATGATACCCATTCCTGGCATTCTTCAAATATCATGACATGTATCCTGAATGGGGACACATTTTGTGAGGGGAAGGACTGTTACTTAGATAAAGATGTGTATTAATTCCACATTTGGGATGTTTTTGTACTAATAATTATATTGCACCTTACTATGGGTTCTCTTTGGGATTTATTGTATTCTGTTTTTAAACATTTGACTTGAATTTAATAGTCTGTCAAATGTTAGCCCAGACCTTGCAAAACAGGGGCATTAAAATACAATCAAGCAAGGTGTGTTCTGGGGTAATTTAACACAAAAAGTAAATGAAGTCAAGCAAATGTAATCAAGTAAAGTGCAACCATTCAAGAAATAACTCGATACTTGAATGCAATGTCAAAATAATAGCTTCTGTGTTTTTTTTTCCCATAGGTAAAGGTGTTATAGATTTGTCGACATTAATTATATAAACCATCTCTAAATCAGGTAAAGAGCTCTATATTTATGAAAAGAACACACTGTGAACAAGCACCAACACTTCACTCAGCTTGATGAAGAAATAAATGTAAAAAGCTGTTCTTATTCAGCTTTTTACATTTATTTCTTCATCTAGCTGACTGAAGTGTTGGTGCTTGTTCACAGTGTGTTCTTTTCTTCAGTTTTTCGTTTGTCAGCTCTATATTTATATTTCTTTAAAGTTTGCTTTATGTATGACATGTAGTAAACAAATAATGTTTAATGGAGAATTCACTGGTATAATCGATGCATATGCTACAGTGAATTATTTGTGTCACCTTGGGCTTTAAACATTTGTATAGTTTCCAGAAACAGATTCTGGCTGTTTGGCACAATTTTGTACAGTAAGGTATTTCAAAAGGGAAAAGGGGAAAAAATCAACATAGTACTTTAATTACGGTTGCTTTAACAACATTATTAACAAAATGAGACAGCTTGTTATGCTAGCTACAGCCTGCATCACTGTCTAGCATACATAAGAAGTCTGGTTTGAAAGTAAGACTGTAGGATATGAATTCATTCACAGACAGATAGTCTAGATCCTGCAGACCAGGGCTAATATTTCATATCACATGAAACCCACATACACTTGCGCACACACACACTCATCTGCACACGCGCCCACACTCACACACACACACACACACACACACACACACACACACACACACACACACACACACACACACACACACACACACACACACAAACACACATACTTATATAGACATATAGACTTTTAGCAATATAGTTCACAATTTTTCATTTGTTAAGGTGTTTTCCAGGAGTCACCTTTGTTATAAGTGATCATACTCCTTCTTAATGACGTTGCCCCTTACATATTGTTTTTTATTGGTTTTGTCTTCTTAAACTGAATGACTGGAGTTAAACGATTTATACTTTTATTAACAACTTGCCTCTATCATGTAATTTTCATTTTATTCTCAAATATTATATATAATGACATTGGTTTACATTAAATCTTTATGCTTTTAATAAAAACATCTTGGTGATGTGAAAAACAGAGACAGAGAAATTAAAATGAAATGTATGTAATATATTAGTTCAATGTATTTCCTTTAACTCTTATAATTATATTTCTAGCAACTATGACTTTTTCATATCCAATTATACTATTAAATATATGTCTCACAATTAGTCGATTCTAAATACTTAGAGCTTTATTACTTTTATATTTTTTGTTGATAGAACTATGAATTGATTTAAAAGCATTAAGATGATATTACCTTAAATAAGAACCTCTGATAAATAGATAATACATTATAAATCTAAACATTGTTATAGTTGAGTATATAGTAACTAAGAAAATTAAAAATTAATTCACCAATAGGAATGCATAGCTCAATGTTGATTGGCAATAAGTTGCTCTTCTTTTCCATTAAAACAATTTAATTAAGTAAAAGAGAAGTTAGAGATGGTGAACTGATTTAGTTTGTGAGTGAGAAGAACAGAGGTAATAGGAAAAGGAGTGGACAGAAAAAGTGTTTCAACATTTTTTATCACTATACAATGGATCATCTTAGGTCTTATGCATCACTGTCTAGCATACATAAGAAGTCTGGTTTGAAAGTAAGACTGTAGGATATGGATTCATTCACATTCAAGGGATGCTGGCATAATGGTTAAGGTGTTTTCCTTGCATACACAAGGTACAAGGTTTGATTCTCACATGGGGTAATTGGCTAAGCGTAAATGGCCAGCAAGGGCAGTTAGCCTAGTACTAATCTAAGCAGTTATGAACCTATGTGTCCATATACTCATTTTATGAAATTGTTTGACTTCTTATATTTTATATATATATATATATATATATATATATATATATATATATATATATATTACATATAATGTCTTCTTTAGATGAATTATTTACTGCAGAGCTCTAGATTTAGTTTTTTTTATTCTTTTACTTCTTAAGGTATAGACTTGTTAGGTAATGTTGGATAGCCTGATAGTTTCTTTATTCTACTGGGTTAGGAATTTAGATCATTTTATATGTGTAACTTTTTTATTTACAAAATAGTTATTAGTGTTTCTTTATCATCTCATTTGTTTTATATTAGTCCTGAACTACTAATCTTTTTGCTCCATAGATACAATAGTCTTCTTTTTATGTATTATGTTATATTGTTTATACTTTTTAAGGATTGTAGAAGGGAAAAGCTGTCCAAATTAGCTTACAGATGTATTTAACTTTGTTATTATTATATGTTAATGCTTTAAATAATCCAAGAAAAAGATCAAATTTGATACATTATTTGAATGCAAACAATACTCAAGTGTTTTTTTTTTTCAAGAAACTCACATCAAGCATATAGAAAAACATTTAGAACCCAAATAATTGTATAATTTTAACCTAATCCTCTTTTAAAACTAAGGGAAAGGCTTTGATGATTCTTTGGAAAAACATAGATTTTCCACCAGCATACCTCTCAACCTGAAATAATCAAAAATCTGGACAAAGGTTATGAAAAATAGGTACAAATCTGTACGCTAATTAACATAAACATTTACATGCATAATTATGTAACCCCGCCCAGTCCATTGGAATTGTGGGATACCAAACACATTGGACAAAATATTAAGCACAAAATACACACGTGTATCAAACTTCGAACTCGTATAAAACTAAAATAAAGTTGTCTTTTACAACATTAAAATCAACTGCATTGAATCGAGAGATGAAAGCTGACAAACAGCAGACTCCATGTAGAAAATCAAAAAAGGTGGGGGGGGGTGACAATTTAATTCCAACCAAGCTTGCATTGCACTAGCTAGCCATCAGGTTCATAATTACTAGGTATCTCGTTTAAAGGAGGACATTCTCAGGACTGCAGCATTCACCAGCCACCGCCTTTAAAAGTACAGCACAGAATAGTATCAGCAATCCATCTACATACTGTTGGAGTAGAATCCACAGCCTTCTACATCAAAAGCAAGTACTCTACCCATTATGCTATTAATAATGCAAGCAAACGTGGTACAAGCAGCACTAAACTTCTCTTCCCCTGAAGTTCTCAGCCCATTGTAAAAATCTGTAAAATGCCAAAATTTATTGTGGGGGACCAGGGGGAAACAAAAATCCCAATAACCAGGGACACATTTTAAACATTGCTTATATAATCTTGGAAAATTGCTAGAATACAATGTTGTGTTACCAAATTACCAAGGGTTTCCTGAAAGATAGGACAACTGAAACTTAAATGGCTATTTAATGAATTCAGTTCTTCTCACTAATTTGTTAGAAAATCACAAATTTTAAGAGGAACAGACCAGAGCCAAACATTGAGCACAAGTGGGGAGGGAATTCAGGCTCTTGCTTTTTGTACCCAAGGAGCAGGGTTTGAACCTGAGACTAAGTAACCCCTACCACCAGTTATACTTAACTAGGGCATTTTACACAGACACACACTTTCCATTAAGTAGACAGCCCCACAGTTTTTGCTCCATTAAACAAATAGCTTGTAAAACAGTGAGTCCAATACAGCTTTCCATTAAGCAGATAAAATACACAGCCATTAAGCAGATAAAATACACAGCCTTCCTCCATACACACACACACTTTCCATTAAGCAGATAAAATACATAGCCCCACAGCTTGTACTCCATTAAACAAATAGCTTTTAAAAACAGTGAGTCCAATGCACAGACATCAAGCAGGTAAAATACATAGCTGTTAAGCAGGTAAAATACACAGCCGTTAGCCCGTTAAGCAGGTAAAACACACAGCCCCCCAGCCTTCCTCCACACACACACGCTTTCCATTAAGCAGATAAAATACATAGCCCCACAGCTTGTACTCCATTAAACAAATAGCTTTTAAAAACAGTGAGTCCAATGCACAGACATTAAGCAGGTAAAATACATAGCTGTTAAACAGATAAAATACACAGCCGTTAGCCCGTTAAGCAGGTAAAACGCACAGCCCCCCAGCTTGTGCTCAGTTAAATAAATAGCTTGTAAAACAATGAGTCCAATACATTTTGGCCCAGTACATAAAAATACAGCTTTACATTAAGCAGATTGGATAAATAACACAAGCTGCCCCAGCCAGCTTGAACTTTGTTAAAGTCCATTAAGCAAATAGCAAACAGTGAGCCCAGTAAGCAGATAAAATACACACACAGACATAACTTTCCTTTAAGCAGATTAAATGAAACAACACAAGCCCCAGCTTGGACAAGTCTGTTAAGTAGATAGATTGTAAAACAGTGAGTCCAGTACGCAGATGAAATAAATACACATGCAGCTTGTACAGATTGTCATTTTCTCTGCTTAACTTGTCACAGCCTCTTGGCTTTTTTTGGAATATAGAAATACTCCCTTAAAGTGATGTACCTAGCTCAGCTACTTGTGTGTCACAGTCACAGATTACTGAAAATAATACTTTATTTCATTATCAGGTTTCCTACATTTTAGCATGAAAAGTGAAAATGAAAGAAAACTAGTCCAGAGAAAACTGTTATCACGCTCAAACAGCAGCAGCTATATTTTCTTTGTGAGGGCCGAGGGACAGAATAAAAGTGCAGAAAATGCAAAACCTGAAATCGATATCCTGCTATTGTTTTACTGAAGTGCATCGGTTTTGTATATAATACAATAAGCTAAATGCCAAAATGTTGAAATGTTTTTATATATAGAAAGGATAACTATCAAATGGGCAGACTTCACTTCAGCAGTTCCTTAACACTTGGCACCCGCCACCCCTTACCTCTAAATCCATCTGGAAAACTGCAGCAAGCATCTTCTTCTGAAACTCCAGTCCAGCGATGAGCGAGAGACGAGCATCCATTTTTTCAAAAATAAATAAATAGATCCAGTCCTTGGCTTTGAGCGAGCGAGCGACGACGTCTTCTAAAATTAATAGATCCATTCCAGACCAGTAAAAGTAAATCCTTTCCGGCTCTGGTAACTTTGCCACTCGCAAATGCATTTGAACCAGAGCCGGAAATACATGCTACGTACGAGCGCGAGCAAGTCTGACAGGCTGGTGGAGCTGACATCATCGCGCATGTGATGACATCAGCACACGAAGCGCGAAAATTTTAAAAAATTTAAAAAAAGTGCAAATAAATCGGAAATGAAGGGGTGCCACTCGGGAATCGTGGCACCCCTTTTTTGGACCCCAAAACCCGGTAAAAAACGAGTAATTCGGGACAGTTGAGAGGTTTGTCCACCAGTTATTCATAAATATGAGGATCAATATGGCCTTTTTACATTTATAGTCTTAAAATGTAATAATGGATTATGGACATTAGTTAATTTCTATTGATTTCAAGGTATGGGACTAAGTCTGGCTGAAAAAAAGAAAAAAAATCTAGACTTTGTTCTCAGTAATTATAAACTTAGGCCGGGATTCACTAATCCTCCATGTAAGACTAAGTCTTACACGGAAACTGCAGTCTAAGAGTATGATGTCAGCGCATCATGCATATTGATGAGGGCGCGCTGACTCAATTCTAGGGCTAACACGGAGCATGCATGAGTGTAGGGGGTGTGTCAGACTGCCGAGCAGTCCAAATATCCATGCCCCTGCAAGTGCCTAAACTGCAAATGTGAACTGAAATGAGCAAGTCCTCTCAAATGTCCACATACCCAACACTACACTCCCCCACATTCTAAATCCCTGTACAAGTTTAAAATGTAAAGCTTTCCTTTTTTTATTATTATTCCCGATATAGCTGTCCGTATTTTTGCGTGTATGCACGGGTTTGCCCATTGCATTGCTTAGCTACAGTTAGCAGTGTAGACATCGAAGAGGATAATAAACTATTTGTATGCAAATTAAGCCAAATAGCAATAGTGTAGTGGTAGAGCCCTCACACAAAGAGAAAGCATTCCCGGTTGGAGTCCTGCCACTCCTCTACAATTTTCTGTCGGAAATGTGTGCATAAAAAGAATTCCTGACATTTCCCTTTTAAATTTCAGTAAAATGCATTGAAATGGCCTATGTGGTAGTGAACAATATTTTATATATGTATAAGAAGGTGGAATGGTCATGCATACTGATAAATGCATAAGTAATGTATCTTAAGCAATGTGAAGCACTACTAAGCAAAGTTTACTAGTATTAAGCACAGTTAAATACAATTGCTCATAGCTTAGCACTGCTTTAACTAGCGCAATAGTTTTGTGTGGAGCTGCGCATCACGCCAACTAGTGCAAACAAAACATGTTTGCACGGAGCTGCGCACCGCGCTAACTAGCTCAACATTGGGCAATGTCGGGCAGCGTAGAGCAATGTTGAGCAACGTTGGGCAAAGTTGAGCAAAGTCGGCTAAACACAGCCACACCTCCTAGCCGGTCTGGCCAGTAGTAAAATAAAAAGCAATGACAGGCCTCGAACCCGGGATACTGTGAACCATAATCACAGTACTAAACCACTAAGCCCTGACAGCTTTAAATATGGATGCATTTCCAACACACTCGTATATATCAGTGGAAGTTTACCCATTGCTAAGCAGGTTTGCTTTTAGCTGAGATTTTTCAAAACCGGCCAATCACAAATAAGTGCGGGAAATGAGGCATATTTAAGCTCCATAGGCAGGAATAATTGCCATAACTGGTTGTAGCTCCCATCTGCAGACAATATGGCTGGTGTTGGAGAGGGCTCTCATTTTCGAGCGCAACGGTGGGGCATTGAGGAGTCAAAAGTAATGGTTTGGCTCCTCGTCCATCATCATGATGCAAGACTCCTGCAGGGCCAGTTTCAGGGCACTGAGTACAAAGCGGAAGCCTGGAACCATCTAGCACATGATCTCACCAGTGCCACAGGTGTCCCCCGGACTGGTGAGCAGGTCAGACACCACTACACAGACCTGAAGAGACGCAAGGAGGACTGACTGAACCAGTGGATACAGGAGGCCTGTGAAATAGAAAATGCCCCACTACTGAGTATGTAGCCATGGAATGAAGTATGTAAGAATTGCTATTGTAGTCTATGTTATGGATAGGTATGTGTCAATATCCCTTCATTTACTTCACAGCTGCATGTGTCCGTGCTGCAAATCAGCAAGCCTATGCAGATAGGCTGCTAAGGCTGCGCCACCAGGCAGGTTAGTAACTATTCTGCATGTATTGTCATATAAAAGAAGTGAGAGAGCCTGAAAATGAGTGTTGTAACCCATTAATAAAGGTATAATAAGTGTTGAGTAACTTCTCTGCATGTACTGTTATATAAAATAAGTGAGACAGCATGAAAAGGTGTTGTAACCCATTAATAAAGGTATAATATGTCTTGAATAAAAGACCTCTGCATGCACTGATATATCAAATAAGTGAGAAAGCCACTAGAAAAGTGTGTAATGTAATTAATAAAGGTATAATTCCTGGAGTGTGTCCGTGTCACTTTCTTCGATATGTTGCTGTACCCTTGCATTATAGAAACAGTACTGTTGTATTAAGCACAGTCAACACACACATGGGAAGACCCATATAAAGTGGATGAAGGGAGTGCCAGTAGCTGTTAAGCATATATACAGACCTCAACTGTTGGTTCATGGCCGGCATGTACAGGTTAATCTGCCACATGAGTAGCTTGTTATTGTGTTCCCCAGAAATGTCAGTGTGCTGCTAGAAATGTAGGGGACTGTCAACATATACTTGATAATGTCACCTGAACACATCAAGATATGTAGATATATAAATATAAATGAAATATGTAAATATGTAGCAGTAACATCTGCATCCAGGACAGTTTGTATGTCAGATACAGATCAGGTATATCAAGAACTAGCAAAACCCATTTCACAATTTAACGGACATTGCCTAGTGTAATAATACATGTAGGAGGTATATAACTGCAGTCAATAGGAATGTAGTATAAACTATAAGTATAGATAAGTTGTTAATGGAGGTATCTTTTTACACCCTACTGTATGTGCATAAACAATGCAATTCCACACCTCAATGGGTATGTCTAATCTCATAACATTTGTTGGGACACATGTCCTATTGGTTTATAAATATCTGCATTTACTTTGATGCATGTGCCCTGTTCACATACCACAGTCTTGGTGGCCTGTTTCCACCAGTCAATCCTGCATGCTGTTGGAATGTGCACTGTTGTTTTATATATGCATGTGTTATGCATGCTGTTCAACTGTTGGAACTCTGGTGTGTTGGGTTAATGGGAATACTACTGTATGCTGTTACAAATAAATTGGAATGCTGTTGACTATTATTAACCCATATAGTCATTAAATCCTCCTAAACATAGAACATATGGGAAGGCCGATTCCAGCGGACCCACCTATCCCACCTCAGCTGGTGATGGCACCTGGCACCAGCAGGTCTGGTGCCCAGCCCGGGACCTCCTCCTCCGTTGGTCCTGTGCCACCTTTGGGTGGAAGTGCTGCATGGGGATGGGGCTCATCCCCCCATGCAAGTGTGGCCAGAGGAGGGCCACCTATCACCCTCTGAATGGTCCAGGCTGTGGTGCGTAGGGAGATTGAGTGTTCAGCTGCTGATCCTCTACGCCAGCTCAAGGCAAGAGTGGCATGACTCACGGGTGAGCCTGGCCCTCCTACACAGCCCCCAGCACAGCCACCCTCCGTGCTGTGAAGTTGCAGTGGTGACTGCCCATGGGTGGGGATCTCAGTTCCACTGTTGCCATCTTTGGGCTCATGGGCTTGCGATTTCCAAACACCCTTCCCCATCAATGGTGTTCACCCACCCCATGTGTCATATTCCGCCCTAGTATGCATCTTGTTTGTCTTGTCTATTTACCTCCCCAGCCTCCCTCCCAAAATATACCTACTTCGCCTACCCCACATTCCACTCTCACCTGAAAAAAAAAAACGAAATGGGCAATCTGCTCCCACAAAAAAATTATGCCCCATACATAGCTGCCCATTTTGCACACATGTCCGCTGGACACATAAACTGAAATTTAATTGGCAGTACAACATACTTCGTTGTCCTCACCCCTCTCTCAGGGGTGGAAGGTTTCAAATTTCCATCCAAATTACTAGTTTGTCTTGTCTATTTACCTCCCCAACCTACCTCCCAAAATATACCTACTTCCCCTACCCCACATTCCACTCTCACCTGAAAAAAAAAAAAACAAAATGGGCAATCTGCTCCCACAAAAAAATTACACCCCATACATAGCTGCCCATTTTGCACACATGTCCACTGGACACATAAACTGAAATGTAATTGGCAGTACAACATACTTCGTTGTCCTCACCCCTCTCTCAGGGTTGGAAGGTTTCAAATTTCCATCCAAATTACTAGTATATGCACAGCTGTTGCTGTTAAAGAAATGGGCAGCTATGGACCTTCCCTACACCCGTCCTGCACATGCCAAGCTGTTTTCCCTACTGTCTTTCCCTCTTTGTGCCCCTTTTTTCACCACTTTCCTATCTCCCCATTTTCTTTTCTTTCAAAGAAATGAGAGCGGGGGTTAGCGGGAGTAAGAACTTTTAAGCAGTAGTTAGCGGGCTTGCGCAAGTGTGCGCCTGTGTGCGCTTAGCTAAGTATTGCTAAGCATTGCGCAAACCTGTGCAAACCCGCTTACAACTGCTTAAAAATGCCTTAGTCACCCTGCATGTGAGGGGGCCTTGTTCTGCTCAGCAGCAAAATAAAACACCAATACCAGTCTTGGACCCCAGACCTTGGACACACTAGACTACATGAAGTACCACTAAGCCACAGTAGATATACAGCAGATTGTTGCTGAAATATATATATCATGAATCAGAATGAGTGAATGTAAAGGTAAGATAGGAATGCCATAACACAAAACCTGTTCTGTGTAACTTTACCAGCAGTTGTTGTGGAATAGCATTACTTGACTGTGATAACAGAACCAGCCATTTTAGCAGTAAATAATGTAACAGCAGCACTTTACAACCCCCACACAGTATCATAGCAGAACAATCCCCACCCAAATGTACAAAATACCTGTGTGTTCAAGGTCCAGCAAGGGTGTAGGTAGGCATAATCAGTACTGGAATTGTCCAGTTTTCATGAGCATCCTGTGCTAATGTCAGCAAAAAAAAACACAAACTGCAGAAGTGACTACATTAATATCCACAGAATAGCAGTTCACAAACAGTTCATGTGCCAAATGAAAACATCTCAATAACTACGTATGTATAAGTAGAAAAGAAACTACATACTCCCATGCATCTTGTGTTAGCATTTGTAGGGGTGAGTACAATTCTACACTATCAACTGTGTACTGGAAGTGGCAACATTCAGGTCTGAGTACAACATTGAAATCACTGGCTACACCCCTAGCATCAGTAATAAGAAGTATACCTCTGACTTACACAACAGTGTCCACAGCAAACAAGCATGGTTCCCACTTTGTAAAGCTGAAAGGGCTATGCCTACCTGATTTAACAATTTATAGCATTGGGTTGCTATGACAGTGAGTACTGCAAGTACCACACCAGCAGGCTGCATGCAATTGCCAAATGGTGGCCACCAAATGGTGCAGATACCCATAAAAGCAGGCTGTACTTGCTGTCCACACATGCAATCATTTCACTGCAGGTACAGAGAGAGAGAGAGAGAGCAAGAGAGAGAGAGATGGATGCAGACACAGGCAACAGCTGCAGAAAAAAAGAAAAAAGATAAAAAAAGAAATATATCAAAAGAAAAAGTAATATATTGAAAGAAAAAAATAAAAAATAAAAGAATATATTGAAAAAAAATATATTGAAAAAATATATATTGAAAAAAATATATTGGAAAAAAATAATTAATTGAAAAATAAATAATATATTGAAAAAAATTATATTGAAAAAAATAAATATATCTCAAAAAATAAATAAGATATAAAAAATAAATCTATTACAAAACACATGGAAACGACAAATACGAACACATACAAAGGAAAGGTATGTGACAGCTATGTATTTACTAGCATGTAGTAGATGTTTATGAAGAGTACTCTACATAGTTTGAATCATCCATATGTGGCAGCAGTACGTATCTATGCACAGATGCCCTGCATAACTACTGGCATAGAGAAAGCAGTGTGTAGCTGTGTGCAGTGGGATATGACTGTGACACATGTAGTTCAGCATTAAATGTCAAACATCTAATCCATGTTATCTGTGTTCTGTACAGTAGTGTGTACAATGTCTGTTTGGGGGAGTAGCGCATACGGTTATATAAACATGGATGTAACAGAGTAACAAATGCATGATAGTCATATTAATATGTAGCTTAGCATTGGCAACAGCTGTACCAGGCTAGTATGCTAATCTAGCATTTGCAGCTATGTATACACCCTCTAATATTACTGTGTGCTCACATGTGACACCTGTTCATGTTGCAGCAAGGCCCAACAGGTCAGCCGTGAGGTACACAAACTTACAACAGTGTGGACCTTGTGTAGGTATGGCACACACATATGGAGAGATCTGTCTGTGTCAGATATATTAGCATCTATACATGTGCATAGAGAAAGGGACATACTGCAACTGCTTGTGAAGGGTGGACATATATATGTTGTTGAAGGTTGTTATGTGCATATTTCTATGTAGGTTGTAGTGTGTGGCAAACAAGACAGCATACAGTGCTGGTATATGATATGTGGTGGTTAAATGCTGTGGGTATGATTTGTGAGGTTTGCAGTGTTGCAGCCAGTGTGGCCTGCTAAAGCTACATGGGCTGAGAACACCTTCAATGCATTCCGCACAGCACTGTGCAATATTATGACTTAACTGTATATCTCACAACCTTCACATAATTGATATCCCCACCATGAAAGGTGGACTGTTTATGTGCCTATATGTATATCTATATGTACAACAATGGATGTTTATATGTATGTGTGTGTGTGTATATATATATATATATATATATATATATATATATATATATATATATATATATATATATATATATATATATATATATTATATAAATATATATGTATATATATATATATATATATATATATATATAGAGAGAGAGAGAGGAGAGAGAGGGAGAGAGACAGGGACATATTTACTACAACAGATGCCTGTTGACAAAGCCATGGACTCAAGCTCAATGTTGACACTGCATTGGCATTCCTTCTTGCAAAAACTCTCTACCCATTAACTACCACATAGATGTTAGTCTACTAAACACCAAAGTTGTGATAAGAGACCATGGGACACAGGTGGACAGTAGTCTCCCTTCTGATAATCACAGTGCCACATTAGTCATGTCATCTGTCTACGTGGCACACGTCATCACAAAAGGTGTGTCATCCAGGGAAATATAGTTCAGTGTTCCTCTCTACTCATCACACATAAAGCCTATTATAGATTACAATGCCCTATGTGGTATGTACCTCACAAGACATCTACAGCAATTGGAAATGACACAGACATACCTCACAAAGAGTAATACTGGCCTCAAACAGATGCCCTATGCAGACCGTCTCACAAAGCCACAGCTAGACTGTGTCGCATACTGCCTACCCAGGGTGTCCTCTGCCTAACATACTAAGCTATGTCAAACCCAGAGCTGTTGGACATGCTCCTAGTAAACAGATCACAATCCCTACAAGCTACACAGTCTAGGGACCTAAACCTTGTGACCTCAATAAACAGCACATGCTGGAGGGATAGATTCCTATCTCAGCGACATCTCATACTCTGGAACAAACCACCTATCAATAGCAAACAAAGCTCCTAATTAGCAGTCACCATAAATAATCCTGATGATTGTATGGGAGATAGAAAATACACCCCGGGAATCATCTCTGTGGCTGTGCTTGTCAGGGCCACATGAAACGTAATTACCTGTATGTCAAAGGCCAGGGTAGCGTATGGCTAGACCTCTATAGGCCCTAGGGCCAATAGCCTATTACCTACCTATGAAGCGATACACACCCACATGTACTTGTTGCAATAATTGCTTTGTGAGGTTGACTGAGTGTGATGGTGAATGTGTTGGTGAATGTGTCAGAGTTCTGTATATGTGTGATAGCTTAGTGGAAAACTGTTTCTGTCATGGTATTATGTGTCCTAGCTGTGATCCCAGCAAAAGATGTGTATGCAATTGCTAGACGGAAAAAGCAGTATGCCATATGGTCTGTTGTAGTCCCTTGGTGTCAATTGGGGTGTCACATTGTAGGCTAAAGCAGTACATGTATGCTTATTGAGTGTTACTGCTGGTGAATACAACTCCTGTATGAACTGTAGTACTACCTGTAGCTGTATACCTAAACAGCACAGTATGGTGTATGTCCACATTTCTTGGAACCACTGTTTTGTGTGGTCCCTGTAGTCCTCACAGATTACATACCTCAGGCATAGGTTTTCATAACTACTGATACACAGTACTGTATGGTACACAGGTAAAGGTCATCTGGGTTGCCATACCTTTGTGTCTGGTATGTATGTCTGATGTGTGTGTGTGGGTATGCCTGTACCATGGCCTCGGTCATATGTATATTACAGGATATAGGTGTGTATCTAGCAACATGTATAGTCTAGTACAGCAGTATGCCACCTATATTAACGAATATGCACATTTGTTAGGCAGGGGTTTGCCATCAATGACTAGTGTGATATACTGGTAATACTGTAACTGGTACAATCATTGCAATGGATTACATATTTCTCGATGCATCAGCTTGATATATACCTCCTGTGGCTAGGTGGTGCATTGTGTCACATACAGTGTGCCATGTACTGTTTATAGTCTTACATACTGGTTTATCTTTGTTGCTGTGCAAAACATGGTTTGATATATAGAATGTGCCAGGCACTGTCAGGCAGTTGTGGGCTGAGCACTGATATGTGGTATTGAAAGTGTGTATCCCCTGATAGCCAATAGGTTGCTATATATTGCAGTTAATTGATATTTGTACTTTAGAATGTTGTGTGCCACATGACTTGCTCACACATATTGTTTCATTGTCTTCTCGGGTCATGTCCTACCATCATAACCCCACTTGTAGCCCGGCAGAGGAGGAACAGATAACAACAAGCCTGGTGCAGCACTATGCCCTGCTGTTCTCAAGAACCAGCCAGGACCAGCATGAGCAGACTGCACTGTGGCAAAATCTTGTCCGTAGTGTAAATGACATAGGCATGCATAACCGGACATATGAGCAGGTACGCCATCACTGCAGTGATTTAATTAGACATGTCCCACAGCGTGCATCTGATATCCATAGACAACAGCTTGCCACAGGTGGTGGGGTAGCCATCCATCCTCCCCTCACCAGAGTGGAGGAGCTGCTCCTGAGCCAGGTGGCTCCTGTCCAACAAAAGCAACAACAAGTAACATGTATCATCATGGAGTCCGGAGCCACACAGCAAGTTGACATGGAGCGTGCAGGTAACATGGCATAGCTGTAGACTACTATTACCTCTATTGTAGAGCATGCTTATGTGAGATGTGTACTGTGTAGTTAGAAGATGTGGTGCCTAGTGTTGTGCAATACTAATAATTAGGAAAATAATCTGTAGGCCTGTGACTGTCAATCGTTGTACTACTGTAACATTGCAAACACACAGTAGCAATGCCACAGTTGTTGCCACTGACAAACTGTCTCCTATCCTTGTAGGTCCCTCTGGTGTGACAGCAAGGCAGCAGACCCATGCTGGTGAGTGTGTTCTACATTTAAAATTGCTAATTATATGTGCATGTCATAGGTGAGGTGTAGGCCATGTACACGTATCACACCTACGCATAATGCATGCTGTGCATGTTTGCTGTGAGTCTATGCACATCCCAGTAATGTGGGAAGCTGCCTAAAACACTTACAATACACAGAGCATCCCACACAATTGTGGCAACACTGTAGTGGACATTGGATAGGCAGAGTCGATACACATGCACACAACATACACAACTTTGTCATACGCAGCACACGTTAACATGCTACACATGGCATATTCAGACACCCGCTGTAAGGTCACACTCCAGTATCCCAAATATCATCCACACAGCACACATAATATACCTGAGGGGTAGATGCCTCTCATGTGGCTGTGCGACACTCTTCAACACATAACACATTCCTGTTAGGCAATGCCCCCTATTGGTCACCATAAAAACCGATGTAACAACTGGCTGTAAAATGGTGAATGTAGCCATGGTACTGCAGTTCCAGTACAGCAAGGTATGTGCCGGTCTGGCACACATTAGTAAACACACCAAAAACAGACCAGCACTTGTAGAATTGCGAAATTGTTTTATTCCATCATAGTTCCATCAAACCAAGTAAGTAATGGTAATAACCATTACTCAAACAAACCGGTTTCGGCTAATATAAGCCTTTATCAATGCACAAAAATGGATGACCAACAAGAGCTCCACCATTTTGAATATAATTTATAGTATACCTCTTAAAGGACCATGCCCCACATTTAGAATGTATTACAAATCTAAATAAATTAAACATATTGATCAAACCAACATCAGTAGTAGAGAACCAAGAAAACTTTTGTATCAAAAAACATATTTATCAAAACTCTCTGTGTCCCAAAAAAATACACTAATAGGGATACATAATAATTATAAATAGTTCTATATATATATATATATATATATATATATATATATATATGTCTTCTGATATTTACATGTTAAGCTGACTATTGATGATTACTTGATTTCACAAGCATAAATATATATATATAAAGGCTGTATCATGCATATAACAATACATTATATCTATTATATGCAAAAAATTATAAATCCTAAAAAAAACACCAATTTATATAAATAACAAAAACATGTAAATTAATTAGATAATGTCATAAATTATACATTCATGGTTCTCAATATAATTGTTCTGATGTATTTAGTCCAGGTCTAAAAAGACCCCCCAATTTAGTGATCCATTTGTTTTCCATATCGTTAAGTTTTTGATGCCATCCTGCTTTGAAATTTCTATGTAAAATGATTCTGTCTATTACCACAAATTTGAAAGTGGCAGAAGGATGTTCTAAGGTATGTTTACACAATGCATTTGTAATACGTCTGTTCCTGATTGCACTCATGTGTTCACATATTCTAAGTTTGACAGACCTAGACGTCTGTCCAATATAAAAAGCAGAACAATTGCATGTGGCCAAATATATTGCCCAATCTGAGCTACAATTTGCAAATATCCGGATATCAAAAACCTGAGAAGTATTTTTACTAGAAAATTCACTGGTTTTTAACATATATTTGCAAAAAGAACAATGGCCACATGGAAAGCAACCTTTCAGTTTGTCACCAGATAAAGTAATTTGTTGTAAAATGTGTGGAGTATATATCTTATAATGAGTAAAATAAGAGTTCAGATTCCTACCCCTACGGTAGGAAAATGAACATCGATCAGGCAGTATTCTATTCAAAAGCTCATGTGACAATAATATGTCCCAATGTTGATTAACGATGTCAATGAAACGATTAGTGTTTGCCCCATATGTAGTTACCAACCTCAAAACTGAATTTTCCGGTGGAGCAGACTTTGCCATATTCTGGGATTTATATTGCAACAATTCCAAACGTGATAATTTATTAGTTATATTCCTAGATTTAGAAATATTGTGTGCATTATAGCCCCGATTGACAAATCTGTTGGATAAATCACCACAAAAATAAGAGCAATCTTCCGAGGAAGAGCATATCCTTTTCATTCTCATAAATTGAGATTTAGGAATATTGTGGATGATGTGGCGTGGATGACAGCTCTCAGCATGTAACAAAGTGTTGTACTGAGGAAATTTTCTATGGACTGACGTGGCTAAGGTATTATCATCAAGTCTAGTAACCAAGACATCCAAAAACACTATACATGCATGTTCAATAGTAGCTGTAAATTTAATCCCAAAAGAGTTGTCATTAAGATAGATTACAAATTTAGATAGTTCTTCCTTATTACCACGCCACACCATCCAACAATCATCCAGATATCTCCTCCAAATATCAAGATGTGGTAAAAATGTATTATGTTGACTATCATATATATATGTAGCCTCATAATAACCCATGAAAAGATCTGCATATATGGGGGCAAACGAGGCTCCCATTGCTGTTCCGTTGATTTGCCAATAAGCTTTGCCTTGATAATAAAAAATGTTCTTACATAGCACAAATTCAGTAAGTTTGGTCAAAAAATTATTGAAATCAGTTGAATATAACTTAGATTTATACAACCAATATGATACTGCTAAAATGCCTAAATCATGGGGGATACTAGTATATAATGAAGCTACGTCTAATGTACACAACCACCATGAAGGTTCCAGCTGTGAGTCTTTGACAATATTCAGGAATTCAGTGGTATCCTGAATCAGTGACCTAATGTGACTCAACAATGGTTTTAAATATTGTGTAAGGAAGGCTGATAAAGGTTCAGTTAGAGAGCCACGGCCCGACACAATCGGCCTACCAGGTGGATTACGTGCATCTTTATGTATTTTAGGTAGCAAATACAAATATTGTGGAATAGGTTCCTCCACCTTCATCTGTTTAGCTACCTGTTCACTAATCACCCCCTGGTTAACTGCTACATCCAAGAACCTATCAATTTCTTCCTTAAACTGTACGGTAGAATCAATATTTAATTCCTTGTAAAAGCTAGAATCAGATAATTGGCGCAAAGCTTCATTTATATAGGCCTGATGGTCCATGACCACAATGGCACCCCCTTTATCGGCCATGGTAATAACTAACTCATGATTGTTTTGGAGTTCTGACAAAGCCTGTCTTTCGACTACAGTAAGATTGTTAAATTGTGGTTGATAAACATTGGCAAAATGTAGTTCTTTCATAATACACTCCCTAAAGATCGAAACATGTTTATTCATTGGTGGAAAAAATGAGGATTTTCCAAATCTAAAGTCAGTTGATCTTTGAGAGGTATCATTGTCTGAAAAAAATATTTTAAGGTTTAATAATCTACAAAAATCATTGACATCCTGTAATAAATGATTTTCCGAAACAATAGAACTTGGGACAAAATTCAATCCTTTATTAAGAAGTGCTATCTGTGTTGGTGAAAGAACAGTAGAAGAAATATTGTGAACATTATTTTCTATTTCACCATTTGTTGCAACAGATTTTGTAAAGTTGGTGTAGTTAAGCCTAGATCTGTGTTTTCTGCCCCCCCTCCTCCTGCCCTGTGATCTAAAGGGGGCAATTGTCTTCTTTTGGCTGCTGGGGACACCTGGCGTGAAGATACTTTGCCATCAGTAGCTGAAGAGGTTTCCTCTTCAGAAGTGACATCAGATGAAATATTTTGATGTCTAAGAATTGACCTAGGTCGTTTTTTGTTTACGTTGTGAGTATTCTTATGTTCACTAAATCTTACTGTTTTCTGACTAATGAAGGGTTTCCCTTTCTCGTAATCCATAAGATCACGATGAAATTTATTGATCTTACGTTTCATAAGTTGTTTTTCTAGAAAAGACAATTCTTTAGCCAAATCCGAAACATGTTGAGAATAGAACTCTTGCTTATTAAATTGTTCTGCCTCCACACATAAATTTTGGATATCTGAAAGATGACTAGTAATGGTTCTGTCATAATATTTTAACAGACAATCTACAAATTGCATGGAAGATGAATGTTGGGCTTCAGCCCAGTCCTTAGATAATTCATTATCTATATGGGCCACTAAAGGTTGCAAACGCACTCTCAACCCCCTGGTTGTTATATCTTTTGTTTTGTAAGCTTTGAACAGTTTCATGTGCCATACATTAGAACACAATATTTTCATCTGTCTACTAAGTTTTGTAAAAACAAAACTACATTTATGTTGATCATCCTCTATATGATTGGATATATTGGATCCAGTATTAGTGGTTAGCCCAAACACCTCCAAATTATCTCTGTCGGCCGATAGCCCATGTAAAATTTCGCTCAAATCCATCATAAAATGATGTACAGAGAACAAAACTAGTAATTACAGACACTCTGGTCAAATGAATCTCTGACACCCCCAAACAGATGTAATCAATATTGAAAAAAATCCAAAATTGTTGACTGTTAAAGATGTCCCGAATGGCAGTAGTAAAATCACCACAACTGTATATCCAATTCTTAGACCCTCGTTACAATAAGTGACCAATTCAGATAATAAAGATATTCAAAAAACAACTAGAGACAAACCTATTGATAATAAAGTCCATATATAGTGGACTTTAAATTCCATCTAAGAAGAATATAATAATGAAAAATACAAAGGTGTGTCTCAATTGTGATTGGTTTATATTGGTTTGAACTATGAAGAACCATCCCAAAATCCTCTCACCAGGTCGACATGCGTCTCATCCTGTATTGGTGATACCAATAAATATCATTCTGCACACACCATAATAGTTGGCCACCGTAAAGAGGTCTAGTATATTTGTCCAATAAAATTTGTAGTATACTGTGGTGCTTACACTCCACCAGACACCCAACACCTTTCGAAATATGAATACCAAATTAGTTCAATTGGACTACAATTCTGATGGGGGTCCCACAAACTCAATGACCAAAAGTGAATGCTCTGTCTTATAATGTATAAATGGCATTTGGCCAAAACCAATAGTACAGTATAATGTCAAAAAACAACTGCCCTCACCAACATATTAGAACCATAACTAGTCAAACTGATGGAAAATTCAAACCAGAAAGTATATGCCTACTGCTTATTCATTAGGCAGTGATATAAATATTAAGGCACGAAATACATAATATAGAATATACATCCAATAGCCATGTATACCACAGCAATTTGTATAATCACATATATATAATACTTAATTTGAACATGCCCTAAA
>NC_056739.1:1413002027-1413040889 GCF_019279795.1 Protopterus annectens | reverse complement strand
AATTAATCTTGATTAAATCTTTTCAAAATATCTGTGCTTCTTGGAAATGCAGGAACTATATTTAAAAGGATTAATAATAAAATAAAATGATGAGAGAGAAAAAAAAACATAGTACAGATCATTTGTTTTTTAGTCCCTTCCTCTTCTCTGGAGTCTTCCAGCAAGTTTCACTTGGCAGTCTCTTTAACGAAGGACTAGCCCATTCCATTTCTTCTATTTTTCCAAAATCTTATTTTTTTGATAAACAGTAAAGCAGAGTCTAAGTCATCGAAAATTTTAGGACCATCAGGAAGGAAGATTTTAAGCTTGGCAGGAAACAGAAGGTATGTTTTAAACTGTGCTTTTAAGCTCCCTTATTAGTGGCAGAAAACTTTTCTTTTCGCTAATACCATGGAAGAATAGTCATTGTCAAAATGCACAGTTGTTTCATTAATCTTAACAGGAGCTTTAGCCCAAGCAGATTTAAGAACCATCTCTTTATCAAAAGATGATAGAAATCTAACTATAACTGATCTAGGATAGTTTTTGTTAGAGTTAGTATTAGCTATAGATCTATGTGCTCTTTCGATACCAAAAGAGAATGCTTCTGGTAAATCTAAAGTTTTAGGGAGCCATGTTGTTAAAAAGAAGTAATATTGTTACCTTCAATATTTTCTGGCAGTCCAAAAATCCTAATGTTATTAGCCTAGATCTATTTTCCAGGTCATCCAGCTTTGTTTGTAAATGTGTATTTTGTTTCAGCAGAAACTCAATGTTGATTTCCTCTTCTTGTATTCTATTTTCCATGTCATTCACAGCTTCTTCTATGCCTGTCATCTGGATCTTCTGTTGTTGCAGGTCCATATGTAACAAGTCTATTTGTTTTGTAGTTTTTCTATGAAAGTGTCTATTTTAGTATCCATTTTATCCATCTTAGCAGTAAGTTGCTGGACTATAATTATCAGAGACTGAAGTTCTTTCTTGATGCTGGAGTCTTGAGAATTTGTCTTACTGGAACTCATTTCAGACTGATAAACTGACAGGAAAATTTCCAAAGTAATTTCTGACAGGAATATTATTAAGATTTCCTTTCTTTTTTAGATATAGTTCAAGAACTATATAAAACAAACATATTTAGAAAGAAAATTACTTCAAAAATTAATTTTTTAAGTAATTAATTCCTGTCAATGTAATGAAATTGGTGGAGCTGAAGAAATCTGCTGCTATCCTGTGTTCATCCTTGGCCACGCCCCCCTATACACATTACTTGAATATCTCTTTTCCACAGGTATATTTGTAGGATGGTGACATCATCAGACCTGACAAAGATTAGTATACCACTTTTAAGGTGTATGAGTACTCTCCAAAAAGGTTGCTCCTTTCCAAGGAGATTACACACAAACAGGCACACACTTTCAAGTACAGAATTTAAACCCCTACTTAACTGGTGTATGA
This sequence comes from Protopterus annectens, assembly GCF_019279795.1. Lineage (NCBI taxonomy): Eukaryota > Metazoa > Chordata > Ceratodontiformes > Protopteridae > Protopterus > Protopterus annectens. The sequence goes on along the minus strand of NC_056739.1, from coordinate 1,413,039,455 downwards.
TACTATAGGAGTACACATTTACATGACGCGCTATACACATTACTGTGAGTTCTGTTTTCGACAGGTATATTTGTAGGATGGTGACATCATCAGACCTGACAAAGATTAGTATACCACTTTTAAGGTGCATGAGTACTCTCCAAAAAGGTTGCTCCTATCCAAGGAGATCACACATAAACAGACACGCACACACTTGTCAAGTGCAGGATTCAAACCCCTACCTAACTGGTTTACGATACTACAGGAGTACGCATTGACACAACTCGCTGTACACATTGCTGTGAGTTCTGTTTTCCACAGGTATATTTGTAGGATGGTAACATCATCAGACCTGACAAAGATTAGTATACCACTTTTAAGATGTATGAGTACTCTCCAAAAAGGTTGCTCCTCTCCAAGGAGATCACACACAGACACACACACTTGTCAAGTGCAGGATTCAAACCCCTACCTAACTGGTTTATGATACTACAGGAGTACACATTTACATGACGCACTATACACATTACTGTGAATTTTATTTTTCACAGGTATATTTTTAGGTTGGTGACATCATCAGACTAGACAAAGTGGATTACATTAGGTGACATTGTGTGGGCTACATAGAAGGAATGTCTAAACACTTTGGCCATGTGATCATCAAAGGAGAGTTTACTATCTAACTGTATCCCCAGGGCCTTCATGACTTTCTCCATACATACTCGAGTACCACCTATATGGTAATTTGTTTACACTTTGTTTTAGCCAAAGGGGATGACTATGCATTCTTTGGCATTCTTCTTGGGGCATTGTTTTGACACGAGGTATCTGTCTCTATAAGCCCCTTCTGGAGGATGTGTGTGTCAACCATAGAGTCAATTATGGACTACAGTTAGCAGTCATCTGCAAACCTCTTCAGCCATACTCCAACCGTGCTTGCTTGTACCTTTGAGCAGTGTCTACTGAACAGGTGGGGTCCCAGGGCCAAGACCTGTGGGATGCCATTTCTGACTGTCTTAGACTCAGACATGGCACCCGCAACTCTGAACATGTGTGTTTGATCTGTGAGCCACTTGGCCACATATCCTGTGACATAGCTGTTGATGTTCAGGTTGGTAAGCGTGTCCATGATGACAGAGTGGGGAATGGTGTAAAAAGTCCTTAATGAGGTCCAGGTGGGCTGTGTGGACTACTTTCACCTCCATCTATGTCCTTGGTAACTGTTTGAAGTAGGGCAACTATGTTTAGGAGGCAGGATCTGCTTTTAACAAGGCGAGGTTGTGTAGAGTCCAGTGTCTGGAGGTCCCCAGTGTCACTGTTTATGGGTTCCATGACATTTTGCTCAATAGCTTTGTAGACCAGGCTGAGTAAACATATAGGGCAATGGTTTCCAGGTTCTGTTGTGGCACCCCCTATGTGGGGCTGGATGGCTGTTAGTGTATGCCATTCTTTGGGTACATACCCTGTGGTACGATTGAGTCTGGGCAGTGAATGTAGGTGAGGGTGTAGTTCCTTTTGGGCCTAGTGTAAGACGCAGCCTGGGACACCATCCAGTCCCATTGATGCTGTGTTCTTGGCTTTGGAGAGGGCTGTCTTTACCTGCATGTCCATGATGTCTGAGGCTCTGCATCCTTCTGTGATGGACACAGGCCCTTTTGGGGGTGATGGGGGGAAGTTTGCACTGAACTTATCCCCCAGGATGTGGGCAATGACAGTTGGTTCAGTGTATTCCTTGCCATTTGTCAGTAGCTGACAGCATATTTGGAAGTTGACACCTACATGTCTGGTATAGCTACCGCAGGCTTTGTGGTTGTTATTCTCACAGTCCTTGGCAATTTGTCTTTTGAAAGTGTCCTTGAATTATTTTATGAGCGATCATTGCTTCTTCCTAATAATGATCAGTGATGCCTTTCCTTTAGTGAAGTTGGCTCTATTAGGTGTTAGTTTCCTCCTTCTGTTGTCTAGCTTATTTATGGGCAACAACCACCAGATTGTTTTTGGAAGAGTGCATCTTGGTTTTATTTGTGATGTCTCGATCCATGCATCCCTGTAGATGCTCATAGGATGCACTTGTAACTGATTTGGCAGATTGTATACCATTATCCTACAGCAAGAGGTCTTTGGAACTTTCCACTTTTGTCTTGGGATGTGTGCAGTTTGTTTTTGAAAATGTCTTCACGGTGGTTTCATTGACTGGGTGGGGGGGTGGGGTGGGATGTAGATGTCCAGTGTGATTACTTTATGATCTGATATTACCAGCGAGGGTTTTATCTCTGTTGTGGAACACTGGTACCCCCTGTTGGTGATGATCATGTCCAGTATGGTGTCACCTCTAGTGGGCATGGTGACCAGCTGTTCCAGGGTGTTAGAGCTTTTAAACTCTAGGAAACATTGGGCAAAGGATGTTGTACACAAGTAATTCTCCCACTCAATGTTTGAGTAGTTGTAATCACCTCATATAATGGTGTTTGATAGGACCTTTATATTTTCCACTGTTGTCAGGAATACTGACTGAGGTTCCTGTGACAAGATAGGTGATCTGTAGCAGGCTACAATCTGATGAGCAGCTTTGCCCAATGTTAGTTGCACTTGCATGGTCTCCAAGGCCTCATGGTGTGCCACTAACCTGAAGGTGTGGGTATCCATAAGGTAAATGGCTACACCCCTTCCTTTTGTATTTCACTCGTGGTTTTGTGTTCGAAGGTCAGAGGGATTGTGATTGTTTTACGTGGAGCATGTCCAACAGCTCTGCGTTTGACATACCTTTGTATGTTAGGCAGTGAACACATCTGAGTAGGCGATATGTAACGGAGTACAGATGGAGCATTTTGAGATGGTCTGTGTACGGCATGTATTTCTGACCACTAATGCTCTTTGTGAGGTATTGCTGCAGGCTTTCCAGTTGTTGTAGTTGTGTTGTGAGGTACATAGCAAAAGTGGCGTTGTACTCTATTATAGTTCTAGTGAGTGATGGAGTGATGAGTAGTGGGGAACAATGTCCTCTTCTATTCTGCACGAGACACATTTTGTGATGAGGTGTGCCGCATAGCAGGGTTTCCTGACTACTGTGGGGATGTGATTATAGGTTCATAGGTTGGAACTAGGCTATCGGCCCTAGGGCCTATGCAAGCCTAGCCATAACAATTCCCTGGATATTTCTTCCCACAATATTTACTTCTCCAGGCCCCTGTCTAGCAGGGTGACTGACATTATCCCTGGGGTGAATTTCCTATCTCCCATCCAATCATCAAGGTTCTTTTTGAAGAGGGCCAGTGAGGTGCTCTGCTTGATATGTATGGGCAGTCTATTCCAGAGTATGGGGAGTCTCTGGGTCAGGAACCTATCCCTCCAGCATGTTATCACAGTTGTGTTCAGTGCCCACCTGTGACCCAAGGTCTCTTGTCACACTTTTAGTGTTAAGTATACTACCGCCTATGTTGTAGTTCTTGGCTACAGAGTTTTTAACAAAGGGGATGACAATGCACCTTTTGGCATTGAGCTAGAGCCCATGACTTTGACAACAGCCATCCGTCTCAGTGAGGCCCTTTTGTAGGATGTCCACATCTTTAGTGTTTACAATTATGGCTCCTAGTTTGCAGTCCTCCAGAAACTTCAGTCGCCACAGACCTTCCATGTTAAAGCTTACTTCAGGGAAGTAGATACTAAACAGGACAAGCCAAAGGACTGAACCTTGTGGTACTGCAGTCATCACTGGTCCAAAGTCATACTTGGAGTCTGCTACTTTCACAGTGCATGTTCTGTCAGTAAGCCTGTTGGCAGCACATCTTGTGACATAGCAATGTATATATAGTTTAGTGGGTTTATCTATATTTCCAGAGTGTGGGGTGGTGTTGTAAGCCGTGGCAGGATCAACATAGGCTGTGTGAACCACCTTAACCTTGTCGACGGTTCTGTTGACTGCTTCAATGTCATCTATCAGGTTTAGGTGACATGATCTGCATTTTACAAACCCAACATGGTTGTGGTCCAGGGTTTGGGGATTATAAATGTCATTTTTTATATGTTGTATGATGATACATTCCATGGCCTTGAAGAGCATGCTCGTCAGGCTAATGGGGTGCTAGTTCCTGGGGTCCATGGTGTCTCCACCCTTGTGTGGTGAGATAACCGTCACTGTGCACCATTCAACAGGCACAAAGCATGAGGTGAGGCTATGACTGCACATGGTACGTCAGTGTGGTGCCTGTTCGTTCTGTGGTTTGTGTGGAATACAGCCTGTGAAGTTATCTGGTCCCATGGCTGCTGTGATACTGGCTTTGGAGAGTGTTTTTTAATTGTGCAGTTGTGATGACAGCAACTTTGCAGTCTTCCATTATAGAGATGTGCTCTTTCATGGGTGAGAGGGGGGTACAGTTAACACTGATCCTATCTGCCAGGATGTTGGCAATATCAGTTGGGTCTGTATATTTAGTGCCATTGAGCTGTAACTCAGAACAGATCTGAGTGTAGCCATGACATGGACTTGTCTGTTGGGCAGAGATCACCTGAGTAGACAGTATGCAACAGAGAACAGATTGGGTTACATTCAGTCTTATTGCATGGGTCAACTGTTTGAGGCCAGTAATCCTCTTGTTAGGGTAATTCAGTGGTCTTTCTGGCTGCTGAACGTGCCTAGTCAGATTCATCGCAAGTGTGTTGTGGTACTCTCTGATGGGTCTGATGACTGATGAGTACTGGGAACATCCTTTGATCTACAAGCACAGACCTTGGCAGTTTGTGTGAACACATAGCATGATTTTCTGACAACTTTGTGAATGTGTTTCTGGAAGTAGAGATGCCTATCCACATTTGTCCATAGATCCCTTATTATCACCTCCATATTTGGCATGTATGTGAGTATGCCCAGTATGACCTTTTAGTGTGATGCTGAATGAAATCCACTACATTTGTTGGAGTGTGTAAGCACGCCCAATATAGACATTTATACTATACGTGTATGGAAAATCAAGTTGTATTTTTACAGCAGGCCTCACCTTTGTGTCATAGATCAACAGAGATCATGCTGTGCCTGCATGGCTTCCATGAGACACTTTGCATGGACTTATCAACATTTCTACATACAGGGGGGACAGCTATTCTTTGTACTTTTCTACCCAGGGGCACACTTGATTGTTACTGTGGGTGTACATACGATGAGGGGTTCACCTGACACTTATACATATTTGCTATGCCTGCACTGCTATGTATGGTACACCATTTCAGTCGGTACTGTTGCCTAGCGTACTGGCTTGAGGCATACTTCTGTACTACACTTCTTAGCATCCAATGCCACATATATTAGATTGCAACTTCATAGCCTACACAACCCACATCACACCGCCTGGCCTGATGTTCTCTGTCTGCATAGGCCTGTGGGGGAGGTTACCCATATGCGCCTTTAGGGGCATGTTACAGCATTTCTTTGTGCTTGCATTACTGTACAATTGTCCTGCTGTGTGTGTGCTACTGAAATGCTATCATGGCTAAGTGGTTCAGTACTGTGACAATAGTGCACAGTATCCTGGGTTAGAACCCTGTCACTGCTTTTTATTTTCATGCTGGTCAGAGCAGACTGCTTAAGGGACAGTAAAGCTAATATGAACATGTTTACCTGTCTTTGCTCAACTTTGCATGACTTTGCACGACCTTGCCCAACATTGTTCAACATTGCCCAACATTGCGCTAGTTGGCACGGGCAATTTTGTTTACATATACTAAATATTGGTAAATGGTGCTTAGCACTGCTTTATATTGCTTAAAACATGGCAATTATGCCTCCGGTGGTGCTGCAGGGCTGCCTATGTTGGATGCACATACTACACTCCATATACATGTTTGGAAACAGGTAGTGTCAAGTTAGGCATCCCTTTTATTTTATGTGCGAGTCAGAGAGAGGTATCATTTCCAGGGTTCCTACTGAGCCAGTGTATGTGCTATGCATTGCCTCTTTGCCAATGCCAAGGCATTCTGGGCATGCATCCTTCTGCCTACTGGGGCAGGCTCAGGTTGTTCCTCCTCCGAGTCACGCTGTGCCTGTGCAGGCCTTGGCAATGGTGGGGGGCTGTTTGGCCCTGCCCCATGCTGTTCCTGCTGCAGCTATTTTTGCAGGATCATATTGTGTAGCATGGCACATACCATGACAATTTGGGTACATGTAGTTGGTGAGTACTGCACCAGATGTGTCCAGGCACCGGAACCGTGACTTGAGCATCCCAAACACACGATTGATTACATTTTGTGTTTGTGCGTGTGCCTCATTATGGAGTTCTTGTTCAGGTGTGTGTGCATTTCTGATGGGTGTCATCATCCAAGGTTCCAGTGTGTATCCAGCATCCCCCACTAGGTGACCGTCAGGAATGTCCCCATTGGCAAATATCTGGTACAGCTGCATCAGATACCAGATAGGGGAATCGTGGTAGCTTCCAGGGCAGCCAGCACACACATTCAGTATTATGCCCTGGGCATCGCAAATGACCTGGCAGTTGATGGAGTGGAAGCCCTTGCGGTTGATATAGGCCCTACCCCACTCATCAGCTGGTGCTTTGATGTGTATATGCGTGCAGTCAATTGCACCCACTACCTCAGGGTATTCTGCTATTTGCTGGAAGAGATGCATATTGCTGGCCAATGCCTCACTGGAATTGGGGAAATATACATGATCACCGACATGTTCTGACATGGCATTCAGGAACTGATGCAGTACCCTGGATGCTGATGCCTGTGAAATCCCCATCATATCACCAGCTGATCTCTGGAAGGTACCTGTTGCTAGTATTCTTAGGCCAACACATACCTTGGTTTCCACTGGGATGGGTTCCCCTCTGTTGGTTCTGTGTGTGAGGCATGGCCTGCATAGCTCAACTATTTGCTGCAGGAGCTCTCTGTCCACTCTATAGCGCTCCACTATCTCCAGCTCAAGTAGCTCCTGGTAGGTTACCCTGGGTCTGTACATTCTTCTCTGTCTCCTCACTGTGGGTTGCTCAGCAACATCCACAATGGCACCACCCTCATCATCTTGCACATGTTGCCTTATAATAGCAATGGCAGCCCCTAACATTTTTTTGTCTCAGTTAAGGTTTTTAAGTTTTCACTTCTCTTTGTATACTGCAGTGTTGCAGCGTTTCTGAGTAAAAAAATGGGAGAATGTTGTTTGTAGAGTTTTAAGTGCTGGGCTGGGCTGGGCTAGTGTACTGCCTGTGTAATTGGCTGATTCTGATTGATTTCACCTGGCAGCTCTGCTAGTTCTCCTTGGTTAACTTCCTACTACTACTTTTCCTTCCTTTTCCCTTTCTGTTTCTACAGGGGGCGGCACCACGCAAACAAGCGCAAACACGCACACACGAGCACACGGCCTTACACAGGCTTACAAAGGCTTAGGCGGGTGCACATCTGTGCGCACAGGCTTAAACAGCCTAACACAGGCTTACACGGGTGCACACACGTGCACACAGGCATGCACACAGTGTAAGCATCTTTGCAAGAAACTTTGGTGGTAGCCACAGCGTACGCCTTCGGTTTCTGGGTTTCAGTTCAGACAACTGTAGACATGCCTCTTCCAGTCCTGAGTAACTCACAGCAAACACATGCCACTCTGCTCTAATAAGCTTACAGTCTTTGATACATATCCCCCTCGTGATGTCACCTATCTTCTACTCTGTTACTCCCCTAATCCTACTCTTACACTCTAGGGACATGGTTCACATGGCAGGGAAAATTGGGATTCACTATAAATACTCATTTGCATAGGATAGCCTACTAATGCTTTGTTACATCTCTCAGACTGAGCTTTCCCCCTTAGCAACCACTACTCAGTAGCCATGTTGTCTTCAGCCTGCCATTCACTTGCATAGCAGATGGATATTTTTAATAAAATGCCTATTTTTGGCTTTTATTTTTTTTTTCTGGTTTTTAGAGTGCCACACATTTGCTTTGCACTGCGCTATGCTTAAACATCGGAGATCGGGGAAAAAAATATTATTTTTTATTATTTTGAAACACATATTAATGCCAATGGCCTTATATTTGATCATTGGCATGCTTCCTCAAATGGATGCATCCTTTATTTGGAGCTGTCATTGCTCCATTTTGCTATTTGCAGAACGATACTCATTTACCAATGGTGTACATTTCTGCAAATAACACTACTCTTACTCGGACAGGTTAGTGTTTCCTGGATTGCAAATATACCTCATTTGCATAGCTTTCAGCAGCAAATGAGGTAATTTGCATAACCTAACACTGTCCGTGCAAGGGTCATTTTAGGAGCTCTCATGCACGCCCCTGCCGGCTATTCCTGGATCGCTCGACAGACATATTGGATGTCTGGAGTCTCACTCTACTCTTAGACTTTGTGCAAGCCTTCATGAATCCGGCCCTTATTTTAATTATAGGCAGTGATTTTAATTGTATTTTGGAAGATTTTGATACTAATAATAGGAGAACATTAAGACTGACATATACTGCAAAGCTGTTATAAAATGGGAATAATCTCTTAATTTAAAATGGGTATTTAACATGAAAATTTCTAACTCATAGCTCTTTTCTCATCAGGATTATAACTATGGTGCATAGACAAAGATATACAAAATTCTATTTTCACAGGACTTAACTTCGAAGGTATCTAATTGTAGTATTACCCCTTGCCCCATTTCTGATGATAAACTCTATTTATGAACTAGAATTCCTGCTTATATAATTAAATGCAAAGAATTTAAACCTTGATTAATTTCTCAATTATTTTTTTATAATCAAACAACTCCCCTGATGTTAATATAGTCATGATTTGGGATACATTAAACACTTATAATTTTGGCAAAATTTTAACTTTCTACAAAGAAATTAAGGAATGGAATTTTGAATTACAATGTATCCAGTTGCAACTTCTAGTGGCCAAATCTAAATTTTCTAAGGATAATAGTTCCAACATTAAAGAACTAGAAAAAAAACATTATCATGATGTATTATCCCATAAAACAAACTTAGCTCTAGAAAAATTAAAATTATCTTCTTACTCCTCATCACATAAACATGTGTACAATTTAGCAAAAAGAGCTAAATTACAATCACAATGAATAATGTTTTAGAAGTTAGACATGAAAGGAAAAATGTTATTGATATTGAAGATATTCTTGATTAATTTAGATTTCAAAGCCCCAAGTGTGGATGGATTAATAATTGAAATTTATAAACTTTTTCCTCTTACTGTTTTTTCCTTTTTTCATAAAACTTTAATAGAGGTCCAATCTCATGGAAAAATTGCATCTTCTTGGAAATATTCTTTGATTTCTCCCATACTAAAAAAAAAAAAATAATCACAATTATGCACTTCTTATAGAAATATCTCACTTTTAAACAATGACTATAAAATTTTCATGTCTATAATTACTGATGGAATTAAAAAAAAGTAGAGTTCAAGTAATGGATCCTGACCAAATAGGTTTCATATATCAAAGACAAACCCATGATAACATTAAAATTATATTAACTCTCATAGATTTTAAATAAAATGAAGCTTTATTAATTAGTTTATACATTGAAAAAGCCTTTAATTCCTTGAATTGGAATTTATTTGATATTTTACTACTATCTGATATTTCTAAAAGTTTTATATCACTTTAAAATATATTTATAACAATACTACTGCTAATGTTAAAATAGGTATTTTACTTCTGAACATATTTCATTCTTTAAGGGTACTAAACAGGCTCCACTTTCCCCAGTTTTGTTTGCTTTATGAAAGTATATATTTTTTTAAATTTGTGTTAAATTGGGTAGATCCAAATTACAATTCTCACTAGAAAACTTTACATCTTTCTTGTGTAAAAAATGATAACAACAGTTTAGATAATAATAATTCAACTAATCAAGATAATTTCTTTTGTTATTATCAATGCCATTACATACAATATAATAATTCCCCTCCTGCAAATTCTAACTATTTTGGTGTTATTCTAAAGACTTTTACAAATATAATCCTTTCTAATATAGACATCAAGATTTGGCTTGAACCCATTATTCCTTTGAATATCACTAGAAACTGTTCGAATAAATTATACTGTCATATTTTCATTAATTTAGAGTGTACAAACTGCATCTGTTTTCAACACTGTTTTAAATATTTTCTCAACAACTTGTTAATGAATTTAACTTGGATTCCCAAGAATGATTATTAAATTTAAATTATTAAAACAATTGTGAGAGCACAGACTCAAGAATTATGTTTATCCATGTCAAATTCTCATTTTAAAGAAATCCCTAAGTTAATAATGTTTTTAATTATTTACAACAAATCAAAAATTGATAACTTAATCTCAAAACTTTACAAAACTTTAATAAAATATAAAATAAATCTAAATGCTACATTTTGGAATTACACTTCATTGGATCATTCTGCTACTTTTACCTCTGAACATAAATTTCAAGTACTATCTTCTATTAAACATATCTCATGATTTCTTATTCACCTGGACATTTTTCCATACAGACCTTTTAACTCCAAATAAAATAACTAAATGTAATGGTAAACGTAATATACTTTGTTGGAGATATTTGCAAATAGGTAATGCTGATTGTTTGCATGTTTTCTTTTTTAATATTGCCCCTCAATAAAATTATTTTGGTCTAATATAAATGATTTCTTGAAAGCTTTATTTTCAGATAATCTCCCAGATTCATAAACAGCTATTTTCTGTGCAGGAACAGTGCAGGAGCTCCTGCATGGAAAATAGCCACCGAGCGATCCAGGAAAGTGCCATTTTCACATCCACAAGCAGCCCTACATTGTTCCTGCATGGAAAACCATGCAGGATCCAAAGCACCTCATTTGTTGGTAAAAAACATGCAAATTAGGTGATTTTGCAATCCACAAAGCTGGCCAGATTCTGTGCAGGAACAGTGTCAGAGCAGAAATGTATTCAGTTAGTAACTGAATACATTTCCGCATCTGAGCAAATGGAGGCAGGACAGGTCATGGGAAGCATGTATTACAGTCAAACACACATGCCAGTTGCCAAATATAACGCCACTGGCATTAATAAATGTTTATATTTTTATAAAATTAACTTTTTTTTGCCTGATCACAGCTGCTTAAGCTCAAGGCAGGGCGCACAAATGGGATAGTGCCGAAAATAAAAAAAAAAAAGAGAAAAGTCAATTTTAAGATAAGTCTGCATTTTGCCATTATAGTCAATGGCATGAAGAACTTAAACAATACGAGGGAGCACTGGTTGTCAAGGGGAAAGGGTCTGTCTAAGTGCAGTAACTAAGGAGGTACACACTGGGGTATGCAAATGAGGGGAGTTATATTGAATCATAAATTTCCTCAAAGTGTCAGCTTGCACCTAACCGTGTAGATGCAGCAATACAACAGTACAAGTATAAGAGCTGAATGACTTCATAATGGGGCCATGCTTGCTATAACCTCATTGGTGCTCTGTGGCTCATGTTTGCCCTTAGCTAAGCACAGTTAAGGAAAGGTGTGTGTCTGAGACTGTAATGTCTTATTCCATGAAATGCAGAGCATGTTCGCATCCAGGGAGGGCCATTTCTGCTTAAAAGGGCTTACATTAGCTAAAAGAATGTGCGCTGTGTGCAGCAGGCCAAAAGAAAAAACAAAAACAAAAAAAACAAAAAAACAAAGGAAATAGCAGAACTGTATACATTTGAGCATTGGGTATGCACGTTGCACCTCAGGGCTTAAATAGGGAGGAAGTGGGAAGGGGAAACAGCAGTAGGAAGGCAATCAAGGAGAACTAGCATTGCTGGCAGGTGGAATGTATCAGAATCATCCAATTACACATACAGCAGCCCAGCACACTAATATAAAGTATGCAAACACGCTACAGACTGTTTTTTTCCCACAAACTCTACACTACCGGTGTACAAAAATGGGTAATTTTTAACTGGCAGATATAATTAAATATGTTAGAGGCTGCTGCTTTACTCCATCAATATGTGCTAGAGACTGAGGGTGGTGAGGAGGAGAGTACTGACAACCGACCCACAGTGAGGAGGAGGAGAAGAGTGTACAGACCCAGGGTAACCTACCAGGTCTATATGAGCTGGAGATAGTAGACCATTATAGGGTGGACAAGGAAATTCTACAGCAAATTGTTGAGCTCTGCTGGCCATGCCTTACACACAGAACTAATAGAGGGGAACCCATCCCAGTGGATACCAAGGTATGTCTAAGCTTAAGAATACTAACCACAGGCACCTTCCAAAGACCAACTGGGGATATCATGGGGGTCTCACAGTCATCAGCATCCAGGGTACTCCACCAGTTTCTAGATGCCATGACACAAAATGCCCATGACCACATATATTTCCCACTGCCTGTGAGGTGCTGACCACATGTATGCATCTCTTCCAACGTATAGCAGAATACCCTGAAGTAGTTGATGCTATAGACTGCACTCACATCCACATCAAAGCACCACCCGGTGAGTGGGTCAGGGTCTACATAAACTGCAAGGGCTTCCCCTCCATCAACTGCCAGGTTGTGCGTGATGCCCAGAGCATTATCATGAATGTGTTTGCTCGCAGCCCTGGAAACTATCATGGCTCCCACATCTGGCATTGCTCACAGCTGTATCAGGTGTTTGAAAGGGGAGACATCCCATATGGGCATCTAGTGAGGAATGCTGGCTATGCACTGGAGCTGTGGCTGACGACACCCATCAGAAATACACAAACAACCAAACAAGAGCACCATAATGAGGAACGCGCACAAACCAGGATCATTGTAGAGCATGTGTTTAGGTTGCTCAAGTCACGGTTCCACTGCCTTGACATATCCAGTGGAGCCTTGCAGTACTCTCCAGCTACATGTACACAAATGTTAATTGTATGTGCCATGCTACACAATATGATCCTGCGGAAACAGCTGCAGCAGGAACAGCATTAGGGCAGGGCCACACAGTCCCCCACCATTGCCAAGGCCAGCACAGGCACAGAGGGACTCGGAGGAGGAACATCATCAGCCTGCCCCTGTAGGCAGAAGGAGGCATGTACAGGATGGCCAGGCCTTGGCAAAGAGGCAATGCATAGCACACACATTGACACTGTAGGGACCCAGGGACTGATACCTCTCTCCAACTTGCACATACAGTACAAGGGATGCCAAACATCACACTACTTATGACTTACCATGTACTGGGAGTGTACTATGTGCATCCAACATAATCAGCCTTCCACCACTGTCCTCAATACTGGCCCAGCAACAAGGTAAGTCACTCTTCCTATCAATTACTAAATGGAGTAGTATGTTCTCATACTTGTATGTATGATATGGATGCAAGCATGCAAGGAAATTGGGTGGCTGAATGGGATAGCAGCAGACAGCTATATGGGACAGCAGGAAAATCATAACAAATACTGGTGTCAACATACTAGGCAGCACTACACAAGTTGACATCCCCCCACTGTAGTACATGTGATGGCCCAAAGACCTGTGGGTGTCAATAGATCACACACATGGATGTCAATGAGGGTCACATATCCACCACCAGCCTCACCCAGCAGAACAAGTGTAGATGACCATGAGGAAAGGCTATTCTAAGGCCCCCAAATGATGACAATGGTGAGCAGACCCCCACCAGACCCACACAGACATACTACAACAGGTCTGTCAATTGTATTCCAGTTCTGAAGAATAAGAAGTCTGAAACTGAAATATATGCTATTAAGATCTGACGTGTACTCTACTGATATGCCTCCTGCCTGCATGATAGGTCACAATATAATATTAAATGGAAGCCAACAGGGTAACTGAAATACCAGTACAGCCATTTCAGATGTTAAAGTCTGCAGGGGTGCAACCCCCCCCCCACAATCCCATGTAGAAATGCAGTAACAGATGGCCTGCAGCACTCTCAAATGGCCTACAGTCCCCTGGCAAAGACCCATGCCTCACCCATAGTGCCAATGTATGGAATGTCTGGGGGTCCCAACTAACAAGCTAACAGTAAACAGAAAACAAATGCAAGGTCCGTGGATCAGGCCATAAATACTACTGGGATAAAGGCCCAACTATCCGGATACCTCTGAGACATTGCTTACATAATGTTAGGTGGAGGAGAGAATAACAGAGGGGGGAGTGTAGAAGCGTGGATGTCATGGAATGTGTGAAGTCTGAAACTCTAATCCACCCATATTACATCCGACTGCAAACCCATGAGTGAATAGCCACAAAACCACTTGTAAACAACAATGTGAAGGTAAACTGACCAGATATATGAATTCTGCCTCTGGATAACCTGGGTGTATCTGTACAGCTGAGAGGTATGGCCCCAGCAGGATATAGCCATTCCTTGAAGTTGAGAAAAGCACAAGGAGGGGAACCCCAGCCAGCATACTAACAAGGTGCTGCACTATTTGCACAGAACCAGCATTCTATTTTCTGTAGCTACCCCTCCACAATGGCAGGTGTGTGCCAGAATGTGTAGTCTATATACTTCAGAATATTGGTCTCAACAGTGTTCATCTCGTATTTCCCAGTAAATAACTGTGAGCAAAGAATGATAACTGTCAGTTGTCAATGACAAAACACATCACAGTGTAAAACAGTACATATGTCAGAATATCTATGCTACAACCAAACATGTCACACAAGCAGCACAGATAGCAATAGTTACAGTATCCCTTGTATGTTACGCCCATTGTGTCTCCATATTGGCAACCTATCTACAGATATCCTGCAGAAACAGTTTGCTAGGTATAGCCGTAGCACACAAAACCCTGAACTGGAGTCCAACCTTCCCTGGAATGGATGCACACACTCAATATAGAAGTTCATACTGGGCATGCTCCTGCACTTAGAAAAATGAAGCCAATGTCTCACAACACAGTGGACTACAGTTATTGGTTATTCGCAGCTGTCTGTGCACACACACCAAATTGTACACCATTGACACAGACACACTGCATAGGAATACACACACACATATCTAAGGCAAACACATTATAATATGTCAAACATACACACACACACAGATGTGAGGAAGAGAAAGACAGACAGCGACAGAGAGAACACCATTATGAGGCCTGTCCCACCAACTACACATTCCATTGGCATATATCACATGATGTGCTGATGTCATTCACTGTAGAAATACCTTTCATTAGCCCTCAGCCCTATAGTGGCAGTGGAGCTTCTGATAACTGTGTAACTCTACAGTACAAATAGGTATCCATGTAGCAGTTGTGATCTCAGTCCTGTCAAATGTAAAGTTGTGTGTGAGTGTGTTTGCATGTGTGTTTCTAGATGAATGTGGTTGAGGCCATTCACACTCATTAAATCTCCCATACCCCTCCTTTTGTACCATTGCTGATGTTACTCACCTTCAAAGATACCTTTGGACAGCTCTCCAATATATAAGCTCTGTGGGGCTTGTGATACCTGTGTAATACTATAGTGTAGCAAACTAGTTATGTAGGAGTTCCAATCCTGACCCTGGCAACTGTATAAATGTGAGTGTTCATAGGTTCAAACGTTCATAGGTTGGTACTAGGCTATCATCCCTAGGGCCTATACAAGCCTAGCCATAACAATTCTCTGGCTATTTCTTCCCACACTATTTACTTCCCTGGACCCATGTATAGCAGGCGACTGACGTGATCCCTGGGGTGAATTTCCTTTCTCCCATCCATCATTGAAGTTCCTTTTGAAGAAGGCCAA
The DNA here is from genome assembly GCF_019279795.1 of Protopterus annectens. Lineage (NCBI taxonomy): Eukaryota > Metazoa > Chordata > Ceratodontiformes > Protopteridae > Protopterus > Protopterus annectens. The sequence continues at coordinate 1,413,023,800 of NC_056739.1, read as the reverse complement.
AGAGGCACTTTGCTTGACATGTATGGGCAATCTATTCCAGAGCCTGGGGAGTCTCTGGGTCAGGAACCTATCCCTCCAGCATGTTTTGTTTATTGTGATGACAAGGTTTAGATCCCTGGAGCATGTGGCTCTGAGGGATTTCTTTAAGTGTAGCATGTCCAACAGCTCTGGGTTTGACATGGCCTTGTATGTTAAACAGAGATCACCTCTGAGTAGACGATATGCGACAGAGTATAGCTAGAGTTTTTTAAGGCGGTCAGCATAGGGCATCTGCTTTAGGCCTGTGATTCTTTTAGTGAGGTATTTCTGCAGCCTTTCCAGTTGTTGCAGATGTCTTGAGAGGTACATACAAAACAGGGCATTGTATTCTATAATGGGTCTAATGAGGGATGAGTACAGTGGGACAATGACCTCCTTTTTTCTGGATGAAAAGCCCTTAGTGATGAGGTGTGCCACATAGAAGGATTTATTGACTGTTGTGGCGATGTGGTTATCAAAGGTGACACCACTGTCCACCTGTGTCCCTAAGTCTCTTATCACACTTTCGGTGTTTAGTGTACTGCCACCTATATGGTAATTCACTGGTACATGTTTTTTCCCAAAGGGGATAACTATACATTTCTTGGCATTGAGCTTGAGCCCATGGCTCTGGCACCAAGCATCTGTTTCTGTAAGGCCCTTTTTTAGAGTATCCACATAATTTGGGGATTCAATAATGGCTCCCAGTTTGCAGTCATCTGCAAACTTTGCTAGCCAGGGTACCTTAGTGTTGGCCTGTACTTCAGAGAAGTAGATGCCAAACAAGAGTGGTCCCAGGACTGAACCCTGAGGAACTCCACTTGTCACTTGTCTGGAGCTGGATTTGGAGTCAGCTACTTTTACAGTGTGGGTTTTATCAGTAAGCCAGTTAGCAACCCATTGGGTGACATAGGGATTAATGCCCAGCTTAGTAAGTTTATCTATGATTCCAGAGTGGGGGATGGTATCAAAGGTCTTGACAAGGTCTAGATAGGTTGTGTGGACTACCTTACCCTTGTCCATGGCTCTGGAGACTGATTCGAAGAAGTCATTCAGGTTCAGGAGACAAGATCGGCCCTTCACAAACCCAAACTGGGTGGGGTCCAGTGTTTGAAGGTTGCCAATGTCTTTGTTTATAAGTTCCATGATAACACGCTCCATGGCCTTGCAAATAAGGCTCGTCAGACTGATGGGACGGTAGTTTCAGGGATCCACAGTGGATCCCTCCTTGTGGAGTGGGATAACTGTAGCTCTGCGCCACTCATTGGGCAGGAAACCTTAGGTGAGGCTATGATTAAACATGACACTTAGGTGAGGTGCCAGTTCATATTGTAGTTCATGTAGTACACAACCCATGATGTCATTTGGTCCCATGGATGCTGTATTCTTAGCTTTGAAGAGTACATTTTTTACTTGTGTGGCCGTTATTACTGGAATTTGGCAATATTCTGTTATTGAGATGGGCCATTTAGGGGGTGAGAGGGGGGTGAAGTTGGCACTGAATCGATCTGCCAGGATATTGGCAATATCTTTGGGATCAATATATTTAATGCCATTCTGTTGTAGCTCAGTACAGATCTGAGCATTGCCATTTAGATTCTTGACATAGTTATAGAATACCTTGTGGTTGTCTTTGAAATCTTATGCAATTTTATTTTCGTAATTAGCTTTGGAGGATGTTATGAGGGATCTCAGTTTCTTACTGAGGCTGGTAAGGGAGATTTTGCATCCTAAGATTTTCCTCTTTTCTGCAACAGTTTCTTCCTTTTGTTGTAAAGTTTGTTTATGGCAGGGGACCACCAGATTGGCTTCCTTTTTTTGGATGAGAGCATCTTGATTCTATTTGGGATGGCACAATTCATGCATGAGTGGATGTGCTTGTACAGTACCTTAGTGTAGGATTCAGCAGTTGAACTTTCAGTTTCCATCTGCATGGGTGTCATGAAGTTTGTCACTTCTGTTTGTGTGAGAGAGTGTGCCTTTGTAGAGACCTGATTTTGTGGTCATTCACACTTACAACACTTCCCTTACCCCTCTTTTACCACTGCTGCTGATGTCACTCACCTTCAAAGATACCTTGGCACAGCCCTCCAACATGTAAGCTCCATGGCACGTGCGATAACTGTGGAACAATGTAGCAACAATACCTACATAGGTATGGATTTGAATCCCATCCATGGCTAGTGTTTTTGTGTGTACATATGCATGTCCGTAACTCAAAGATTTTTGCCCCATTTACACCCAGTACACATCTCAGTGCCTGACTTTAGCAGTCCTGCAGATATCATCCACCTTAAAAGTACCTGTTGCCAACCCTAAACTATGTAAGGTCAGTGGTGCACGTGGTAAATGTGTAACATTTTTTTTTTGTGTCTTTCGGCTTTTCCCGGTTAGGGGTTGCCACTGCGGAACTCCGGTCCTGTAATGATTGGCAGTAGACTTTCACATGCTGGCTTGCCAGTCCTAACGCACAACCTTCAATGAAGGTACACCCATTCACACATATCGACACACAGAATACGCTCTAACTGAGAATCGAATGGGCAATGTCTAACTATGAGGCGTGGTCCCAAAAGATTGTTACATAGCGGTTTGAACCTCACCTCCGGCAAATTTAAATGTGTGTGTAGGGTAAAATACTTTTTGCAATCTCTCACCCACTACATCACCCAATGCCAGTATTTACAAGGGCTGGTGATGTTTCTCACCTTGAAAGTATCTTTGGACAACATCCATTAAATAAGCTCTATGGGGCATGCAAGAAATGAGGTACACTGTAGTAGCAATACATAGCTAGGTAGAAGTTTGAATCTCAGTACTGGCTAGTGTGTGTGTTATCAGTATCCTGTGTGGGGGTTGGTGTGATTGTGTAACGGGATCCGTTATGTTAAGGGCCTAGTATATGTCACAATGTCTGCATTACAAGGCCAACAAATGTCAAACACTGGAGAGGTTGGTGTAGAAAATCCACAGCCCTAAATGTGACAGTATGGATTAGTGAACAATATAGTCAGCGCTTCTATAACTCCGAGACCACTCTCCATCCATGTATCATACACAAACACACTTGGCTAGGCAAAAACCACTATATTGATAGTTCCCCTGCATATTGCCTCACAGATAGTACCCATGGTGTGATAGCAGTGGACTACACGCCTGTTGACCACAACAGTGTCACTGACATCAGAAAGTACTTTGATGTGTTACATCTAAATGCTCATGTTAATGCTAAATATTAATATTAGAAGTATCAAAAATAAAATACCTGAACTCCAGGCCACAATGGCACACTACTCCCTAGACATAGTTGTTTTAACAGAAACCTGGCTAAATAAAAACATAGATAACTCAGACGTTCTCCCTACCGGCTACAGTATCATTAGACAAGACAGACCACTTCGTAAAGGGGGTGGAACTGCCTTACTATACAAGTCCAACTTAACTGTCCGTCAATTACCAAACTCCTACCCCTCCCCCAATAATTGGGACATACTTATCTCACAACTTCAACTTCATCCTAAAAAGGTCATCACCACAATTGTGATCTATATTCCACCTGGTAATACACCTGCTAGCCTTTAAGACTTCTTATCCTGGTGTTCTTCCACATACAAGAAACCCTTATTCTGGGGGACATCAAACTAGATTGGTTCACTTGTATATCAGAACCACCAAGTAATCTAATAAACCTCCATGGCTACCAGCAGCTAGTCCAAATTCCAACTAGATGTGATAAAAAATATAAAAGGGAATCCATCCTTGATTGGGTCCTAACTAACTACCCCACATTATACCCGCACACAGGCAGTCTCCCAGTCACCTTAAGTGACTACAACATAATATACTTTATACATAGCAGAACAAGCATATGCAAAACCATTAACTATATATCCACTAGAAACACAAAAACATTCTCTCCTGAGGTCCTCAACACTTTACTCTGTAACTGTGACTGGACCCCCCTAAAAATCCTCCAACTTGACCAGGCTGTTGCATATTTCAACAAAACATTTCTACAACACATAGATACTATTGCTCCATTGTGCAAAATCAAGGTTAGAACCTCTAAAAACACCTGGCTCAGTAAAGAAACTAAACAAATCCTCAAGTCCAGAGACACTGCCTAGCTTTACTGTAAAAAAAAACAAAGAAACACAAAGCCTAACAAGTACCAAGAACTGCGCAACCGCGCAAAAAATGCATTAGGCTGGACAAAAAATCCTACTACACAACATTACAAACTAAATACCAACACAACCCCCAAAAATTTTGGAAAAATGTAAACCAGCTACTAAAATCCACCCAAAAGGCTACCCCCAAACCAACCACCCCTGACACTAAAGTTCCCATCGAAACACAATTCAACTCCCACTTTGTGAACTCAATTCTATCCTTAGTATCACAGGACAGTTCCTTCCTCACTATCCCTCCAACACAAATAACACTAATACAAGCTTTACCCTCAAAACAGTTTCCACCACTTCAATCAAAAGCATGCTCTCCAAACTAAAAACCTCATCAACAGCAGCCGACCTACTCCCCAGCTATTTCTTGAAACTCACAGCAGATGCTATTGCTATCCCAGTCTCCACTCTCATAAACAGATCAATTGTTGAAAACCATGTGCCCAAACTCTGGGAAATATCTTATGTTACACCCATACATAAAGGCGGGACCTCCACTGAACTTAATAACTACAGACCCATTGTTTTACTCTCCCCCCTGGCCAAAATCCTAGAAAAATGCATCCATACCCAGATGCTAAACTATCTCCTAGACAGCAACATCCTGTCCCCTAGTCAGCATGGTTTCAGACCTGCCCATAGTACCACTACAGCCCTCCTCTGCTTCACAGATACAGTAAACCATCTCAAAAATGAAGGCCTACAGGTGTCAACTCTTTTTTTGGATATGTCCAAAGCATTTGACACAGTCTCACACCAAATCCTGCTAAACAAACTAAACCAATATCGCCTATGAAATTCCACTCTTACCTGGTTCCAAAGCTACTTAACTAACAGGTATCAAGCTGTGAAATGGAAAATTCTCTCTCTCCTCAGCTGCCCATAACTATAGGAGTCCCACAGGGTTCTATCTTAGAACCACTAATATTCACAGTCTTCACAAATGACCTCTATACCTCTACACAGCATGCATCTATCATTCAGTATGCAGATGACACTACCTTAATCTGTGCTGCCAAAACATTCCCAGCCTCCTGCAAACAACTCAGCTAGCATTCTCTGACATTGAAAACTACCTTACCAAAGCCCAACTTATCCTTAATCCAAAGAAAACTCAGCTTATGATTATAACCAGTTCTAACAAAAACACTGATAACAGTCAATTCACTATCTACTCCACAAATGCTACTCCAGTCATTCCAGTGACACAGGCTAAGCTACTGGGAATAACTATAGACTCCCACCTAAAATTTGATAGTCATCTCAACTTAACTATTAAAAAAGTACATGCCAAACTGGGATCACTATACCGTATCAAACCATTTCTTACCAACAACACAAGATCAGCTATTGCTCACTCCCAACTTCTATCCACCCTACTCTATGCATCTCCCATTCTGACTAATCTAAACAAAACTGAACTAAGCAAAATGGAAGCCTGCTATAACAAAATTGCCCACTTTGCTGCAAATTGCTCATATAGAACTCATCACTGTACTGCTTTGAGACAGAACTGCCTAACCTCTTAACTTACAATCAGCTCTGCCTCTGTCATTCTATCTATTACCTCCCCAATAAGTGTCCTGCCCTCAAAAAACTAGTACAACATCACTCAGCCAAAAGGCCTCTTAGATCATCAAGCAAACTACTACTAGACATCACCAACAACTACAATAACTTTGGAGACACACTATAAAGTAGGTCAGTGGCTAAAAAATGGAACTCTCTCCCCACTAGCATACACAACACATCATCCAAAGCCTCCTTTAAAAACCTCATTAGGCAACATCTCAAGCAAAGTTGGCAGTGCCATGATTGCTCCCCAGGCTAGTGAAAGTGGATAAGGTACATATACTAAACCTAGAGTACTTGATAACAGTTTTCAGTCTTACTCACAAACACTGGCTAATCTGCAATGTATGTACTGTAACTGTGTACTATGTATGTATTCTACCTATGTTCCAAATTTCAGGTAGGTGTACAGTAGTTTTCCCTACTACAACCAACTTCCCTACCTCGACCCATGGTAAAACCATTCCTCGAATGATTATAATGTCTTCGACAATTCCGTTTCCGACCTAATGCATTCGACAATACAACAGTCGACCGAGTGATGTTCGACAATTCAATAGTAAACCATATATATATATATATATATATATATATATATATATATATATATATATATATATATATATATAGTTTGGATATATATTATGTTCAAAAAAGAGTAATTTTATTGGAATTGCAAGTATCCCCCCTTACTATACATACTAACTCCAGAATTGCACTACAGTGGGGAAAAGGCCATATATAACTTTCAGTGAAATGTGTTTCAGTGAATTGTGTTTTCATTGAATTGAGCTTTCAGTGATTTGTGAACAGTCATTTGACTTTCAGTGAAATGTGCTTTCAGTGAATAGTCCTAGACCCATGTATATATATATATATATATATATATATATATATATATATATATATATATATATATATAAATATATGGGTCCCCTTCAGATGGTCTAACTTTTAAAAATTCGACTTTCATATGGCCGAGGCCATATCATCGAACATTTAAAAGCTCGACCGATATGAATGGAGATCTCCATACAGTGCGGAACGGGAAGATTTCCCCTTACCTCAATGTAGTGCGATCTCGGAGTTGGTATATTTAAGTTGTGGGGGTGTGAGAGGCACAGGGGGAATTGCCCCCCTGCTAAACAGAGTTACTTTTTTTGTGTGTGTGCTATGGTGTTTAGTTTACATGTTTTAAATGTTCGATCATATGGTCTCGGTCATATGAAAGTTGAACATTTTGGATGTTGATCATGTAAAGTAGACCCAGATATATATATATATATATATATATATATATATATATATATATATATATTTATGTATTCATTAATCTTTCTGTATATATATGTGTGTATGCATATATGTGGATATGAATGTGGATGTATCTCTCTCTATGCATATATGTATCATGTATATATTTGTCCAAATGTATGCATCTCCATACATATATACATGTATATATAGACTACATGAATGGTTCTACAGAGTACTTTCCCTGCTGTTGGATGACTGTACTAACTGATATTTTTGGGATGTCATCACTATTTTGTAGGGTTCAGATGGAGTAATGGTACACTGCTTTGGTCATAGTTTACAAGGACCTGGCTCCAGGACTTGGCAGGCCTTATTATGTTGTTGCAAGGCAAAACAGTTCAGCTGGGGAGGATGGGATAAGGGCTATACTTACAAGAGGTCCCTAGTTTGGGCCCATTTACACAGCCTTTGGTCAGGTTTGTTGCAGTAAGAGGTTGAGAGTGTGGATCCAATGTCCAAATGCACTATATATATATATATATATATAGACTCCCCAACATTCCTACTCAAAAAATACCTATACCAAGCTAAACCTGTCATCTACAGTCAAATACATAAAAAACTAAACTTTAACCCACTCTCATTCATTTCATCCCTTAAAGAATGGAACTGGCATCCTCTAAAGTACCTCAGTCTTGATGACGCAGTTGAATTTTTTAATACTACCTTCCTGAGCATCCTTAATTACCATGTCCCCATAAGACTTTCCAGAACCAAAGCACAACCCTCCCCATGGCTACAGAAATCCACTAAGTCAGAAATGAAAAACAGGGATAAAGCCTGGGAGCACTGGTGCAAAACCAAAACCCCCTCAACTAGACAGAAATTCCTAGAGCTATGCAATAGAGTCAAAAAGCTAATAAAACAGGACAAATTCCAATACTACCAGTCTGCCCTAGACTCCTCCCAACACAGCCCCAAACAATTCTGGTCCTCCATAAACTCCATCCTCCACCCAGGTAAAGTCAGTACCCCTCCTCCTAACGTCCCTCACTCCTCCAAAAATATTGCTACCTCATTCAACGCACACTTCACACAAACCATGCTATCACTAGCTAAAAACAACCCCACTCCCCTCCAACCCACACCTTCAACTAGTAATCTCCCCACTGCCTTCTCTTTTTCTCCTGTACCTACCTCCAACATAAAAAAAAACTCTTAACTAAACTTAAGCCCACCAAATTAGCAGCAGACAATCTCCCAAGTGAATACCTACAAATCGCAGCTGATGCTCTGGCCTACCCAGTATCCATTTTGATTAACCGATCTCTGTCAAAAAGTTACGTTCCCATACTGTGGAAAGTATCTCATATATTTCCCCTCCACAAAGGTGGCCCCTCCACAGAACTAACCAGTCACTGCCCCATAGCTATTCTCTCGCCACTCTCCAAAATACTAGAGAGATGCATACACTCTCAGGTCTCAGACTACCTCCTTACTAACAACCTCCTTTCCAATACTCAGCATGGTTTCTGACCAAACCATAGCACCACCACTGCCTTACTCTCCTTTACTAACACTATCCTTCAGTATAAAAACAATGGCTATCTCCCCTCTGCTACTTTCCTAGACCTATCTAAAGCATTTGACATGGTCCCACACAAACAACTCATCTCTGTCCTCAGTAACCTATCTTTTTTTCAATCAGTCACCAACTGGTTTCATTGTTACCTGTCTGACTGCCAGCAATCTGTTATATGGCAGAATGACATATCTCCCCAACTACCTGTCTCCATAGGGGTTCCCCAAGGATCCATCCTTGGACCCCTACTCTTCTCTGTTTTCACCAATAATCTAGCCTCTGCCCCCAAACATGGCACACTCATACAATACGCAGATGACTCAACCATCATCTGCTCAGCCCAGTCCCTACCCAAACTGCAAGAAATCACACAGGAAGCCTTTTCCTCTGTTGAAACTTGGTTATCCAATGCCCAATTAATACTCAACCCAAACAAAACTAAACTACTCATCTTCCAACTCACCAAACATACACAAAACAACTCTCACTTTAACATCATAGCAAAAGACAACACCACTATATACCCAACTGAACACACCAAATTGCTAGGAATAGAAATAGACAATAAACTAAAATTTGACATTCACATATCCATGTCCACAAAAACTAGGAGCATTATACAGAAATAAGCAACTTCTCACCAAAGCAGCAAAGATTTCAGTAGCAAATTCCCACCATAACTCCACCCTACTTTATGCCTCTCCAATATATACCAACCTAAGGCAATGCGATCTAAACAAGCTAGAGACCTGCTACAACAAAATCGCCAAATTCGCCACAGAGGCATCCTACCTTAGTCACCACTGTCTCTCACTTGCTAAACTGGGCTGGCTTGAACTCCCTCACCTCCTTCAGTGGTATCAACTTTCACTTGCCCACAAACTAGTAAACCATCCACTAAATGTCCCATCCCTTCAGAATCTACTCCAACCCTATCGCACCATCTGACCACTAAGATCCAGCAACAAAAATCACTTGCAGATCACTAAAGTCAATAACTCTGCTGGTGAAGCACTATTCTCTTGCACCATAGCCAAGTTATGGAACTCCCTCCCACCCACAATTACCTCCATACCATCATGCACCCACTTCAAAACTTTACTAAAACCACACCTAAAAACATGCTGGCTATGCCCTTGCAACTCCCACTCTAATATCACCCACCCCATCCAACCACTACCTTTCTTTCCACCCCACTAACTACCTTGATTATAGCAAGCTCAGATGCTCATAAGCCTAGTACTTATTATACAGCAGGAGCTTCTTATTGTAACATTTGTAATGTCTGTTATGTACTTCGCAGATAAAGATTCTAGTTGTCTACTGATGTACTATGTTCTTCATCTGTAAATATGTTTGTAATTAATTGCTATGTTAATCAAATTGTTAATCGCTATGTAATCCAATGTAACTACTGTCTGCTTATTTTAACTGTGGAGCTTTTCTCCCTGGGCCTCCACTGAAAATGGACATACGTCCAGTCGGACACTCCCGGTCAACAAATGTAAATAAATAAATAAACATGCCTCTCAATCTCTTCAAGCACAACATCTGGACAAAGTTGGACAACATGGGGTACAAATAGGGACATATTTTGGATATTGCTCATAAACTTTTAGACAGTTGCTAGAGTAACGGGAGTTGTTTTAATATACATTTTCTGAAGAGTTTGAAGTCTGACACTCAAATGCATATCATTATTTGGTGACTACAATCCTGAGATCATCCCAGTGATTTGCCAGGAAAAAAGAGGGACAGGCCAAAAATATGAGCCAAATATCTGGACATTCTGGGAAAATTTGTACAGTTTAGAGGTATGATTGTGCATATAGTTTACTACCACTCCCAGGATTCAAACCATGGCTGTGTTTGCTAAAAATACAACAATTTCTGTTTCATCAGAGTGAGCTATTTTGAAACTGCTGTTTGTTTTTTCAGTGTTTTCTGTCTAAGGTCTCTCTTGGTTGCACAATCTGACCTTGTAATTACAACCGTCTTAGACATTCCTAGACATATTTTTATGTAGCACAGTGTGAGAAACAGTGGTTGACACAACAGTACTATTCTGATATCAGATCTTGGTGAATGCTACATGTCAGGCCATACAATACCAAAGTAAACACAGCTAGTGCAGGATTTAAAACTTTATTCCCAGACAGTTACAGTTTTCTTATCTGAAAGACATGTGGGGGGAATGTTTGTTAACACTTCCTGACTGTTTCTACACATATTCCCAGATTCCTAGTTAAAATTATGTACATACCTCTCAATCTCTTTTCATGCACAAACTCTTAACAAAGGTTGACAACATGGGGGTACAAATAGGGAAATATTTTGAATATTGCTCTTATAAACTTAGAGAGTTTCTAGAGTAACATGATTTGTTTTAATATACATTTTTCTGAAGGATTAGAAGTCTGAAACTCAAATGTATGTCATTATTTAGTGACTACAATTCTGAGATCATCCCACTGATTTGCCAGGGAGAAAGAGGTACAGTCCAAAAATATGAGCCAATTATCTGGACATTCTGTGAAAATCTGTGCAGTTGAGAGGTATGATTTATGCATACAGCTTACTACCACTCCCAGGATTTGAACCATGGCTGTGTGTGCTAAAATTACAACAATTTGTGTTTCATCAGACTGAGCTATTTAGAAACTGTGGTCTGTTTTTTCCGTTTTTGCTGTCTAAGTCTCTCTCGGTTGTACAATCAGACCTTGTACTTACAACAGTCTTATACAGATATTCCTTGACATATTTTTTATGTAGCACAGTGTTGGTAACAACATTACTGTTCAGAGAATGCAGCACTAAATGCCATATAATACCAGTCCAGGATTTAGAACTTTACTGCCAGGCTGTTACGCTTTTATTGAAATATCACCTATATGGGACTATATTGTCTGGTTTATTCAGTACAAACCATACACAGTGTTTATAAAGCCAGGTGACTTTCTACTACTTTATATTTATTTGGTATGACTACTACAAGCAGGATTGTTACTCACCAGCCTCGTGACACAGCCTTTGCAACCTACTGGCATGGACTTCCTGATCCACAGCCCACTCATCTGCAGCTGTAAAGGGAAAAGAGAAATATTTAGACATACCTATCCATCGCATACACAGGTTGGACTTTGGTAAACAGTTATTGATATGAATACTTACACACTGCTGGGACATCATCCCTCTGCCTTGCTTCTTGGACCCACTCATCCAAGAGCTCCCTCTTCCTCCTCTTCAAGTAGGCATACTGGTGCCGGACCTGCTCACCAGTCCTAGGGATACCAGTGGCACTGGTGAGATCATGGGCGAGATGGTCCCAGGCTTCCGCTTTATATTGGGAGCCCTGGTACTGGCCCTGCAGCAGTCTCTCATCATGGTTATTTACCGGGAGTCCTACCATGACATCGGACTCCTGTATGCCTCAGCACTGCACCTGGAAGTGCATGCCCTTGCCAACACCTGCCATACTGCTTACAATGTGCAACTGCAACCAATTATGAGCTGTATTCCTGCCTATGGGGTTTAAATACATACGATTTTCTGCCCTTTGCCGTGATTGGATGGTTTTGAATATGCTGAGCTAAACTAAGCTACGGGCAAACCTGCGTAGCTAAGGTTGGCAGTGCTTAAAGGGGCAGGTTCACCACTGCTTACCAATGGGCAAATCCACTTAGCTGGGCTACTCATTGCTTAGCAGTCATATTTAAACAATGCTTACACCTGGGCAGCAGAGCTGTGTAAGGTTTAGCATTGCTTATTTTTTATTTTATAGACTATCTGCGTGGGATTGATTCATCATTCATTACATATTATAAATTTGTTTACTGTCCCTGACATCCCTCAATGTGCTTTCATTACATTTATTCATGTTTGACTGTACTGTATGAGGCACTTGTGTTTATATGGGGGTTTCACAACTTTATTAAACTGACACCTCACATCTGGACCTGCTACAGTACTCTGGTTAAGAAATATATGTTATTTAGTGACTAATTATAAAAAAAATGTTTATGTACTGCTTTCACATGTAAAATACAAATTGATTATAGTGGGGACTGAACTGCAATTAGTCACTTACAAAGCATATGCTGTAACCACTATACTATTGCAGTATTGTTTATGTTGGTTGTCTCTTGCTATTTAACTTCTTGTGCTGTTTAAACTGGACTAAGTGTAGCTAAGCAACAGGCACACCTGCGCAGCTACACTTAAACTTTATTGCATGTATAAAAAAATGTATTTGTTGTGTTTATTTATTTGTACCCTTCAGAATATCCATGCTAATGCTGAACCTATTATTTTGTCAACTTTCAGCTTTGTAGGACGATTGTCACTTACGGCTTTATCCACATTCCTTACTCTGACATGTTGGGAGGTGTGTGCTTTGTGCTTATGTTACATCTGCTATTCTATCAACTTTTGCCTTGGTAAGGATGATTGTCCCTTATGGATTTGGCCAGATTTCTTACCCTGATGGGTTGGGAGTATTATGAGCGTTTTCGCTCATTTTAAATTGCCAAATGGCAATTCTGGTGTGCAGGGGGCATGTGTATTGTGAGAGCACTGCTCTCAGACACGCCCCTTGCACTTGTACACAGAACTGTGTCCGTTTTGCAACATGGCAGCACGCCTTCATGAATATGTATAGCGCACTGCCGTGCTGCATGGGAATGGTCCCTTCCATGCAGGAATAAGCTATTCCTGCATGGAAGTTTACTAAATCCTGGGGAATGTTACTTTATCCAAGTATTTGATTTTATTCCATATATGTCAAACTTGTGATTTGAAATGTCATAATGACATCAAAGGGATTGTATGAGTTTCCCTCTGGTGCTGTCTGTTGACACTATGCTCTATAGACTGCAGAAGTACAGAGGGAAAAGGGGTGAATCCAGCAATGACTGACTACTGTGCATACATGTTTGTCAGTCGTGCTGTAAAGAGAAGGCTTCTAATGCATGTTGTATGTGCAGTTGTGTAGTGTTACTCTGCACTTCAACCACCTTCATACATTTTCAAAGAACATCAATGTATGCAAGAATTGTGATGTCATCAATTTAAATGTGCTTGATTTCAACTGTAAAAGAACATCTTGTGTGCCATGTGTGATTCAGGCAGTGCTCTGTACCTTATGATCTTAGGTAGCCTGTTCAAATCCTTATGTATGTGGAATGCGTAGGTAGGTAACAATGTTGTAAGCCAGCTATTTGTTGTGTACATTTATGGGTGGGGATTCCAGCCCAATAATTTATGCTCATTTTTCACATATAAATAGTTTACAGGATAATGATTCCATTGGGATGACAAGTGGTTTTCTCATGAGAACTACTAAAGCTATTACTGTGGCATGAGGACATGTGACTATGTTCTATATGCTGGTGCTTTAGTAGTGTATGTGTTGGAATCCATGATTATCCACACATTGTGCATGACTGTCATTCTTTCATCACGGTGATGACAGTATTATGCATCACTTATGTTTGGGTATACCTAGCAGCAGGCAATGTTGCATGAAAAAGATATATATTGCAACGGTATTTTAAAGAAATTACAGGAACACACATCCCTTGTAGCAATAAAATGACATCTCAGCTTCAAAGAGCAAAATATTTCACAGTTGTAGCAACAGTGGTCTTGTGGTACATCTATTCCTCTCAATATCGTGTAGCTTCTGTCATAACATAGTCAGATGTTCAAAACCCACAGTGACTGACTTTAAGCATTGTGTGTCCTAATGCTGGTTTGCATGAATGGCATCTAGAAGTGCTATAATGTGCATAATTACAATGGGAGAAGCCTCCACCGACCTTATTATCTCATATAAATTGCAACACAATCATATGATATAATGACTTTACATAGGTGTGGTCTCAGAGCTTTGTTAAGACCTCTACTGAGCATGTTGTTCATACACATTTGTAGTTGGTAGACTTCCACAGCTTGTTTTTGAATTCCAGCCAGAGGAAATATTTTACAAATGTATCGATATTACAAAAACAATACTGTATAAAGTCATTATTCTCAATTTTTACTTTGGAGAACGAAATATAAACTAATTTTGTAATATCCTGCCAATGAAGCAGTTGTTCTGCGAATGTCTTGGTGTGAGTGCTCCTGCATCACATGGATTTAGTAATGACGTATATAGCATATCTACATAGATGCATTGATGTGCATATCTGGGACAATGTTGTTGGACAAAACAACAGGAACAGCTTCCTTAAAACCAACAAACATTATGCTGACAATGCTGACAGTTGTGTGCATATTAACATAGCTGCCTCCTTGTCATCATTCTAACAGAATCATATTGCACACATTATCCTAAAATGTCCTTTATTACTTCACTCATTAATTTAATTTATTTTTAACAATTTCCATTGCTATGTCATGTGGCAGACACATTCAATACACAGCTCTGTAGACTGTGTAGTATGATAGGCAGGGATTTGAATCTGATAACATCTGTCTGTCACATAACTGTGTTAGACAGGAGTGGCTTAGGCAAAGGAAGAATTTATTGCACAGTCAGAAGGCAACATTTTAAAGGCATCACCCTCCAAGGTAGAGGATCCACACCCATTGCAGTAGGGAAGTGTTGCAATTCCTTCAACTGTGTTCATCTTGACAAACACAGTATGCCTATTTCTGTTGTGTCACATGTTGGTACGTATCTTTCTGATTTATGTTCTGGCATATGTTTGAGTCTGGCAAGATGCTAATGTTGACTATGTCATTGATTGTTCACAAGCATTATTCCATTTCCAAATAAGAATGCACTGTACTTCATGCGTTCCTCCAAACACTTATATATTACTGAAATTGTTTTCTTCAAACTGTAGAATTTTATTGAACCAAAGGACTTATATAACATGTCTTCCTGTATGACGTGATGCCAGATCATCATAAAGTGTGATTGGGCCTGTGTTTGGAAACTTTGTTTTGTGTTTAGGTTGTTTACATGCTTTTATGACAGTGCTTATTGCAATGCCTTGTCAGCATACCCATCCTTTACTAGATGTGCACCACATACAAATGGAGACATTGAACTACTGTGGTGTCATCAGGTCTGTGTTGACATTTGTCACTCATGTATTTTGATTGATATATTACTGTTTATGGTGCACATGTATACAAAACACATGCTTGTCTAAGACTTGTGTCAAGGGAATATAACCCCTTATCTATGGTTGTCCAACTGCAACAGATGTTAAAACACGTCCCTTTTTGCTGTACATGACACATCTGCTGTACAGCTCATACCTTGTTTGTATAGGATGAAGTGGAGGATACAGCACTACAGTCAGTTATCACATGTGCATTCCCTGTATATACGTCATATTCAATAACTGCACTGTATGCACATGGCCCCTAATGTATCCATTGCCTTTGCTATCATATCACCTCAGCATATTATCAACATTAATATCACATTTACTCCCCTTTCTTGCAATGTTGCATTGTGACCACCTCACATCCATTATTAGCATGTCCATTTTTAAGTTCTGTATATGGGTAAACATTGGAAACTGGATTACTTATCATTACCATCAATATGAACGTTTTTCAGTTGAAAATGTTTCTATGTGACATCATAACATGTGAATGCATTAACTGAGTACATTTTTTCCATTTTCCCCTCATTGCACTTATACCTGCATAATTAACATTGTATTCTGATTAAATTATCCCAATTTCATGTCTCCTGCATCTACGCGATTAGTGTTCCCTTGCCCTGATTTCATATAAGCTGTCCGTGCTTGTTTATGTAGTAAGTTTGCCTACAGGCAAGGAGTTTTGTTTACATTTTGTGCTCACGATCCCAGCACAGTTTCATGGCTGGCAACACTTCTGTTGGCCAAGAAGCAGTGCTTGTAAATGTATAAGCATAATGAGCAGCATGCATATTCATTGAGCTATGCTACTTCTCACAGTAATGTGCTGTAATCATGCAAGCTTCGCGCAAGCCTACACAATTACCATGCTAACACAATGTAATCATGTACGCTTCATGTAAAGCCTACACAGTTGTTTATGAATGTCAGGGCAGGTTTTTCAATGTGTTACAATTTGTATTTAAAATTTGAGTCTCTGTTGTTTTTTTTTTTACAATTGTGGCCTGATTCATTATTGAGCAAACAAATAAACTAATGTCTCATATGGGAGGTGTAAATACTTTTCTTATTGCAAGATATAAGCATTTATATTTCAGTAGGATCCTGCCTGATTTCCCTTCTTCCTTCAGTACTGCTGCTCATAGCATTCTGATTGATGATTTCTGTTCCTGCTGTGATCTCACCTCTACAATCCATTGACTGGTTTGCCTCCTATTTTATCTCTCTGGATGTACATAGTGGATGGCTGCACATTTACATTCTTTCTCTTTCTATCATTTGGACTGTGTATTGACCCACAGACCAATCCTGAATCCATTACATTTCGTGGTATTCATGTTGTCCTTCAGAGATCTTATTGGATCCTATTACATGGAGTGGCTTAGAATATCCTTTCTGTACTGAGGATACTCACTTTACCTTTCCTACTGTCAGGATTATATGGCAAATGCAAATTCCATATCAGGTGATTTAGAGGCCACTAACTTATGGCTACCTTTAAATTAATTGGATCTCTTCAGCTTTGCCTCTTAATCAGGGTTGCATTCCTGTCTATAATGCCTGATCCTGATGCTATTCTCAGAAAGCCCCTGATATTTAATAAGGGCAAGAGAACAGCTGTGGTATCTCTCTACAGTTTTTCACACTTTGTTTCCTCTTAACTATAGCAGTGGCTCAGTAGCTCAGTTTGATAAATGCTAGGTGTGATGTGGGGCAGTGGAGTGGTGCAGCAGTAGTGCTGTCACCTCACAGCAAGAGGTCCTTCAGTTCAATTCTCAGCTGGGGTGCTTTCTGTGTGGAGTCAGTATGTCCTCCCTGTGTTTGTGTGAGTTTCCTCCGGGTGCTCCAGTTTCCTCTCATGTTGCAAAGACATGCGTCTGGAGTGTCTCTCCCTAGGCCTTTGCTTAAAATTAGCTTTGTTCCAAATCAGACTTTCCTGGTAAACAAATGTTAAATAAAATAAAAGTATTGCAATGCTCTCTTCCTTGGGTGCCCCACTACAGTGTTAAATCAATTATAATTGCACAAAATTCTACAGAAGGAGAGTAAAGGATTCATTCTCTGAAGTATAATATGACACTTTTTAGTAGCTTATAATGTTAATCTTCTGCACAGTTCAAGAGAAAGTGCAGCTCCTGCTTTACCTTGGTTGAGGCCATCCCTGGCATAATATGGCAAAGAAAACAAGTCCATATTTACCTTTATTCCTTTACTAGAACCGTTCTGAGAGTCTGCAGTCAGTATATCAGATTACAATTAGCTGGAAATATTTCCACATTTACTGCATTTTCTATAGCCTCTGTTAAAGGACTGAGAAAGGCAATATATCAGAAATCAATAAAATCACTTGAAGAACCAGCTTTATAAAAGAGAACATAGAAGAATATGTATATGTATCTTTTTCTTGCATTAAAATGTTTTCCTGTAATACTGTAGTTTATCAATGCAACAATAAGACATCTAAATGTGAAAGCAGATTATTTTATACATTTTTGCTGAATATAAGCAATGATATGCAATCTTAATACATCTAAGCATTTTTTCTAATGAATTCTAATATATTTCAAATAATTTTATGACCCTTATGTATTCAGCAGTAATATTTTGTTACTATATCCAACTGGTGTATTAAAATCTTACATTAGTAAAGTCACTCCATGGGGCTTCAGTTCTACCTCAGCAACCTCTATTTCTGGACACTGAACTGAAAGTTAATATCAACCCCATGGCCTTCCTCATCTGAACTGGCTAGTGTGTATAGTTTCTTATATTGATTAGAAACTTCACCCTGCCTGTTTTGATACCTTCCTGCTGTGTATGCTTTTCTTTATATACCTGGGCATCCCTATATAATGCTTTCTGTGAGTTCCCTTTTTTGACTTCTACAGCCTTAGACAGGAAGGATATTGCTAGGTTTTCTCTTTGTTTTTAATACTGTTCAGAACAGTACATCATATCCCTGAACTTGCAGTTCTCTCCTTGAACATTTTTTATTACATCCAGGTTAACCTGAATAAAATTTTCCAATTATCTTTAGTGGTAAATGTGAGCACTTGTTTGCCATTTACTAAATATAAACATGCTGGAAACCTCAACTGTACTGTGAATCCTCTTTGTTTAAAAAATGTGAGGTAAGGAGCTAAGGCTTTTCATTGCAAGAACAAGGCAGTCCTACAATCAGGTATTAGTCTCACTACAGTTCTCTCTGTCTTCAGATCACTTCCTTTTAGTCTGGCTTTAAGCATAAAGCTTTTGTTATCTGAATAACTAATCTGCTTTGGGTACCTGGCATTAGACATTTGAAGACTTATTCTGTGAGAACATTTTATGTTTCAAGCCCAGAACATTATTCAGTTCTACTGCAATAAAGTCTCTGGAATTATTTCCCCCCTACATGTTCAGGACCCAGTATTCTTACATTACTATGTCTTGCCCTATTTTCTGTATCATCTAGTCTGGTAAAAGAGTTCACTTACAGTTTACTGCAGCTGTTAGGTGTTTGCTTCCTACTTCTGCAGATCTTGCTTCTCCTCTGAGATTTCCATCTGCTGTACTGTACTGAGATACTTCAGATGGTTAAGCTTTGCCTCATGATTGGTTGTAGTAATCTTAAAGTGGGTTAAGTCTGCAGAGCTCTAGAGCAACATTTATAACACTTCTGTGGTTTCTTTAATTTTTGTTATATTCTTTGCAATGTTCTCAGATGCCACCATCTTGTTTCACTTTCCTCTGCAATTTAGTGAAGCTTTGAGTAATATACAACAAAACTAAATCAAAATAAGGCCTCAAAACACCGATGCACACTCTGGATAGCTTCCACCATATAATCCAACCACTTTAGCTGTTTTTCCATTCATTTTGAATAATTTTTAATTAAAAGAAAGGGTAAGAACACAGGGCTCTCACTAAATGCCTTATGCCATGTCTGCACACCTGTGTACTTATTCTAATGATGCTCAATATTGCATTCAGTTAGGTACTTATAAAATACATGAACTTAATAACTGCCCATTATTCTGAATATTCTATTATATGTATCCCAAGCATATCTGGACATCCTAAAGAAAGATTTCCTTTCCTCATTCCCCAATGTGTTCTAGTTATTTCCTGATGACAAGTTTTCCTTCTTTCTCTTTTCCAATGAAAATATGATCCTGCGTCCTCATTGCTGTATTTCTCTAGATAATACAAGTCATACACCTGATAATAATGCTTTTACAAGAAATACCTTGCTTTGGTTCCCCTTTTCAATGTGCACATCTTCAGTATTTTGATGTTTTTTTCCTGATTGATATCTGTCAATCTTACTATTGTGGTAAACGTGTAGTAGTCACTTTAACTTAGCTTAATGTTGATTTCTATGCATAGGTTTCAGTAATGATCACAGTTCTGTAGCTGACCCCTGAAAGTGGCTATTTTTGCAAATGGTTAACTTCTTCAAATATACTTTACATTCTTGTCAATGAATTCCACCATTCCATTGTCCTTTATCACTGACCTCCAAAATTGCACTGGTTGGGTGATCATAATAGTTATTAAGCCTTATAGCATTCTACATCAATTTGTCCAAGTAGAACTTAAATTGTTTAGTGCCTGTTACTTTAACCTTGGTAGTGCACAGATTTGTGCACTAAGCACCCCCCACAAAAACCACAAACTGAAAGCTATGTTACAACTATATGGGTGGCCAGCTTACCTGTACACAAACTCTGATAAAGTTATAGAGTTCTTAGCAAAGAGGCAGAACTTATTCAGCTGTCTAAGAATAATATCACACATAAATTATTTGAATGTCGCTGTATTTGACACGGAAATATATAGCAGACTATATAGTAGACTGGTCATTGATACTGGTGATTTTGAAACTGCGGTGGTGGTGCTGCGGTAGTGTTGTCGCCTCACAGTAAGATGTTGTCCTGTTCGATTTTTAGTTAGATCGTCTTCTGTGTGGAGTCATGTGTGAAATGGGAGTACCTTCGTTGAAGGTTGTGCGTCAGAGCTGGCAACTTGGCACGCAAAAATCTACTGCCAATCATTAGTGGACCGGAGTTCCGCTATGGCGACCCCTAACCGGGAAAAAGCCAAAAGATGCAACAACAACATTCAAGATTCCATAGTTTGCCAGCAGACAAAACAGTTTTTCGTAATTTTAACACACTTCTCAGTTTACTAGCCAACTTCCTGTCAAGTACAGTGTGAAGTGTTTTTAGTACTGCAAGGTATTTTGCATTCACTCCTTCCATTTGTCCAACTTCTTGCCATCATACAATAGAAAATGCTCAGACTGGACTTAATATCTCCTTTCAAACATATCACAGTTTACAGGGAAAGAGTTATGCATGAACTGTCTGTACTTCCCAGCTCCTTTCCTTGATTTATTTTGTGTTTTCTCTGCACAGGTGTCACTGTTATTCCTTCACTGCACAGACAGCATTAACATTTAGACAGTGATTTAGTCAGAAAACAAAGATGGCCATGTGTTTTCATGCTCACTATAAAGACTGATATTTCTAAATGCTCTGTTGCCTACATAACATTTTGAAATTATCATTTGATACACACAGTTTGCTTTTCATTATGTCACTATGTTCTATCTTTCACCATAAAGGCACAATAAATATGTAAGTACTGTTATTTTAAGTGATTGCACACCTGCAGTGAGACATCTGCTTTTTCCTAGCTACAGGGTTGGCTGTCAGTTAAATGGTGCTGTTATTTGACTGCACACTAACAGAACATTTATCAAGCTGAATGGAATTTCATAAAATGTGCCTGAGATATTTGCATAAATGCACAAGAAAATGTTTGAAACTATCACAAAATAAAGATGTCAGTTAAGTTGTTGCAGCTTCACATCAACGTATTCATGAAGAATTTGGTATGAAAACAAATTGCTCCCACAATTATTTACAGTATGCTCATAGGTTTAAAACTACAGCTTATATACCTATATTCTTCAACTATCTGTTATTAGCTTGATTCCCACAGCCTGCCTTTGCCTAGTGTGTCATTCTGAATGAATAACTTAATCAGAAA
>NC_056739.1:1412994527-1412997027 GCF_019279795.1 Protopterus annectens | reverse complement strand
GAATAATTTGCTTGAGTACTACAAACAAGAGTTTGATGTGCATTCTGTCATAATATTTTCTTGGCAGCATGAACAGCATATTATTTAACTCTGTAGACTATTTATTAAATTATGCACTGAATACATACCAGTCTTAGACAATAACAGTGTTTTGAAAAGTATTATCTAGAATTTTAGGAAACTGGTAAAACTGTTCTTCATATTGAAGAATTTTGATCTCAAAAGTAATGGATAGCACTGTAAATTAATGAACTAATTTGAGTGCATAATGAATGCATGGCTTATGTGGATAAAGGAAAGGCTAGTACACTGTTTCACTTAATTCTGTCCTTCATTCCATTGCTGTATGATCGTTCTGATATTTTGCAAAATCATTATTTCATTACTTATCTCAAACAGCAAAAATAGTAAGACAATGAAATAAAAATACCTCAAAACATTTCCTAAAAACAATACTTAACAATTTAAAAGTACTTCATCAAGTTTAACAATTTTTTATGTGTCTCAGTAAAACGACCTACTGACTTCTAATACTGTCCTCAAAGACAGCAAAACAAGAACATAAAATCAGAACTATATGTTTATGTGTTACAGTCATCATTTCAGATATAATGGTATTACCTAAAAATCCTGTGGTAGCAGACAGCATTACACTAATATAACTTTCACTGTCCATTGTTCACATTTTGCAAAGTACGTTATTATGGTATGAAAGAAGAGACTTTTTACAGTCTTGCATCATGTAAAAATGTGGCGTGTAATATTACTAAACAATCTACTTACATTGTTAACACTGTAGGACTACCAAGTACTTTTATGTAATCTTTTTAAAGATCCCCTGAAGTGCAGAGCTCAGAACAGGAGATACAAAAATATAATTACAAAATCATAAGTGAATAAATGAATGAATGAAAAATGCAGAAAGATATGACACAGTTAGGAACAATCTAATCAAGGACAGGAAAGAAAAAGAAAAAAGCCCATGGTAACATTTCTGCTAACATTGTGTAAATAGTCAGCTATGGCCAAATCAGATATCATCAGGACCAGACCATAGTCCGTCACTAGAACTGACTGTCTATAAGGACATGTATGTATCTATATATATATATATATATATATATATATATATATATATATATATATATATATATACACATATGTGTGTGTTACTGGGAGATGTGCATATAGTATCAACAGGAGGAATGATGGAAATAAGGCTTCTAAGTTACTGAAAACAGCCTGTGACACAGTTAAATCTATTATGACTGTTAATATTTAGAAGTGGTATAGAACATAATGGGCCCTTTATACTGCCACCTGTTAGACAAGTAGTTAAGTACATGGAGAGAGGCAGTTGCTTCATATAAATAGTGGCCAAAGATAATATGGCAGACATTAGAGACTCAAAGAGATTCACTGAATGCACAGTGAGGAGCCTGTAGTACTTCATCATCAGCCCGCTTTTTCCCATTTTTTCTACATGGGGTTGGGGTATCATGTTAACTGTCACCAGCTCTCTTGATTCAGTGCCACACTGCTGCCTTCTTCAACACCCATGCCTGACTGTCGTAAATCTTCTTTCACACAATCTATCCACCTCTTTGCTGGACATCCTCGCTTCCTCTTACCTTCTTCCTGTCTGTCCCAAATCTTCCTCACCAGATTGTCTTCTGCTTTTCTACACATGTGCCCACACCACCGTATTCTGTTCTCTTTGATCTTTTCTGCAACTGGGGCTACTTTGGCTTCTGGTCTTATGCCTCATTTCTTCACCTGTCCCGCAGTGTGCATCCTACCACCTTTCTCAAGCACTTCATTTCAATCATCTCTAGCTTCTTCAACTGTTCTGCCTTTACTGCCCAGGTTTCTGTACCATACAGTAGTATTAGTTGCACCAATGTTTTGTACACCTTACCTTTCAGCTTTTTTGGCATTCTTTTGTCATAGACTACACCTGATATTCTATGCCAGTTGACTGCAGCACCTCTGATTCTAGCTTTGACCTCTGCATCCAGACTACCCTTCTCCTCATCTATCCTTCCCTGATACTTGAAGCTGTTTACCTGTTCCACTATCTTCCCTTCTATCTCTATTCTCAGCTTCTTCTGATTTCCCCAATTTGCTGCCATTACCACTGTCTTATCTGTGCTTAGTTTCATTCCACGTGCCATCAGATTTGCATTCCATTCTCCTATCCTTTGCTGAAGTTCTAGCTCAGAGTCTGCCAAATCATCTGCATACAGCAGCTTTTTTGATCTGTCCACTCCAAACTGTTTGCTAATGTAGTCCATCGCCAGTATGAACAGCAGTGAGCTCAGAGTTGAACCCTGGTGTACACCTGCTCCCACTGGGAACCCCTCTGTGAGGTCGAACACTATTCATATTTGAGTCAGTGGGTCCTTGTACATAGACTGCACTAATTCTACCAATGTTTCGGGGATTTCAAACCACCGCAGCACTGCCCAGATCAGCTTTCTTGGGACCTTGTCATATGCTT
>NC_056739.1:1412832027-1412992027 GCF_019279795.1 Protopterus annectens | reverse complement strand
AGCATTTCAAACAACCCACAATGTTGAAAACATAAAAGATCTCAAAAGGAAAGTAAATATCATCTCTTTGTGAGTCATTATCCAAAACCCTAACACTGAATTCATACATACGTTATCTGAATGTTTTTAGCATTATGGATAGAACTTTTCTAAGGTATGATGTAGGGTTGTGGATAGCAGCATGAGCAGGATTACAGTTAAAGTTTGCACACCTTAGCAATATGTTGTGGGAAGGGGGTTCTACCTGGCCACCACAGGTGGAATTTAATGAATGTATGATCCAGAATAAATAATTCTTACAACAAGGCTTCCATATTTATTGTGAACTTGCTCTCTTAAAGGTATATAGCTTAATACCCACATATTTTCAAGATGAAGTTCAACAAGGAAAACAAAGAGACATTGTTTATTTTCACAGATCATAGGCCATCTGAGTGATAGGAAAAAAGCTCCAGTTTGTGTCTATTTGCATTTCATCAAGGGATGGTAACAGACAGTTTCAATACTCCCATTCATGCAGGTATATCATGGTTGGAATGCTCAATAAGTACTAGCATTTATCTGCAGGAATCTATATAAAATTTCAGAGCTGAATAAACTATAGACCTTGACGTCTCTTAATTATCTGATGTCATGGGTTATTGGTTGAGAGACAATCAAGAAATGGGTAGATGACAATGGTTACCTTACCTTGTTCCCCTCATTTAGAAAAAGAAGGAAGAAACAATATACCCAGTAAAAAAAAAAAACTTGTTGTCTGGTCTGGGCATGCATCAGTGTTGCTTCAACAAAGAGGGGAGGGGAAACTCATGGCTAGGAAAGATAGATGCATATATGGCCATCTAAGTGGAGTCAAAAGACTTTTTGAAATCACTAAAATAGCAAGAGAGAGGACTAGCATTTTACTCAGCTCTTTAATGTAATGGTTTTTCATCCCATTACTGCTGGTTTTTGCTCCCTATAGACTCTATAATTGCTGCCTTAATGCCTTGGCAAGTCCCTAGAGTGACCGACATAGGAAGGTTTTCACTACTTTGAAGCTTCTGCTCATGAAGCCCCCAAATTTATGGCAGTCTGATAGGGGTTCCACCTGCTGGTACAGCAAGAGTGAGATGGGACAAGTTGAGTGTTATAACCTGCAGACAGTGAGAGAATTTCTCCTGGCCTAAGCCCCACCCCACTTGCAGACACTTTGCATTAAGTGTGCGCAGGTTGGGCTATAAGCTGTAGCCTGAGGGTACTCCAGCCTGGCTATAGCAGCCAGGCCCCCTCAACTTTCCTGCCCAGTCAAGCTCATCCATCTGCCTCTGAGTCACAGCCTCCACCAGTGGACCTCAAATGGATTGACGAAGCATGTCACTACTCCCAGAATAGGCATGTCCATGCAAATCTACCATGTCATCAATCTTCCCAAGCTGCTAATCAAACCCAGGTTATCAGGGCAATTGTCAGGGCTTTATCCCCATCCACCACTGGCACAGCCTTCAAATGTAATTAACTAATCCTGTCATGTGGCAGGTGTTGGATCTCCCATTAATAAATTCTGTTTTGTTAGGATGGACAACCTTGTGCAGGAAGGGTTGTCTTCTACAGCCTAAAAACTTTGCATAGACCTTGGTTTTTATATTAATGAGTGGAACATGACAGTAGTCACTCAGTGTAGAGTTGTTTAAAAAGGCAAAAACACATGCTACATATCTGTAGGGGTTCCATAATAGAACCTGCTGGGATTTGTATCATAGTTAATTTGAATTTTCTTTTATTTGTTTATAGCATGCAGGCAACATTGTCTGCAGAGGGAACACAGGAATAAACCAGGTAGGGAGAAGGAAGAGGGACTGGAGCAGGAGTAGGTGAGGAACAGGTGAAAAGTTACCTTAGGATAGGTCCTGCTAGGTCAGTGAATGAATGGGTGGCCCTAGCAAATGCATTCCTGAGCCTATTCCTTTTCCAACAGGAGCAGGTGATTGAGTTTACTACCTTGGCCAACCACTCATTAAAGTAAAGGTATGGTATGCTAACTGGGGTCAACTCAAAGACTGATTAATAGGGTCAGTCAAGCATGGCTAGAGTGATGGACATGTTGACCTGCAAAGGTGATTGCTTTAGGGGATGACAAGAAATTTCCTGTTTTTTTTTCCCCCCAGAGTCTTCAGGCTTTTGTCATCTCTAATCAGGGGAAGTTGTGGGGGGGGGGGGGGGTAGGCTGACACTTCCATGTGGGAAGAAGGCAGGGATGCTAATGGAGAAATGGGAGGGGAGGCAAAGAATAATGGAACACTTTGCTCCTCCATAAGGTGGGGTTTATACTGGGAGTGGTACTGGAATTCTTAGCCTGCCTTTCTCAACAAATTGGTAAGGTGGCCCAGGTAAGTCTCCTGTGTAGTGACTTGTTGGGTTAGATATCAAAATGAACTTCATCTTGGTCATAGGGATAGAGGACGTCCTCCATGCCATTCTATCTGTTGCTGATCTGGCATACTAATTGCCTGTTTGTTGATTATGATACAAATTTGGCTGGCACTGGGCTAAATTTGGTGTAATAAACACATAACTATGTTTCTTTAAACTCCATCCTGTGTATGCAGTGGTAATTGCATGACACACCTTACAGTTATAATAACCAGTGACAAGTGCTACTACTGTTTGAACAGAAGAAAAGGGTGTTATGGCGCGACACATGAAAAGTGCTCTTGTGCAGCAAGTCTAAAACAAAAAAAGTATACAATGTTCATGGAGAACTAATTTTGTATTGTATAATAAAACAGAACAGAGTGAACACTTAGAACAGTACATAACCTATCCCAGACAAGGATAAGCACTAATTCTTTTACAGCTGGCCTCTAAGAGTGAGTGCCTGCTTATTACTGAATTTGCTACACTGGCATTTACCCAGAAATGTTTCCACTTCAGTTTCAGATTGTGATATTCTGCTTTCCCAGCAACAAATACTGGCATAGATTTTGAGTGGTTAAGCATTAGATATTTCTCCAC
This sequence comes from Protopterus annectens, assembly GCF_019279795.1. Lineage (NCBI taxonomy): Eukaryota > Metazoa > Chordata > Ceratodontiformes > Protopteridae > Protopterus > Protopterus annectens. The sequence continues at coordinate 1,412,989,033 of NC_056739.1, read as the reverse complement.
CTCAAGCTCCATGTACCTGATTGACTGCCTGTCCTCTAGCACTAAAGATCTACCTACATTTTTTACTAGGCATTGTGGGAAAGTTGGATATGTCATTTTCTAAACTAACTTCTTAATGGTCAGACAAAAAGAATGGGGTTACCTGAAGTATTTTATGCAGCTAATTAGCAAACCTGGAACTAGCCAATAATTCAGTCTACTATACCATTATGTGCAAGTGCAAAGATGAAGTACTCATCTCTGGGGTTAAGTATCCCCCACGGTCAGCCAAACCTGTCATATGACACATAATGTTGATTGTTCTTTGAGCTATGGTGTGGTGTTATAATCTGTGAATAGCCCTATCGAGCAGTGAGCGTAATGCAACATCGAAGTCCTCTCTATGATACCAGGAATGTTGTAATCAATAGCTACTTTTAATTTCCAGAAAACATAAGCAAAAAATAAGGGAAATCCATGTTATGGTCATTATCAGCTACTATCAGTAGTGAAACAACTTATATTAAACTCTAAACATAGCAACTGTCTCTCTCTCTCTCTCTCTCTCTCTCTCTCTCTCTATCCTTATACTGTTCTAAAATGTCCCACATTACTTTATTGCTTATGGAAACTTCAACATAACTCATCAACTTCTTGGTGCGAGTTATAATTGTAGAAAGCATCATACTTTGAAAAGTGCATTGAAAAGGACTTTGTTTGCAGGAGACAAGCCAGCCTTCATTCCCACATAACCTCTTATATAAAAATTGCTAACAACACAGCTAATGAACTGAACAGGAAGAAAAGAAAAAAGGACACACACACTGAATTACTGACACTGTATAAATAGAGACTCCACTTTGCTTGCAGATCACCAATCAGCATGTATATATAGGCCAGGAAATCATCTTCATATATTTGTATTTGTTATGATTAGTCTATTGGAGATCTAAATGTAAATATACCACACAGGGCTAAATGATATTTCAACTAAATGAGCAGTCAACTAAACCTGTTTTGACATATTTAGTTTTGTGTTTTCAATTTCAGTCAGATGCCATTCAACCATATAAGGCCATCTCATGTATATGCAGAAACATGTATTGTATGTATGCTGTGTGTGTATCTGTGTATGTATGTGTGTGCGTGCATGTGTGTGTGTGTGTGTGTGTATATATATATATATATATATATATATATATATATATATATATATATATATATATATATATATATATATATATATATATATATATATATTTATACACACATATAGATATAGCTATAGCTATAGATATAGGGGTCTACTTCATAGCATTGAAATTTCATAACGTTGAATTTCATAACATTGAGACCATAACATTGAAAATTCAAAACACTGAAAACCCAAAACATTGAAAACTCAAGATGTTGAAAGTGTGCTTTATAACATTGAAAACTACACTGTACAAGTAAATAAGATCCCCTCCACCTACAACACCACCTAACTAACAAACACACTTTCTACTACATTTCTGCAGGGGAGCAAGCCCCCCTGCACCCAACATGTGGGGGGCTCTGCCCCCCCCCAATTAATTATACCAACTCCAAGATCGCACTACAGTGGAGAAAAGTTAATTTCCTGCCATCAAGACACAGGGAGGTTAGGAAATTAACTTTTTTCCACTGTAGTGTGATCTTGGAGTTGGCATATTTAATTTACTGGGGGGTGGGTGCAGGGGGTCTTGCCCCCCTGCAGAAACATAGTAGAAAGTGTGTTTGTTAGCTTGGTGTTGTTATAGGTGGAGAGGATGTTATTTACATATGCACTGTAGTGAGACTGCGGTGGTGGTGCTGCGGTAGTGTTGTCGCTTCACATTAAGATGTTGTCCTGTTCGATTCTCAGCTAAAGTGTCTTCTGTGTGGAGACATGCGTGAATGGGCGTACCTTCGTTGAAGGTTGTGCGTCAGGGCTGGCAACTCAGTACGTAAAAATCTACTGTCAATCATTAGCAGACCGGCGTTTCGCTGTGGTGACCCCTGACCGGGAAAAGCTGAAAGATACATCAACTGTAGTTTTCAATGTCATGAAGCACACTTTCAATGTTCTGGGTTTTCAATGCTTTGGGTTTTCAGTGTTTTGGGATTTAGATGTTTTGGTCTCAATGTTATGACATTCAATGTTATGAAATTTTAATGTTATGAAGTAGACTCATATATAGCTATAGATATAGATATAGATATAGATATAGAATGGAGTAGTGCGTAATACTGACTTCAAATTTGAGAAACTGGTGACTTTTGTAGCAGAAAAGTGAGAACGGTAATAACATCAAATTCAAATTGTATTGTATTGTATTTCTGTCCATTCTATATATTCCTTTATTGCATGTTATGTAATTACTTCAGAAGTATGTATACTTAAAATGTGATCTGTGTTTATCTTTGTTCTTAGTATTTGTTTACTTAAACTTTTTTTTTTTGGGAGCTTTTCTCCTCGGGTCTCTGCTGAAAAAGGGCTTCTAAGAACCCAGGCAGACTAACCTAGTTAACAAATGTAAACATAAATAAATAAGGGTAATGAGGGCATCATCAAACTGGAAAGGTGTACATTTTAGCTTGTATTTATAGGCTGGAAAGCCAAGTTATACTTGTGGATTAGGTTGGGCTAGAAACCAGTTGTGTGTTGTTGTTGTGTCTTTCGGCTTTTCCCAATTAGGGGTTGCCACAGCGGAACTCCGGTCTGCTAATGATTGGCAGTAGATTTTTATGTGCCGAGTTGCCAGCCCTGACACACAACCTTCAATGAAGGTACGCCCATTCACGCATGTCTCCACACAGAAGACGCTTTAGCTGAGAATCGAACAGTACAATGTCTTACTGTGAGGCGACAATGCTACTGCAGCACCACCACCGCAGTCTCTACTGAAAATCGCTGGCAGCTCACTTCTTTTAAGAAATCACTGCTAATCTGGATTTCCAATATGCGCTTGCAGTGATTAGTTTCAGTAGGGAGATTTCTAACTTCTTCAGCTTTGTGTGACTGTGTGTGGGCTTTCTCCTATAAGGAGTGTGCAGAGTACTATTACACCTAAGCAAAACAACTGCCTTTAATTGTTCTTATTTATTAGGATTATTTTATGATATTCTGGTTTCATGTGCTTTGATGGTTTGTGCATTCCAGATGTTTGTGCATTCATGTTTTTCTTTTTTTAAATTTGACCTTTTGATGTTCAGTTTTATTTTTGATTGATGTTAACTATATGGTCATTTACATATATCAATTTCTATATCTATGTTATATATTCTCTCTGTCTCGCTCTCTCTATATATATGTATATATATATATATATATATATATATATATATATATATATATATAGTCAGTCGAGATGTAGTGAAATGTGATTCAGTCAAAACAACCTCTTCTATATATACACACATACACACACACACACACACACACACATATATATATATATATATATATATATATATATATATATACATATCTATACACACACACACACACACACACACACACACACACACACACACACACACACACACACACACACACACACACACACACACAGGCACAGAGAGTGAGAGATAAAAGCAGTACTAGTAATTCCACAAACACAAACTTTGTCAGAATACTCCATTGACGTAAGCTCTTTCATCTTCTAGTCAGGACTTTAGCAGAGTAGCTTCCTATACTGAAATTTACCAATAGATAAGGGCAGTTGAGGTATAATCAACCAATCAGCAAAACAGTCATAAAATTCAAGTAAAAGTAAACCTTCGTCTTCTTTTCCCGGTTAGGGGTTGCCACAGCAGATCACCATCTGCTCATGATTGGCAGTGGAGTTTTACAGTGTCGAGTTGCCAGCCCAGCCTTCCACAGAAGGAACACACTCACACCTAGGGCCAATTTAGTGTGTCCAATCCACCTACAGCATGTCTTTGGGAGGAAACCAGAGCACCCGGAAGAAACCCACACGACGGACATGCAGACTCTGCACAGAAGGCACCCCAGACAAGGATCGAACTGGAGAATCTCTTGCTGGGAGGTGGTAATGCTAACCACTGCACCATCGTGAAGTAAACCATTTTAGTCAAACTTAAAAGCAGCTTGTCACATAAATAAAAACTAAATATATTATTAAATTAGTATTATTTTAATATGTGGTATAAAACCATTTATTTCTACTTTTCTGCCTATACTTTAGGATTGCTTTAACATAAACAACTTCATTTCACCAAGGGCTATAAATGATTTCTATTGTGAGCTGCCAAAATATTTTATTTCTTATCCAAAATCAGCCCAGTGCTCCCACTTCTCAGACTTATTTCAAATTTTTCCAGCACAGAATACAAACTTGAAAAAAAAATTACATCCTCAACTTATGTTTGAATGCATACATCCCCAAAACATAAATTCCCAATCCCCCTACTGTAACTTTATTTTTGTATTATCAACATAAAATGCTGTACGTTTGACAACTGACTGCATAACTTTTTGGCTTTGCTAACATACAAAGCAACATGTTTGACAACTTGCCACATAAGCACTTTGGTATTACATGCACCTCTCTTGACTTTTTATTCTCATTCTTTCTAATTTTTTTGCTTTTGTTAAAAAAATAGTGGAACCAAATTCTTCACCGAAGCCATAGAAGGTTTTTTTATGCAGTATTGTCCAAGTATTTTTGATTACACTTTAAATCAATTCAAAATCTACACTAAATTCAACACCTTTTCTTCATTTTGAGGAATCTTTAAAAAATGTTTTCACATCAGATTTCCAAGCTGAATATAAGCTGTGGAAATATTTAGGTTCACAGGTTCATAGGTTCATAGGCAGGTACTAGGCTATCTGCCCAAGGGCATTTATAAGCCTAACCAGATTGTGTTGGCTTTTGCCACCCCCATTGATTAATTAACTGATCCTCTGTCAAGCAGAGCCAATGAAGTGATCCCAGGGGTATATTTTCTGTTACCCATCCACTCGTCAAGGTTTCTCTTGAAGAGTGTTAGTGAGGGGCTCTGCCTGATGTCATTTGGAATTTTGTTCCAAAGCATGGGGAGTCTCTGTGACAGGAATCTATCCCTCCAGCATGTTCTATTTATTGTTGTGGTGAGGTTTAGCTCACTAGAGCATGTGGTTCACAGTGACTTGGATTGCTTTAGGTGGAGCATGTCCATCGTTTCTGAGTTGGACATGGCTTTGTAAGTCAGGCAGAGATCACCTCTGAGTAAGCGATATGCCACTGAGTACAGCCAGAGTTTTTTCAGTCAGGCTGCATAGGACATATGTTTGAGACCAGTAATCTTCTTGGTGAGGTACTTTTGTGGTCTTTCCAGCTGTTGGAAGTGTCTTGTGAGGTACATCCCAAATGGGGCATTGTACTCTATGATGGGTCTGATGAGTGACGAGTAGAGGGGCACTATAACCTCTTTATTTCTAGATGCGAACCCTTTAGTAATTAGATGGGCCACATAGAAAGATTTCCTAACTACTTTGGCAATATGATTGTCAAAGTAGAGATTACTATCTACCTGGGTCCCCAGATTTCTTATTACCTCTTCTGTATTAAGGGGGCTGCCACCTATGTGGTAATTTGTGGGTGTTTTGTTTTTCCCAAATGGGATGACTATGCATTTTTTGGCATTTAGCTTGAGGCCATGACTTTGACACCAGGTGTCCGTCTCAGTAAGGCCCATTTGGAGGATGTCCGTGTCAGCTGGAGAGTGAATTATGGCTCCCAGTTTGCAGTCATCGATGAACTTGGTTAGCCATAGTCCTCCTGTGTTTGCCTGTACTTCTGAGAAGTATATGCTGAACAGTAAGGGTCCCAGGACTGAGCCTTGCGGGACACCATTTGTGACTGGTTTAGAGTCTGACCTGGAGCCTGCTATTCTTACCATGTGAGTTCTGTCTGTAAGCCAGTTGGCAACCCATCTCATGACGTAAGGGTTTATGTTCAAGCTGGTGAGTTTTTCTGTAATACCTGAGTGGGGAATGGTGTTGAAAGCCTTGACGAGGTCAAGGTATGACTGTCTCGAAGAAGTCAACCAGGTTTACTAGGCATGATCTGCCCTTAACAAAGCTGAACTGGGCCAGGTCAAGTTTTTGGAAGTTTCCAATGTCTTTGTTAATGAGTTCCATGATGATGCGCTCCATAGCCTTGCAGACCAGGCTAGTCAGGCTTATGGGGTGATAGTTACCAGGGTCAGTTGTGACCCCTCCTTTGTGGAGAGGAATAACCGTTGCTGTGCACCATTCTATGGGCACGTAGCCTGTGGAGAGGCTGAGGTTGAACAGCGTGTTTAGGTGGGGGGTTAGTTCATTCTGTAGTTCATGCAAGACGCAGCTTGGGACACCATCTGGTCCCATTGATGCTGTGTTTTTGGCTTTTGAAAGGGCTGTTTTCACCTGTGTGTCTGTGATTTTTCAGACACTACACTTTTCCGGTATTGTTGTGGGCCCTTTTGGAGGTGAGAGGGGCATGACGTTTGCACTGAATCTATCTGCCAGGATGTTGGCAATATCAGTAGGTTCAGTATATTTTGTGCTATTTTGCACTAGTTCAGTGCACATCTGCGAGTTGCCATTTAGATTCTTAACATAGCTAAAGAAGGTTTTGTGGTTATCTTTTGAATCCTTGGCTATTTTTCTTTCAAAGTTAGCCTTGGATGATTTCATGAGGGACCTCAGTTTCTTGCTGATACTAATCAGCGATGTCTTTCCTTCTTGGATTTGCTTTTTTTCTGAACTAGTTTTCTCCTTCTATTGTATAGCCTGTTTATTGCAGGGGTCCACCAAACTGGTTTCTTTCTCTTAGAGGAATGAGTCTTGGTTTTGCTAGGGATGGCATGAGCCACGCATCCTTGTAGGGGCTCATAGAGTGCATTTGTAAAGGTTTCTGCATCTTGGGCAGCATTATCCTTTAGTGTGGGGGCTGTGAAACTTACCACCTCTGTCTTAAGTAAGGTGAAGTTTGCTTTAGAAAAGTTTTTTACTGTGGTTTCCTTAGTTGGGGGTGGGGGGGGGTGGACATCCAGAGTGATTAGTTTATGGTCTGATCTAACCAGTGACAGGTTGACCTCCAGTGTGGAACACCAGTCGCCCATGTCGATGATGACTAGGTCCAATATATTTTCACCTCTGGTAAGGGATTTTACCAGCTGATCCAGGGGGTTTGAGTTGATGAATTCCAAGAAGTGCTGGGCCTGGGAACTTGTACTCAAGCAGTTTTCCCAGAGAATGGTAGGGTAATTGAAATCGCCCAATATCAGGGTGTTTGGTAGGACCTTCATGTTTTCCAGTGTCTCCAGAAAGGTGGAGTGGTGGTCCTGGGTCACGGTGGGTGATCTGTAGCAGGCCACAAATTGCATTACAGATTTTCCCGACATTAGTTGCACATGGATGATCTCAGAGGTATCATGCTGCACCACTAACCTGGAGTTGTAGGTATCCTTGATGAATATGGATACACCCCCTCCTTTTGTGTTTCGGTCCATGTTCAATGGCCAAAATGTGTGGTAGGAGTTGTAGCCCGGTAGTGCTGGGCTGCTCTCTGGAGCCTTGAACCAGGTTTCAGTTGCTGCACAGATGTTGACGTTCTCCATACTGAGGAGTGCTTCGAGCACATGCATTTTGAGATTTAAACTCCTGGCATTTAGTAGCATAACCCACAGTTTTTTGTTAATTGTGCTGTTTACGGAGGTGGGTTTTACTTTTGAGTCTTGTCTAAAAAAGGCAGTATGCCCAGCATTGAAAAGCCTAAGGGTGACAGGTGCAAGCCATCTCTTGTGAAGCAAAGTGGCTTGTCGAGCATGTCATCCCAGGATGACAGACACTGGATCCCCTTTGAATAACACCAGAAGCTTAGACAATTGTTGAAATTGATAATTTTTTCTTTATACTGCGGTATCATTCTTGGTAAGGGCAGGATGCTACTCAGGGTCAGGGTCATACCAGCCTGGGCTACATGATCAGAGAGCTCTTCCATGTCTCTTTTCATATAGCCAGGGAGGTAAGTCTCAGGTCATTCACACCAACATAAACAATGACAGAGTAATATCTGTACTTGATCTGGAGTGATCTGAGTGCTTGTGTTATGTGGCGGATTCTGGCTCCCGACAGGCAGCTTACAGTAACCTTCTGCTTGTCCAGCCTAGTGAGTAGGATGTCAGTCTGCCTGACTATAGAGTCACCTATTACTAGTGTGTTAGGTATGCTATTTTTCCTTAAGGGCTGTGATTTTGTGGCACACTGATTTTGCATTTAATGTGTTGTCTGGTTTGTGACAGGAAGTGCAGGTTGTTTGGGTGTCTGTTTTGGAGGTCTCTGATGCTTTTGCTGGTTTTTATTTAGGGCCTCCAAGTATGATTTTGTGTATTTATGTGTATTTTTTGCCAATACTGTTTTAGTAGGTCTGTGTGCTGCTGGAGTTGTGGTGCAAGTGTTAACCTTCTCCTCTTGACTGTCTCTTCCAGTCTTGGGTGGAGACAGCTTAGCTTCCAGTTTGGCTGTATAATTGCATCTCTCGCATATTTTAGTGTTTTGTGGTAGGAGGATATTTGTTCCTGTGTACATGAGGCAGTTGTAACATTGCCTCAGGATACCCAGATTCACTAGCTGGACTGGAGAGTGCACCTGAAGTTGCCCTTTGGTCATGCCGGAATAGTAGGGTGAGCTGCTTAGTCGCTTGTTTGGTGAGGGGTGAATAAAGAACCTTGCCCTGCTGGACAATCAGTGTCAGGGTATACTAGTGCTTGCTATTAGGTCTGAGCAAGTGCTGGGTTGTAAGATGCTTTTTGAGTGCTTAGGTTGAAAGTTAGACTAGTTTCAAGGGAAAAACTGAAGAGGAGACTTAGTGGAGCCGGGAATAATTTAACCGTAGCTAACCGGCACTGCCCGATGTGCAGAACCGTGCAAATGCGTTTTTTATAGTAGGGAAATGAAAGAGATAGAAATTAGCCCAAAATGGCCAATAAACTACTAACTTCTGGGCTGGAACCACTCCTCCAGGGACAGATAGGTTGCTCAAAGCTCCCCTTCTCACAGGTGAACAGAGAAACTTCCTTCTATCCAAGTAAGGCATGGGCAACTCAGAAACTAGTATCACAGCCTTGAATTCAGCACTAGCCTGAAAACCGGACTAAACTAGCTTAGAAAGGCGGGAAACATTTTATTTATTTATTTATTGTTTTTTAAAGATAAGGAAAAAACTGTAATAAATACACTTAAAACAGCATTAAACAACTACAAACGATCAGAAAAGGCTATCGCATGTTAGTGTGTAGCCTACAACAGTTTAAAAGTGCTGGCAGTCAAATAAGTACAATATGTGAAAAAAACAAGCTTTTAAATCACAATAAGCACTGGAAACTCTGTGTTTAGGCAGAAAACAGTTAAGTACAGCAAGAAAGTACAGAAAACTGATACTTAATCACTCCAACGTCTCTCTCCTAAGCTAGAAGGCTTGTATCAGTTTAAGGCTTTCTAGTGATACCCAGTAGGTGAGTTACAGGAAAGATGGGAAACAAGCGCAGATGTGGTCTTTTAAACCTGAAAGTTGAAAGAGACGGACAAACTGTCCAAATGGTCAATAAACTACAATTTCTGGGCCAAGAACTTCTCCTCTCATGGTAGACAGGCTACCAAGTGCTTACCACTCCCACTGATAATCTAGAAGGCTTTTCTTCAACACAGAAAGGCGTGTGGGGCTCAGAAGCTTACCAATAGTCCTGGATACAGCAACTCTATATCTGGACTAGGCTAGTTAAAGGAAAGGTGGGAAACAAGCACAAGTGCGGCTTTTAAACCAGAACGTTGAAAGAGATGGAAGAAATTGACCAAATGGCCAATAGCTACAATTTCTGGGCTAGGAACCACTCCTCTTGTGGGTAGATAGGCTACCTAATACTTACCACTCCCACTGATAAGCTAGAAGGCTTCCCTCTAACACAGAAAGGCTTGGGGGGCTCAGAAGCTTAGAAAGAGTCCTGGAATGCAGCAAATCTGTACATGGACTAGACTAGTTACCGGAAAGGCGGGGACCAAGTGCAAACATAGGCTTTTAAGCCAGCAAGTTGAAAGAGATGGAAAACTGCCCAAACAGCCAAATAAAACACAATATCGGGGCCAAATCTCACTCTTCCTGTGGAGGATAGGCTACCTAATGCTTACCACTCCCACTGATAAGCTAGAAGGCTGTCCTCCAACACAGAAAGGCTTGGGGGCTCAGAAGCTTACTAACAATACTGGATACAGCAACTCTGTAACTGGACTAGGCTAGTTATAGGAAAGTCGGGAAACAGGCACAAGTGTGACTTTCAAACCAGAAAGTTGAAAGAGATGGAAACAAACTACTCAGACAGCCAATAGCTACAATTTCTGGGCTAGGAACCACTCCTCTTGTGGTAGATAGGCTACCTGGTGCTTACCACTCCCACTGATAAGCTAGAAGGCTTCCCTCCAACATGGAAAGGCTTGGGGGGCTCAGAAGCTTACAAAGAGTCCTGGATACAGCAAATCTGTACCTGGACTAGACAAGTAATAGGAAAGGCAGGAAACAAGTGCAAACACAGACTTTTAAATCAGAAGGTTGAAAGAGATGGAAAAGCATCCCTAACGGCCAATAAACTATCATTTCTGGGCCAGAAACCACTCCTTCTGTGGTAGATAGGTTACCTAGTGCTTACCACGCCCACTGATAAGCTAGAAGGCTTCTCTCCAACAAAGAAGGGCTTCAGGGGCTCTGAAGCTTACCAACAGTCCGGGATACAGCAAATCTGTACCTGGATTACACTAGTTACAGGAAGGGTGGGGACCAAACGCAAAACGGGCTTTTAACCAGAAAGTAGAAAGAGATGGAAAAACTGCCCAAACAGCCAATGAACTACAATTTTCAGGCCAAAATCCACTCTTCCCATGGTAGATAGGCTATCTAGTGCTTACCACTCCCACTGATAAGCTAGAAGCCTTCCCTCCAACACAGAAAGTTTGGGGGCTCAAAAGCTTACCATCAATCCTGGATACAGCAAGTCTGTATCTGGACTTGACTAGTTACAGGAAAGGCAGGAAAGAAGCTTAGAATTTTTTTTGTTACAGAAAAGCAGCTAAAACAGCAGTAAACACAATTCAAATTGTAGTGCAGGCCAGCACACCCGAGTGTGCAGAAACAGTACAGCAAATACAGTTCTAATAAATGCAATTAAATTAACAAATGACTAAAAAACAAGTGCAGAAGACAATAAATTAGAAGGCTACTAATAAGCAGTAATAAGTGCAGAGTAAGAGCGACTGAACAGATAATAGCACGAGGAAGAGTTATAGTAAGGGCAGATGCATATATATATATATATATATATATATATATATATATATATATATATATAATTTATTTATTTTTATTTTACATTTGTTGACCGGGCTAGTCTAGCTGGATACATTTCCATTTTCAGTAGAGGCCCGGGGAGAAAAGCTCCACACAAATTTAACAAAAAGTCAAAAATAAACAAGCAAATAGACAAATCATCATAGATGAAAAGACAAAATAAAAAAATAGTACCCAATAACAGGTATACACATGAAGAGTATCACATTTCTAAGAATAACATTATTAGCTATAGTAACATCAAGAACAAGGCACAAAACAGAGAGCAAAATTGACTTATAATATTATATAGAACTAATCTTAGTAACAAAAGGAGAAAGGGAAACACTATAGTAGGAGATGAGGAAGGGAAGTAGTTTAAGAAAAGTGAAGGAAAAGTTAAAAAGAGAAAAAAAATGGATGAGAGAGATTAACATAGGAGAAAGAAGAAACAAAAAACTCTAAAAGGAGATAGACTGATGCAGACTCAGAAAAGAGAGAGAGAAAGTAAATCGGAAAGTGCAGAAGAGGTAAAGAATTAGTCAGGTTTTGTACAGGAACAGAGCCAGTGGCTTTGGAAGTAATCTTTGATTTTATGTTTAAAGAGAGGCAGAGATGTGGTAAGTGTTATATCGCTGGGAAGTAGATTCCAGTTCCTTCCTACAGTATTATTGAATAGAGAGTCACCAGCAGAATTATTAGTCTTTGTTATGGTAGCCATAAGTTTACTGGAAGAGCAAAGGGAGTTTAGGTTGTTATAAGGGATTAAAAGTTTAGAGAGTATAGGGGTTTTATTGGGTTGGTATAGAATTTAATGGGCAATAGTGAGTTGAGGGATTAACAGAAGGTTTTGTAGTTCTTAGCCAGCCTAAAAGTTTCAGGTTAATACAGTGATGAGTTCTAAAAGGGTTACTAGTGGCAAAACGGGCAATGTTGTTGTAGCAAGTAGCCAGTTTGTTAAGGTTGGCTTTTTTAAGGTTAGTAAAAATTGGTGAGGCATAAAGAAGAGTTGACAAAAGATGGGAGTGGGCAATCTTGGCTCTGGATGAAGAGGTTAGGAATGGTTTGATTCTATATAAGCTTCCTATTTTTCTATTGACTATTTTAATGGTGTTGTTGATATGTTGATCAAAGGAGAGGTTATTATCAATCGTTATTCCTAAAAGTTTTGTTGTTGGATCAGGAGTAATGAGAGTGGCATTATTTGAGGAGATGGTGAAGTCCAAGGGAGTGGACCGTGTGCTCGGAGAGAAAAGGAGAAGTTTAGTCTTTTTGGCATTGAGGAGGAGGTTACGTCTGGTGAACCAAGTTTCTACTGTTGAAGACAGTTTGAGTAATAGATGAAAGTTCATTAGTAGATGAAGCAGAGCAGATAAGGGTGGAGTCATCTGCATATTGAATGCAGGTTACTTGAGGGATGGCTGAGTGGAGATCATTGATGAATAGGGAGAAGAGAAGAGGTCCTAGAATGGAGCCTTGAGGTACACCGATGGAAATGGGTGTGAGTGAGGAAATTTGGTTTTCCCAACGAACTGCTTGATGTCTATTGCTGAGGTAGGATGTAAACCATTTTGTGGCAAGATTATCAAAGGAGAGGGATATAAGAGTGTTAATTAAAATGGAGTGGTTGACCATATCAAAAGCTTTAGAGAGGTCGATGAAGAGCGCAGAAGAGAGAAGGTTGTCGCTATGGTTCCTATTGATGGTATCTACAAATGATAGGAGAGCAGTGGTAGTACTATGATGTGGTCTAAAACCGTGCTGACAGTTTGCTATTATGTTGTTTTGATAGAGATACTGTAAAAGTTGTTGGTGAATACATTTTTCCATTATTTTTGCTAATGGAGAAAGAAGGGCAATTGGTCTATAGTTTGAGTACTCAATGGAATTCCCACTTTATGTAATGGGATAATATGGGATATTTTCCAGATGTCTGGGATGGTTCCCTCTTGGATTGTCCTGTTTATAAGTATAGATACTGGATATGCAATTTCTTTGGCAGCTTTTTGGAGAAAAAGTGAAGGGAGCTTGTCAGCAGAAGGGTACAAGGCTTCAGTTTGTGAAGAAGTCTAGAGATGAAAGAGGTAGGAATAGGTTGTAGTTTAAAGTTATTAGAAAAGTGTCTTTGGTTTATTGGAGGGCAGGAGTTATTAGTGCTAAGTTGTCTGGCTAGATAGAATAGTGTCAGTAAAAAAGAGTTGAAAGCATTTGCAGTAAGGTGGGAGTGTCTGGGTCAGCATTAAGAGGGGTGGGAGTTTTGGATGTTCCTGGAGAAAGGAGTCTATTAATAGATGACCAAAACTGTTTGGGATTGTTATGATGAGTTTGTTGAAGTTTGCAGTAGAAGTTTTTTTTGTCAGTAATTATTGCTTTTTAGTTGAGTTTCTAAGTTGGCAAATGAAGAAGATCGAGGGAATTTCTATGGCATCTCCATTTGGCCCAGACTTTATTTCTGGAGAGAATTTGCTTTTTAGTTTCCTTAGAGAGCCATGGGGCAATATTGGGTTTCATTTTGATGGTGCTCAGGAGCATGTTTGTCAAGAATGGATAAAAAGTGGTATTAAAGTAAGATACTGCATTTTCAAGAGGAAGAGATTTTAAGGGGCTCCAGTTGCAATTGCTGAGTTCATTTTGAAATAGGTCTATATTGAAAAGTTTTGTAGAGCATATTTTTTGAATGTTAGGGAGGTTTGGGAAATCAGTTTTTTCTCTAGTGATATAGGTTAAAGAGTAATCACTTATATCATCAGGCAGGGTTCCTGCTTTGTAGGCCTGTTTGACTTTGTTTATGAGTATCCAGTCTAAAATACTCTCTTTATTGTTAGGCTTGTTGATTCTAGTGGTTGAAGTGATAGTCTGGGTGAAACCATATAGGTTCATATGAGAGGAAAGATAATCAGCATTGATAGCATTCCAGTCAATATTAATGTCACCTAGAATTATAGTTTCTTGAGGGTAAGTAGTAGATACCCAGCTAAGAAAGGGTTCTAGTATGGGTATATTGTTTCCTGGTGGTAAGTAGATGCAGATAATGTAAAGGGATTTTTTGGTGTTTATTTGGAGTTTTGTTATGATGGCTTCTACTTTGCAATCCAGGGTAGGATAAGCTGGAAGGATAGAGATATTTAGTTGATTCTTAAAAAGAATTGCTACTCTACCACCTTTACGTTTTGGTCGGTCAAGTCTTACTATATTATAGCCTTGGGGTATGATCTCAGTGTCTTTTGTATCTGGTTTGAGCCAGGTCTCTGTGAGGCAGAGAATGTCAAAAGAATGGATATCTAGGAGGGCATGTAATTGAGCTATTTTGTTATTTATACTATGAATGTTAAGGTGTCCTATAAGGAGGGAGTCATTAATTTTAGGTCTATTGGTTTTGGGAGAGGGATAAGTTGGCCCAGGATTAGGGTGGATGTCTCCATCTTGTAATGTGGGAATATTTGGTTTGGTTATTAAATGGTTCTTTGGAAAGATTTGTAGTTTTAGTTTCTTATTGGTAGGATGGACATACTTAAGGTGGGAGAGTCTGTGGTATTTAGGTAAGAGATAGTTGGGGTTAAAAGTAATGTTGGAGTGTAAAATGGGAGAAGTATGTGTGAGAGTTGAGGTGTGTTTGTTGGTGTAGTTGGAGTGGACAGAAAGAGGATTTTCAAAGAAGGTAAGAAGGTATGCAGAGATCAGAATGGTAAGGAGTAGAACGGTGAGTGTGAGCATAGTAAGGAAAGTGGGAGGCATAATTAGAGAGTATTAGAGTAGGAGTTAAGGAAGGCACTAGAAGTGGATAAGATGGGAGAAAGGATGTAAAACCTATAAGAGAGGGAGGAGTGAAAGAGGGTCAGTAAGAGGTAGTAAGAGGGTACAAAAGTGTAGCATAAGTGGAAAAAATAAAAATGAAGTAGAAGATAAGTAGAAAGCTGTGAGGTCAGATATAAGGGTGGGTGATAGGATGGAAGAAGTAAGAGGTAAGTGGGGTGGTAAGGGGTGTGGTTAACAGTGGAGTGGGAAAAGCAGGGCTAAGGTAATTGGAAGGAAGAAGTAGGGGGTGTGTTCAAAGAGATATAAGATTAGGACCCCTGGGGGTGAGTGGGAATTGGGGGTAGGGAGAGGAGTGGGACTGAGGAACAGGCTTAACGGAGCGGGAAGAAACAACTGAAGGAGAGATGGGAAAGGAGACAATCAAAAATGCAGGTAAGTAAGGAAGGAGAGGTATATAATGAGAAGAAGAGGTAAAGTAGAGATCAGTGTCTCAGGGAGATGATAAAAGTTCAGACAGGCTAAAATCAGTATCTGAACGTACAGTGAATATAGAGGAGGAGCAGGTCTAAGTTAAGAAGGAAAGTAGGCAGTTTACAAGGATAGAGCAAATCAGAGAGATAGGGGACAGACAGAGAGTGAGGCTAGGATAGAGGTTAAAGGGGAATAGGAAGTCAGAGTACTAATTTAACAGAAGAAAATGGCTAGTTTGAGCCAAAGGGGAACAGCAGAGGAAAAAAGAAACAGAGGGGAGGGGGCCACCTATTAGATAGCACAGATAAAAATGAGGGAGAAACAGAGAAAAATAAAATAAGACCAAGAAGGGGTGAGAGGGAAGGAGAGAAATTAATTAAAAGGAGGAGAGTATAGGATACAAAGGGTGGGAGAGGGGTGGCTAAGAAGGAGAGGTATTGGCTGCTAGACACTCACGCACAGGCGAACTATAAGACCCTTTTAGGAATACCAGAACAGGAGCCTGATCTACCAACAAAATCTATGCCCATAACCTACTTTCTTTCTTTGGTAGAGGGTACAGTATAGGACAGGCAGTTTCAAACACAGGAGGGTTGGCCAGGTTCTTCAGGCACCAGGAGGACTTAGAAGAAGTCTGGAAACAGTATAGTTGAGCTGGTAACTTTGGGGACAGGCAGGCAGATAAAAATGAGAAAAACAAGATCAGAGTTAGCACAGGTATTAGCATGAGAGAAAAAAAGTTCCAACAAAACAAGCAGTTAAAGGAACAAAATAATTACCAATCTAATACATATACTCTACTTAACATATATATATATATATATATATATATATATATACATATATATATATATATATACATATATATATATATATATATATATATATATATATATATATATGTATATATACATATATATGTATGTATATATATATATATGTATGTATATGTATATATATATATATATATATATATATATATATATGTGTGTGTGTATATATATATATATATATATATATATATATATATATATGTATATATATATATATATATATATATATATATATATTTATTTTTTTTTTTTTTGAGGGAAGGAACAGAGCAGGATTAAGAGGCTACAGAGGTAGTTCTTCCCAAATGCTCTCTTTGTACACAGTAGGAGTGCCTAAAATCAGAATATGATCTCACTGCACTCAGCTGAGTGAGCACATGAGATGGGCACAGAAGGAGTATCCAAATACAAATCTACAAGAGCTTGGGCAGTTTCAAAGCCACCAACATTAATACCAAAACAAGAACAGGGAGGATAGGTGGGGAACTAACTGTAGAGAGACAGCCACACTTCAGTTGAGTTAACATTCAGTGAAAAACACAAATAAATAAATTAAATACAGTACTATATGCAAAAGAGCAGATAAAAGTGTACTTAAATTCACTTAAACATCCAGCTGATTTCAGATAGATGTTAGCCTGCTAAAGCTCTAAAATTAAGCAGAGATAACTCAAAATGTACTACTTATTTAAGGCAAGACAGGATGTCAGTGATGAGCTGAAACTACACCCCCACTGCTATCAATGGCTACACAGAAATTCTAAAAAAGTACTCTGTAGAGAGACAGCCACAACTTCAGTTGAGTTAATATTCAGTGAAAAACACAAATAAATAAATTCAATGCAGTACTATATGCAAAAGAGCAGATAAAAGTGTACTTAAATTCACTTCTACGTCCAGATGATTTCAGGCAGATGTTAGCCTGCCAAAGCTCTGATATTAAGCAGAGATAACTCCAAATGTACCACTTATATAAGGCAAGACAGGATGTCAGTAATGAGCTGAAACTACCCCCCACTACTATCAATGGCTACACAGAAATTCTAAAATAGTACTCTGTAGAGAGACAGTCACAACTTCTGTTGAGTTAATATTCAGTAAAAAACACAAATAAATAAATTAAATACAGTACTATATGCAAAAGAGCAGATAAAAGTGTACTTAAATTCACTTAAACATCCAGCTGATTTCAGGTAGATGTTAGCCAGCCAAAGCTCTGATATTAAGCAGAGATAACTCAAAATGTACCACTTATATAAGGCAAGACAGGATATCAGTGATGAGCTGAAACTACCCCCACTGCTATCAATGGCTACACAGAAATTCTAAAAAGTACTCTGTAGAGAGACAGCCACAACTTCAGTTGAGTTAATATTCAGTGAAAACACAAATAAATAAATTAAATACAGTACTATATGCAAAAGAGCAGATAAAAGTGTATTTAAATTCACTTATACGTCCAGCTGATTTCAGGTAGATGTTAGCCTGCCAAAGCTCTGATATTAAGCAGAGATAACTCAAAATGTACCACTTATATAAGGCAAGACAGGATGTCAGTGATGAGCTGAAACTACCCCCACTGCTATCAATGGCTACACAGAAATTCTAAAAAGTACTCTGTAGAGAGACAGCCACAACTTCAGTTGAGTTAATATTCAGTGAAAACACAAATAAATAAATTAAATACAGTACTATATGCAAAAGATCAGATAAAAGTGTACTTAAATTCACTTATACATCCAGCTGATTTCAGGTAGATGTTAGCAGGCCAAAGCTCTGATATTAAGCAGAGATAACTCAAAATGTACCACTTATGTAAGGCAAGACAGGATGTCAGTGATGAGCTGAAACTACCCCCACTGCTATCAATGGCTACACAGAAATTCTAAAAAGTACTCTGTAGAGAGACAGCCACAACTTCAGTTGAGTTAATATTCAGTGAAAACACAAATAAATAAATTAAATACAGTACTATATGCAAAAGAGCAGATAAAAATGCACTTAAATTCACTTATACATCCAGCTGATTTCAGGTAGATGTTAGCTGGCCAAAGCTCTGATATTAAGCAGAGATAACTCAAAATGTACCACCTATATAAGGCAAGACAGGATGTCAGTGATGAGCTGAAGCTATTCCCCTCTGCTATCAATGGCTACACAGAAATTCTAAAAAGTACTCTGTAGTGAGACAGCCACAACTTCAGTTGAGTTAATATTCAGTGAAAAACACAAATACATAAATTAAATACAGTACTATATGCAAAAGAGCAGATAAAAATGTACTTAAATTCACTTATACGTCCAGCTGATTTCAGGTAGATGATAGCTGACCAAAGCTCTGATATAGGATCATAGGTGTTTACTAGGCTAATGACCACAGGGGCATTTTTAAGCCTAGTCATGCATCTCAAACCTCTGACAAGTTGTTGTACCCTTGATAAGTGTAAGCAGGGGCTTGGGAGATGAAACAGTTACAAGCAGGGGCCTGGAAGCTGAACCATTTACAGGTTGCTTGTGTCCATTATAGATATAGTTGCCAAGCCAGAGAAGAATTTCCTGTTCCCCATCTGATTGTCCAAGTTACACTTGAATTGGGTTAGGGAGGAACTGTGCTTCACATTGATGGGAAACCTGTTCCAGAGACAGGGTAGTCTCTTGGATACAAACATGTATCTCTATCAGGTCCTATTTATAGCACAGGCAAGGTTTAAATCTTTAGAATGGGTAATCCTGGTGTTGTTTGTTTTGTGGATATGCAGAAGGTCCATTAGAGTGGGGTCTGATAATGTCTTGTATGCCAGGCATAGATCTCTGCAGCCTGTAGAGTAGAATACAGGGATAAGGCCTTGGGGCAGTCTGCATAGGATATTTAACTTACACCCTGTATTCTTTTAATGAAGAACCTCTGTGAATGTTTCCTTTGTTGGATATGCCTGGTTAGGTAGCAATGGGGGCATTGTACTGCATGGTGGGTTTAATGAATGCTGAATACAGTGGAACAATGACTTCCTTGGACCTAGATGTTACACCATTGTTTATAAGTCGCCAAACATATAACGATTTCCTCACTACTGTAGACAGTGATGGTCAAGGGCTAGATTACTGCCTACATGTGTCCTTTAGTCTCTGATTACTGGGTCACCTTTAAGGAGTGTGGTGTCAGTATGATAGTTATTATGGGTGGGTGACTTCCTGAAGGATACTATTATACATTTTTTGGCATTTTGTTTTACTCCATGGCTTTGTTGTTTGCTGTGTCAGCCCTTCCTAGAGAACATTTATGTCAGTGTGGGATTCAATGACAGTTCCTAATTTGCAGTCATCTGCAAATTTATTAAGAAAGAGACCACTGACATTGGCCTTGACTTCAGAGAAGTAAATGTCAAAAAGGTGTGGTCCAAGGACCGATCCCTGTGTGACTCCTGTTGTGACTAGCCTCTCTGTAGAAATGCACTCCCCAATTTTAACTTCTTTGGGCACTGTTTGTAAGCCAGTTGGCTATACACTGGGTGACAAATGGGTTTGTACTTAACCTCTTGAGTTTGTCAACAATGCCTGAGTGGGGTATTGTGCCAGATGCTTGGCCAGGTCAAGGTAGGCAGTTTGAACCATTTTGCCTTCATTCATTGCTTTGGTGACCTTCACAAAGAAGTCCACCAAATTGAGTAGACATGACCTGTCCTTGATGAAACCAAACTGGGTTGGTTCCTATGTCTGGAGGTTTACTATATCATTATTGATCATTCCCATAATAATTGTTTCCATGGCTTTTCATGCAAAGCTATTGAGACTTATGGGTCTGTAGCTTCCACATTCTGTAAATCGTCCATCTTTATGCAGAAGGATAACTGTTGCTATTCTCCATTCATGAGCGACACCTGTTTTGAGGCCACAGTTAAATAGCAAATCCAAAGGACCTGATAGGTCAGGTTTCATGCTATTTAGAAGGCATCCTGGGATATTGTCTGGGCCCAAACGTTTGGGCTCAACAGTGTCAAAACACACATATCGACTTCTCAGATTTGAATGTCTTACCACTACACAACTTTTAATTGTCCTTTTCCTGAATTTATCATATCTTCTACCTCTAACAGTATCATGCATTTATCAGAAAAAAACCCTCATCACTTGTTATTCTCTTATTCCTGATGTCCATTATACTTTCTAGCATACTACTGGTATAACATTTGCTCTAATCATATATTTGTGTGTGTGTGTGTGTGTGTGTGTGTGTGTGTGTGTGTGTGTGTGTGTGTGTGTGTGTGTGTGTGTGTGTGTGTGTGTGTGTGTGTGTGTGTGTGTGTGTGTGTGTGTGTGTGTGTGCATGCATATTTGTTTGTGTGTATGAGAGAGAGAGATAGTTTTCTGTTTTAACAGATCTGCTTGGCCTGGTGTTTTGTTCTATGTGAAAGAAATACACTGAAATTATCTAGGCTGCACATTTCACATGTTTTTTTCACTGGCTAAATTGTTTCTTGAGTGACACTTAAATACACTGTGAATTTCTGGGTCTTTGTCTTTTTCTGAAAAGATTTCAAGCCTGCATAAACTAAAGGACTTTTGCTGATTGCCTGCTATTTTTCCCACCCACCCTCTTATTTGTTTATCTATTTTTTAAAAGCTGCCCACCCCTACTGTAAACAGAGATTAATAAGCTCTTGCCTTTCTACACTGCTGTTGATATCTTGAATTATGTATTTGCCTTTCCTTGTGCTTATATTGAAAAAGTACATTTTGCCTTTCATTGTCTGTTTGACTGATTTACTTGCTCTGAATTCATTAACTAGCTAGCTGTTGGATAAAGTGGTGTATTTTAACACTCTAGCAAGTACTTGTTTTTACATCAAGAGGTCAGTGGCATTTCCATCTAGCACACTGTGAGGTAATCTAGTTTGTTTAGGTTGGAGAAACACTTGAGATTTCTACATGTAGTTTTATTGGCTGGACTGCTTATTAATCAGCTTATCTTATTTTTAATGCTTTATAAATTATGTACAGCTAAGTGTTTCTCGGCTCATTTATGCAAAGCAAACTACTTTTATTGAATAATCACACTTTTACAAGCTGTTTAAAGTGCACTGATGTATCTGTATCTTTAAGTTTGTTTGTATTAGCATTTTGTATCTTTGAAGTTCCTTTGTGGTAACACTTAACTGTGGTCACTCCTTTACTGTGCTTTTACATTAGGAGGACTGGGATTATTCATCTAGTGGCAGTAGGTGCTTACCTAGTCCATCTAAGCTGGGAATCACACAAAGGGACTCTAAGTATTTTTTATACTTCTCTTATATACTGTGACAGTACTTCAGCAGTTTAAATAAAATCTGTACAGTCAGTGTTGTTTTAAGTAGTTAATTGTACTGTATTTTATTGAATCTGTTAGTTGTAGGGCTGTTGTAGGTAGCTTGGGTGGTCTTGTTACATTTCGGCTCCAAACCAGCTATCCTACATTAAGAAGGTGTTTTTCTGCACCCTTGTGGCAGGCGTGTGCTAATCTAACCTATCTGAGTTGGGGATTGCTGGTGGAAGGCTTATTGTATGCTATGATGATTAGTAGTTATGTTAAAACATGTTTCTCTTTGCTCGTATTAAAGAATTGCATTTACGCACTGCTGCTCTTCATGCAGCGGCAGTTACCAGTGAACTGTATAGGCACAAAAGACTAGAAGCTCAGTTTTTCTCTAAGCAGCTGTCAGTGAAATCCTTCTAAGCTTTTTTCCTGCTCTAGGAGCAACTCAGTTATGTACTGATCACAGTTGCTTTATTAATCAACCTTAGCATACACAAAGTATAGGTCACTGTTGTAGTCTCAGTGCTTACCAGCACAGTCCTGTCAAATTAACCAATTCCCTTCCCTAATAAAACATACAGTAAGAGATTGGTATCAAGGAATGGCAGTTTCCCATCATCTCTCTGGCCAGCCTGATAGACATGGGCATCCTGAGGCAATGTAGCAATTGTCTCATGTGTGCTGACAACTACTTAGTCCTGAAACAAACAAGTATGTTGTGTGAGAGATGTAGTTACACTATGAAACTGGAGGCAAGGCTCTCACATAGGGACAAATCAAATGCCAAACAGGCTGTCAGCACACACACACACACACACACACACACACACACTTTACATACAAAATAAGGACAAAACACATAAACCCACATATGCAAAGGTACTCACTAGTAACTTACCAAATGATCAGAGACCTCCCAAATGGAAACCACTTACACACATAACAATAAAGAAAATGACCACAACACATAGTAACACACACATTAGTTTCTCAACAAATAAGCCCATAAGATTTAAAACCATAAAACCTAATCTATTGGTCACAGGTGACTCCACTGTGAGACAGACAGATTTTCTCTCACAAGGCTAGACAAAGAGTGGGTTATTGTTAGCTGCCTGTGAGGTGCCAGGATCTGTCAAGTCACTCAAGAACTCAATTCACAAAAGCACAAGTTCTGATATGGCTCCATCATAGTCCATGTGGGGTTGAATGTCTTGAGATGTACCACACTGGACTATATTTTGATGAAATTATAGGACCAGATACCCCATCAAGCTCAAAAACGCTTAAGAATTTTTCAAAGACAAATTACCTGCTACTAAGCGATGGTATTAGAAGTTTCAAAACCCCTTCAAATGCAGATAACATGGACTCCTATGCAAAGGTGTACACCAATGCCCTATATAGTCACTCAAGCAGTTATATAGGATCAGCTTTACCTGACTAGATTAAGACCAGGTCTTGCCGAAAAAACGAGCCAACCTGGTGGACCCCTGGTATAAACAGGCTTATAAACAAAATAAAGAAATTAATGTCCGAGCACAAGCGGGAATTGGCACAGCAGAAGAAGAAATCCCTCTCTAACTTAAAAAACAAATTGGAGATCTTGCCAAGCCCCCAAAGCAAATTAAAAAGCAAAAATAGCCTCCATACCTAAGAATAATCAATGCATTCTATAACTTTGTCCAAAGTCTAAAATGTAATACCCAGCAATGGGCTGAACTGGTTGTGGATGGCACTACCCATAATCAGCCAGAAGTAATAGCCAACCTGTTAGCTGACAGATTTGGAGAAAATTCCACCCCCCCCCCCACCACAGTCCGCTCCAGTCATCCCCTAAAGTATACCTTCCACCATTCCTTAGACTATTATCTCAAGAGAGCAGGTCATCATGCTACTCTCCAAGGCCAAAAACATGGCATCAATGGGCCCAGACAACATCACAGGCTGCCTTTTAAACAACTTAAAACATGACCTAGCAGATCCACTTAGATTCCTGTTTAACCACACAACGGTAATCCCTCTGCACAAAGGGTGACCATGAACTGACCCTGGGAATTATATGCCCACAAGCTTGACTAGCCTCATCTGCAAGGCTATGGAAAGAATCATTATGGACTTTCTTAACAAGAACATACGGAATCCCCAAACTCTGTACCAACCCAGTTCGGATTTGTTAATAGTAGATCATACCTGTTAAATATGGCTGACTTCTTGAGAAAGTCATCAAGGCCCTGGATGAGGGAAAGGCAGGACATTCCACCTATCTTGACCTAGCCAAGACATCTGACACAATCCCTTGCTCAGATATTATAGAGAAACTCATCCAATTGGTAATTAACCCCTACATTACCAGATGGGTAACTATCTGGTTCACTGACAAAACACATACTGTCAAAGTGGGTGACTTCACCTCTATCAAAAGATCAGACACCAGTGGCATACCACAGGGTTCTGAGCTGGGCCTCTTACTGTTAAGAATTTATTTCTCAGACATTTAGGCAAACTTGGATGGCCAGTGGCTGACCAGGTTCACTTTTCTTCTTCTTCTTCTTCTTTTGGCTGCTCCCATTAGTGGTCGCCACAGTGGATCAACTATTTCCATTTCTTCCTGTCCTCTGCATCTTGCTCTGTCATACCAACCACCTGCATGTCCTCTCTCACCACATCCATAAACCTTATCTTAGGCCTTCCTCTTTTCCTGTTGCCTGGAAGCTTCACCCTTAGCATCTTTTTCCCAATATATTCTGCATCCCTCCTCAGCACATGTCCAAACCAATGTAATCTTGCCTCTCTGGCTTTGTCTCCAAACCTTCCAACCTGGGCTGACCCTCTAATATACTTATTCCTAATCCTGTCCACCCTTGTAACACCCAGTGCAAATCTTAACATCTTTAACTCTGCCACGTCCAGCTCTGACTCCTGCCTTTTTGTCAATGCCACTGTCTCCAACCCATATAACATAGCTGGTCTCACTACCCTCTTGTAAACCTTCCCTTTCACTCTTACTGGTACTCATCTGTCACAAATCACACCAGACACTCTTCTCCACCCACTCCATCCTGCCTGTACTCTCTTTTTCACCTCTCTTCCACACTCACCATTACTCTGAACTGCTGATCCGAAGTATTTAAACTCATCCACCTTTGCCAACTCTACTCCCTGCATCCTCACCATTCCTCTATCCTCTCTCGCATTCACACCCATATATTCTGTCTTAGTCCTGCTGACCTTCATTCCTCTTCTCTCTATAGCATATCTCCATCTCTCCAGGGTCTCCTCCACCTGTTCCCTACTCTCACTACAGATCACAATGTCATCTGCAAACATCATAGTCCAACAGGACTTCGGTCTGATCTCGTCTGTCAACCTGTCCATCACCATTGCAAATAAGAAAGGACTCAGAGCTGATCCTTGATGTAATCCCACCTCCACCTTAAAGGCATCCGTCACTCCCACCGCAGACCTCACCACTGTCACACTACCCTGGATGACCAGGTTCACTGATGATTACAAATTGGGAGCTATCATTGAGACCCCAGTGATGTTAATATACTGCAGGCTGGCATGAATATGTTGAAAACAGATCTATTACCCCCTGTAATATGAGGTTCTATAACAATATAATAACAGCTATGAATGAAAAATTATGCTGTGATGTAATTTATATAGATTTAATGTCAGCATTTGACAGGGCCATACACACAATACTGATTAATGAATTAGTACAAGTAGGTATTGATATACTCTTGATAAGATGGATAGCTGCATGGCTTACAAATAGGACATGACAAGTATCATACAGCAACTGGACAGGCAAAATCCTTGGTTACAGTCAGGGTGTCCCACAGGGCTCTGTCCTAGGCCCTTACTTGTTTAGATTGTATCTTTCAGACTTAACTTTTTCATCTGAGGTGTTCTACAATCTATATCTAGATGACCTGAAATTGGGTAAAAGGATTACATGTGTTACAGGGGTCTCTATTACATAGTTGAAGTTCCGTAATGCCGAACACCTAATGGTAGAACCATTATGTTTGAAGTTACAGAACTTCGAGTATGTAAAAAAAATAACTACACAACGGACAAAACAATAACTTGTTGCAAGCAGGGGGGCAAATCCCCCTGCACCCCCCACACCCCACGCTACTTAAATATACCAACTCCGAGATTGCACCACATTGAAGTGAATGGAAACCTCCACTTACAGAGATTTTCATTCAAATGCTCGAACTTTTACAAATTCGAATGTATGGTCTCGACAGGTTCCTATTAGAACTCCGAACACTTAAAATGTCGAATGTCACATGGTCGACACCATATGATCGACATTTCAAGAGTTTGAAGGTTAAATGTAATGGCGCCGTTCAGAGCAGAATGGGAGAATTTCCCTTTTCTGCACTGAAGTGTTCTCTCAGAGTTGGTATATTTAAGTAGGAGGGGGTGCAGGGGGGCATGCCCCCCTCCTGCACCATTAAGGTAAGGGTTTTTTTTGGGGGGGGGTTGTTTTATTATATATTCGAACTTTTAAACTTTGATCATATGTTGTCGAACATATGGGATTTGAAGTTTAGAAAGTTTGAATATATAATATAGACCCGGTCTCAACCATATGTGGTTCGAACTTGTACGCAATAGGAATCCGTGTTACAGATAAGGCATGTCTGCAAAATAACTTGACTAAATTGACCATTTGGGCACAGGAGAATAATATGCTGATAAATACATCAAAAACTAAGCATATGAGATTTGGTAGGTATTAACTGAAAGGTGAATAGTTAATAGAGCACACAGTGATTGAAACTGTAGACTCATTTCAGGCTAGATTCAGCTATGAGTTTTTCTAATCATATCAACCAATTGTTTAATGATAGTTATAGAACTATAGGTTGTATAAAAAGATTTTTAAAGTCTAGGAAATCCAAAATAATGAAGTCATTGTTTGTTAGTTACATTACACTCAAACTTGAGTATGGAATAACAATATGGAAACCCTGTAAGAAAACAAGCATAAGTAAACTGGAAAGAGTACAATGGAAATATACTAAGGGTCTCCATGGATGTGAAAATTTAAGTTATTATGAAAGACTAAATTATCTGAACTTGTACAGTGTCTATTACAGATATCTAAGAGGAGATCGTGTTCAGGTATAAACGGCATTTAGTGACAACTACTTCTGGGAATGTTTGGGGTTAACAAAAAGTACTAGAGAATCATCTGACTATGTACAAGATTCTATAGGAATGAGAAGTGTACTAACTGGTTCTCTGACAGAGTAACTGATGCATGGAACAGACCAAAGTACATTAAAGCAAGTACTAGTTTATATATTTTTAAGAACAGCCTGGATACTTATTATGTGAACAAGCATTTTGGTATATTGGCAAGCTAGAAGGGCTTTAATGCCCGTGCTTGAAACTTTTTAATGTTTGTAATGCAGACGAATGATTGGTGCCAAAGCCATGGATTAAAGCTAAATAGAAAAAATGCATTATTATTCCCTTTGGGAAAGATAACATCCCTGAGAATTTAATTATAGACAGCAACCCCCCCCCCTCAAGTGATGCCCAATGGTATGTGACCTGGGTACTCAGGTTGATAGCAATCTGAACTTTGAACACCACATATCCACAGTAGTAAGAAAATCCTTCTTTGTGGCACATCTTATACGTAAAGGCATCACATCTAGATCTAAGGATGTTATAATTCTATTATGCTCAGCCCTCATCAGACAAATTGAGTACAATGCTCCCTTTTGCATGTACTTCAATAGACAACTTCAACAACTGGGGAGACCACAGAGGTTTTTCACCAAGAAATTACAGGGTACACAAAACAAGTGTTATGCTGAAAGACAGAAAGCCCTATCACTGTATTCTGTCTCCTACAGGTTGCTAAGGGGTGACCTATGTCTGGCTTACAGAGCAGGCTCTGACCCTTGATGGAAATGCAACACATTCATAAATCAGACTGCAGGAAGATCACTGACTCCAGGGATCTTAACCTAGCCTCTGATATGAATAAGTCATTCTGGAGAAATAGAAATATCTCCCAGAGACTTCCACTTCTCTGGAACAAGCTTCCAGTTCACGTGAAACATAACCCTTCCCTGACCCTCTTCAAATGCAACCTAGATCAATGAGTGGGTGACAACTAATTCACTCCTAGGGTGGTGCCCTTATCCATCCTCTAAGTCAGTATTAACAACCATAGACCCTTACCTCCATGGACTTCACTCACCTAACCACCGGCAACTGGCACAACTCGGGATAAATATGACTAGGCTTGTAAGGGCTCTAGAGCCATTAGCCTAGTAACCTTCTATGAATACATGAACCCATTTAGCTAGCCTGAGTGATTAAACAAAGTCAACTGTGGGTAAATCTTCAGTATACAATACCACAGGGTTGGTTATTGCTATTAAACAATGACATTATTTAAGAAAAGAATTACTTATTGCTGTTATACAATTATGTTATTTAACAAAAAAATGACTTACTTTTCTTAAATAATGTCTGTATAACAGCTCTGTGATGTTTATCATCATTATTTCCTGATTCTGCCCTTTTATGATGTACTGCACATGTGTATGGGGTTTGCATTCCCATGCTTACACAGTTCATCACTGCTTTAGCAAGCAAACAATGAAGAAAGGATGATCTCCGCTGCTAATTTTTTTTGAAAGAAAAAAAAAAAACTTTAACCACCCAACAATTTAGTAATTCCTTCATTGTAGGCAGGGACTTGAAGGAATTTGAAGGGGGTGGGATGTCCTTTGCTTTTATCACCCATAAAATAATTTCTCCAGTATTGTGAACTAACTGTACTGGGTCGTTTTAAAAAAGAATGGACCACTTCTGTCACACACTAATAGGAAACCACAGTAACACTATAGAGTTGGCAGTAAAAAAGCATGGGTATTGCTGAAGCTGCTGTAAACCCATACCAGCAATATTTTGTATGTCTGAAAAAACTTAAATGTTTTTCCAATCCTTGAGGCACACATTCTTGGATTTTCAAAAAGGAATGCTTTTGCTCAATGATACTTTGGCGGCCGGACGTTCTCTGTTGGTATATTCTCGATTTACAATGGGCATGCTGGTTGGGCTGACCAATCAGCATGCTACTTTTTGAATGTTAATGGGAAGTCATTGTATATTATATTATATTATATTATATTATATTATATTATATTATATTATATTATATAGCAAGCGACAGAATAAAGGATATAGCTATAGATATAAATGTAGATATTAATATAGATAAACTGCTCTAGAAATGTAAACTAAATGATGGCATACAGCATAGCAGATAATTCATGCTCAGTGAAGAGTGAGGTGACAGCCCAAACTTCAAATGTTTTACACCACTGCTGCATACATTAAACTGTACCATGTATACCCACAAGTGCATTGTTTATGCTGTTCAAAATGAACATTTGCATTTTTGCATGCATTCAAAAATAAATTAAGTAGTTTATTGAGAGAATCGTGTGCATGGTATTCCATTTTGACATGAATAGTCCCCTCATTATATGATATGCATTCAAGGGTACAAATAAATAAACGCATAAGTAAATTCTTCCTGTACTTTAAATATGAGTAAATAAATTGTCAACAGAAACAATTATTTTTAGGCATACATTCAAAAATAGAAGCTGCTAGAGTTATGAAATAATTTATTACATTTATTGTGTGTGTGTGTGTGTGTGTGTGTGTGTGTGTGTGTGTGTGTGTGTGTGTGTGTGTGTGTGTGTGTGTGTATGTATAAATATATATATATATATATATATATATATATATATATATATATATATATATATATATATATATCTATATATATATATATATATATGGGTCTACTACGGTTGATTGAAAACTCACTTGACTGAAAATGAAATTACTAGGACCACTTCACTGAAAGCTCACTTCACTGAAAATGCATTTGTTTGAAACTGATTTAGTTGAAAGTCATAAATGGCCTTTTCCCCACTGTAGTGTGACCCTGGAGTTAGTATATAAAGTAAGGGGTGTGTGGGGGGTGTAGTCCCCCACATATTATAAACATTTTAAACTATACACAGTGATACTTACAAGTGCAATAAATAACTGTTTCCAAAAGAGAATATATAACGAAGATATGTGGAGGGCTTCACCACACCCCCCCAATGTGGGGGACTGTGCCACCCATACACCCCCTTACTTTATATACTAACTCCAAGGTCACACTACAGTGGGGAAAATGCCATTTATGACTTTCAGTGAAATGAGTTTCAGTCAAGTGAGCTTTCAGTGAAGTGGTCATAGTAATTTCATTTTCAATCCTGTGAGTTTTCAATCAACTATAGTAGACTCATATATATGTGTATATATATATATATATATATATATATATATATATATATATATATATATATATAATATATATATATATATATGTACATATATATATATATATATATATATATATATATATATATATATATACACACACACACACACACACACACACACACACACACACATATGTATGTATAGGTTTATTATTAAAACCTTGCAACACACTTGCCTGAGTCATTACTTACCTGAATTAAACTATCGTAAAATCCAAATACTGAATGATCACAGCACAGAACGTGATAATTTTAGAAAGTCGACAGTCAGCAATGCCACCATTACCAAACCTCCTTGGACATCCAGTTATGTCCTGCTAAAGTTCTAAAGACATGCTTCTGGAGCATTTCTCCCCGGGCCTCCACTGAAAACAGGATCTGTGGAACCTAGTCGGACTTTCTCGGTCAACAAATGTTAAATAAAAAATAAAATAAAAAAAATAAGATTTGCAGGGTGGCAAGCCCCCCTGTGCCCCTACACTCCATGCTAATTATATATACAAACTCCGAGATCACACTACAGTGAGGGAAAGGGTGCATTTCCCCACTGTGATCTCCATTCAAAATGACAAATCCACAACAGCGAATGATAGTGTGCATTCACTGTTATGGATTCAAATATTTACAAATTGACATTAAGAAACATGGAACAGTGACATTCGGCCTTCCAAGGTTCATGTAACTGCCTTAAAAGATTGTGAATAAACATATATATATATATATATATATATATATATATATATATATATATATATATATATATATATATATATATATATATATATATATATATATATATATATATATATATATATATATATATATATATATGTATGTATACGTTCATAGGTAATTACTAGGCTAGCCACTCTGTGGGCCATTTTAATACCTAGCCAAATTACCTCCCAAAGGTGAGAATCAAAGTCTATACCTTGTGTCTTTGAAGTAAGCATCTTAATCATTATACCATCCAACCCCAATTCCCTTAGACAGAGGCACCCCCTCTAGACAGTGAGTCCTCTCCCTAGAAAGTGAGTGCCCTCCATAGTCTCAGACACCCACCCTAGACACAGACCATAGCCAAAGTAAACAAATCATAAAGATATAAATCATACCATATATACCAAAATGCGTATGAAAAAAATAATCAAAAAACAACCAGTGTACATAACAGACTTAGTTATATTAGTATATGTTAATTGGAAATATACAATATTGCACTGTCAGTGTAAATTATGACACTGTCATTGTACTATTCAGTGAGAGAGAGCCATCCAATAGACAGATGGTTAAAAATATATATCTATTACACTCACAGTAAGAGGTTCTCCTGTTCGATTCTCGGCTGAAGTGCGGGGAGTGCCTTCTGTGTGGAGTTTGCATGTCCTCCCCACAGTTGGATGGGTGTTTGAAAGACATGTGTGAATGGGTGTGCTTTTGTTGAAGGTTGGACATCGAGCTGGCACCTTGGCGTTCATTAAAATCTACTGCCAATCATTAGCGGACCGGAGTTCCGCTTTGGCGACCCCTAACCGGGAAAAGTCGAAAGACAAACAACAGCAACATTAAATGAGTAGAGGTACATGGAAACATTTGTCACATTTTTAGAAGTAGAGTATAAGTCTACAGGCTGCATTTTATTTAACTCAGTCATCAATTGAATGTTGCATATCCTGATGAAGTCACACAATTAGGCAGAGGTCCTGAGTGGCCCAAATAAAAGGCAGCTGCACCTTTTTGATCATAAAATACTCAGAAAATTAATAACAATTTAAAGGAAAGCTCTTATGTTTATCAGTTAGAAATAATAATGTACATATGTGTAAAAAATAACATAAGGATGTAAGGTCATTATCTTTCCAAATATAAAAATTCCACTTTGTCTATGAATCCCCAAAGCACAAATTGATGAGGAACCAGTTCACTGAGTCAAAATTACTGATGATTCAACTTGAAACAAAACTTGAAATAATTTTAAATAATAACTTTTTGCATGACAGAATGCTCAACACTCCTAATGATGGAGTGACAAAAGACATGTATCTGAAAACATAAAGGCACAAAATCAACAATGGAACAAATAGGAAGAAAAAATGAAAAGTTCTCAGAACTTAAGAGTCACTGTCATAATAATTGTCAGTCCACACTTGAAAACTATAACAACATTATTTTTTTTATACAAAACAGGCAGCAGAGATGGCCTGCACCTGTCGCCCTTGAGATTCTGATTACTGGCTAAGGTTCTTGCTACCCCTATAGTGCCTTTCTTAGGCAAGGTTCAAATGACAACCTCACCACCGTTACAGGTACAAGCAAGCAAAATCTGAGGGTAATGCTACTCAGTGCTAGAAGTCTAAACCTCAAAATGCACTTGCTCGAGTTACTCCTTAAAATGGAGAACATCGACATCTGTGCAGTGACAGAGACCTGGTTCAAAGCTCCAGAGAGCACCCCTGCATTACCATGGTATAATTCATACCACACCTTTCAGCCACCTAACCTAGACCGAAACACTAAAGGCGGAGGCGTGCCCATATTCATTAAGGATATCCACACCTCCAGGTTAGCTGCTCAGCATAATACATCCGAGATTATCCAAGTGCAATTAACTCTGGGCAAGACCACAATCCAAATTGTAGCTTGCTACAGATCCTGCACCATGCCCCAGGATTCCCACTCCTCATTTCCTGATACACTGGAGAATATTAGGGTACAACCTAACACCCTAATAATGGGCAATTTCAACTATCCCACCATTAACTGGGAAGACTACTCATGTGCCAACTCGTTTGTTCAATGTTTTCTGGAATTCATAAATTCCAATGCCTTGGATCAACTTATCCACACCCCCAATTCTTCATTGGTCAGATCCGACCACAAGCTAATCACCCTAGACATCCACATCCCACCCCCATTAGGGAAACCACCGTAAAAAATTTCTCCAAATCCAGCTTCACGCTTCTTAAGACAGAAGTGGCAAACATCACGACACCCATGCAGACAGACAATAGAGGTACAACTGCTGAATCCTACACAAAATCACTTTATAAGCACTTATACTAGTGCATGGATTGTGCAATCCCTAACAGAACCAAGCTGCTATCCACCAAAAAAAGGAAGCCAGTCTGGTGGTCCCCTGCCATAAACAAACTCTACAACAGAGGAAAGAAATTGTTGCAAAAAAAGTAGTAAAATCCCATGATTGGAGGAACTCCCTGGTCAGCCTCAATAAAAAGCTGAGATCCCTCATAAAATCCTCCAAAGCTAGTTATGAAAACAAAATCTCCACTGATTCTAAAGAGAACCACAAAACATTCTATAGCTATGTCAAGAATCTCAATGGCAACACTCAGATCTGCTCTGAGTTACAGCACGATGGCACTAAATATACAGAACCAACTGATATTGCCAACATCCTGGCAGATAGGTTCAGTGCTAACTTTACCTCCCTCTCACCCCCTTAAGGGCCCATCTCCATACCATAAGAATGCAAAGTTCCTGTAATTATGGCTGCACAGGTAGAAACCACAGTCTCCAAAGCCAAGAACACAGCATCCATGGGACCTGACAACATCCCAGGCTGCATTCTACATGAACTACAGAAAGAACTGGTGCCCCACCTAAGTACCATGTTCAGTCATAGCCTCACCTCAGGCTATGTGCCCACTGAATGGCACACAGTGTCGGTTATCACACTCCACAAAGGAGGAGCCACCATGGTCCCCAGGAACTACCGCCTCATTAGCCTGATGAGCCTGGTCTGCAAGGCTATGGAAGTATCATCATGGAACTTATAAACAATGACAGTGTTAATCTCCAAACTCTGGACCCCATCCAGTTCGGGTTTGTAAAAGACAGATCATGTCTCCTAAACCTAATAAACTTCTTTGAAGTGGTCACCAAAGCCATAGATGAGGTTAAGGTGGTTCACACAGCCTATCTAGATCTTGCCAAGGCTTTTGACACCATCCCCCACTCTGGAATGATAGATAAACTCACTAAACTAGGTATAAATCCTTATGTCACAAGATGGGTTTCCAACTGGCTCACTAACAGAACCCACACTGTGAAAGTAGCAGACTCCAAATCCACCTTCAGACCAGTGACAAGTGGAGTACCACAGGGTTCAGTCCTAGGTCCAGTCCTATTTGGCATCTACTTCTCAGAAGTACAGGCTAACACAGAAGTTCTTTTTCTAATGAAGTTCGCAGATGACTGCAAACTAGGAGCCATAATTGAAACTCCTAACAATGTGGACATCCTACAAAAGGGCCTGACTGAGATAGATGCCTAGTGTCAAAGCCATGACCTTAAGCTGAATGCCAAAAAGTGCATTGTCATCCCTTTTGGAAAAAACTCTGTACCCATGAACTACCACATAGGCAGTAGTCTACTTAACACTGAAAGTGTGATAAGAGACCTTGGGACACAGGTGGACAGTAGTCTCTCCTTTGATAATCACATCACCACAGTAGTCAGTAAATCCTTCTAAGTGGCACACCTCATCATGAAAGGTTTCTCATCCAGGAAAAAAGAGGTCATTGTTCCCCTCTACTCGTCACTCATTAAAACCATTATAGAGTACAATGTCCCTTTTCGTATGTACCTCACAAGACATCTACAACAACTAGAAAGGCTGCAGAAATACCTCACAAAGAGGATTGCTGGCCTCAAACAGATGCCATACGCAGACCACCTCAAAAAACTTCAGCTTTACCCCGTCACATATCACCTACTCAGAGGCGATCTCTGCCTAACATACAAAGCTATGTCAAACCCAGAACTGTTGGACATGGTACACTTAAAGAAATCCCAATCCCTCTGAGCTACACGCTCTAGGGACCTAAACCTTGTCACCACAATAAACAGAACAAGCTGGAGGGATAGATTCCTGTCCCAGAGAATTCCCATACTCAGGAACAAACTACCTATCTATGTCAAACAAAGCTCCTCATTATCACTCTTCAAGAAAATTTTTGATGATTGGATGGGAGATAAGGAAATTCACCCGGGGATCACCTCTGTGGCTCTGCTCGACAGGGGCACAGGAAAATAATTTTTTGGGTGGTGAAAGCCAGGGTACCTTTATGGCCAGGCTTATATAGGCCCTAGGGCCAATAGCCTTGTACCTACCTATGAACCTATGGTGAACTCAACATTGGTGATGTGGGGGTTAATGAAAATATCCTTCTAAGGAAGTCAGCAAGATTTTTATTTTAGTTTACCTTTCATTTTAAAGCATTTTAAATCTTTGTAATGAGAATAATTAGGGGTTCTCAACAAGATTTTCATTTTTCTATATTATCATGATAATAACAACAACAATAATAATAATAATAACAATTATAATAATAATAACAAATATCAGCTAAAATACTCACACTTTGTTTTTCTTTACCTAAGTAACTATTTTCATATCTTTTATTTGGGTCAATTAGAAAGTATTATTGCAATTTTTTGCTCACATTTTTGTTTTCTCCTGCACTAAAATTATGTGGTATTGATTACAGAATGTTCACCATGGAATATGGCTATTAAATTCAGTGGGCAAGAATGTTGATTTTAAAAATTCTGTATGGAGTGTGTAACAAAGACCTTTAACATAGACATGAACTCAGTTATATAACTGAAAAGGAAAACAACAGACCTGTCATTAATGAAGGGGAAAGTGTGACTCCTTTAAAGTTTAGCAGGCCTGCTCCTCACTATTTAGCCAAAGAGAGAGAAAAGAATAGCTGGTTAGTAAATCTGATAGAGAGCATCACCTTCATTTTATGTGTGAAAAAGAGTCAATGTAACATATCTGGGGTGGAGGCTGTAATTGCCCACTGAAGTGAGGCTGAGTGCGGGTTGAACTGGCCTGTTGCTTGTTACATCTTTACTGTTTTAGTTGATAATGATAACCTTATGTTGTTATTTATTTATTTTATTATTACACACACACACACACACACACACACACACACACACACACACACACACACACACACACACACTCATGCACACAGACAGATATACACATTTTCTCTCTCTCTCTATACATATATATATATATATATATATATATATATATATATATATATATATATATATATATATATATATAGGGTACATATTATATCATAGAACGCTTAAAAAAGCGAATGCTGATTGATCAACCTAATTTAAGCGAAAGCTTACAATCTCGAACTGTCAGATTAGTGACTTTTTTCCCAGGGAAAAAAAAAATCGCTGATCCAAAATGCATACACACAACACAAGCACACCAAACCAACAGAAACCCACACACATACACCTAAAATCTGGTACCTAACCCTACACTAAACTATGCACACACCACTAACCTTACCTTAACTTACCTTAACCCAAACCCCAACCCTAAGGTCCATCACTATCGCACACTCACCTCATTCGCTCCCTAACCCTAACTCACTTAAATCTGCCCTAACCCTTATGTCCACTCAATCACACACACACCTAACCCGAGCCCTAACCCTAACTCACCTAAATCACCCTAACACTCACATCCACACAGTCGCACACTTACCTGAATCCGACCGGTAACTTTCCATCATAACACTGAAAATACCAAAGCAACAGAAACGGACAACCAAATTTTTTCTCTAGGAAAAAATTTGAGTTTCTGCTGCTTCGATATTTTGCAGTTTCACGAAAATAAGTTTGATCAATCAGGGTTCACTTTTTTAAGCGTTCGAGGATATAATATAGACCCTATATATATATATATATATATATATATATATATATATATATATATATATATATATTGGTAGATAATTGGTAGATTTAGTATAAACTGCTTTTAGTATACATGCAAATGGTTAACAACAAAAGGTCTAAAAACAGAAAATATCAGCAGAATAGATATTATACCAGTGAGGGGATATATGTCCTTTTTCCAGTGTACTTTGACCATGGGGTTGCTATATTTAGTTAGCAGAAGTAATTTCTTTTTTTTTTTTTTTTTTTTTTTTTTTGTTAGCATGCACCATCACCATTTTGGTTTAGCCATTTTTTGCTGAGCATTTGCATGCTGACCTTAATCAGTTTAGACTGAAGCCACTAGACACACACACACACACACACACACACACACACACACACACACACACACACACACACACACACATATTATTTCATCTATTTTTCTGAAATTTGAAATTGACATGGTCAAGACCATATGATCGAGTTTCCGAAAACTCAAAAAACAAAATCTACATTTTTGCTCCCCTGCACCCCCATACCCCAAGCAAATTATACATACACACACACACACACACACACACACACACACACACACACACACATATATATATATGTGTGTGTGTGTGTGTGTGTGTGTGTGTGTGTGTGTGTGTGTGTGTGTGTGTGTGTGTGTGTGTGTGTGTGTATGTGTGTGAGTGTGTGTGTGTGTATGTATATCAAATCTGAAGTCCCACTAGAGTTAGGAAAAGGGTAAATTGCCTGATTCCCAACATACTGCAATCTTCATAGGACTTCCTCAAAGGGGAATTTATCCTTTTCCCCACTATAGTGCAATTTCAGAGTTGGTGTATATAATTTGCAGGTGGTGTGGGATGTGCAGGGTGCTTGATCATATAGTTTGAATGTCAATCATCAACATTTCTGAGACAGATGCACTGCTCAGGAGGCATGTCCTTCCTCTCATCTTATACTCACTGTATGGAAAAAATTCGTTGCAATGTATCCAGAAGGATAGAAAGTTTGATACACTACCTTCAGTTGGTGAACTCAACAACTTACGATTGACCACTCATAGTATGCTCACTATCATTTGAACAACCTTTCCCATATGTATATATAATATGTAAACTGATTCCCCATCTAAGCTGGTTTTGGTAGCTTAGGTGGATTAAAAGACCCCACAGTATCTATCAAAAGAGTAGGAGTACTTTATTTACATAATCCACAATTATTTACACAATCAATAATTCTTTACATTCTTAATAATTTACAATATATACCTGTCGAATTTCAGTATTTCAAGACCAAATTGTTGAATCTGCAGTTGTGCAAAACTGCAGAATATCGAACCCAGAAATGTGTAACCTGTGGTACTGATGGCGCGTTAGGTAACTGTTATGTTTTTTTAAGGGTTTTGGGGAGGATTTGTGTGTATGTGAGTGTGTTGGGGAGTGTTAGGTGCTGGTTAGGGTAGGTAGGTAAGCATGTGAGTGTGTCACTGTTCAGAGTGGTGGTGTTTGTATGTATGTGATGTGTGTTTGGTCAAGGGGGTGTAGAATGTGTGATGGTTGGTTTTCTGTCTTTCAGTGTTTAGTGCAGCTTTGGAGTTAGTATGTATAAGTAGCGGGGGTATGGGGGGCACAGCCCCACACATGGGTGGTGCAGGGGGGCTTGCCCCCTGCTTATAGGAAGGGTAGGTGAGTGTGTTTGTTTTGTTGTGTTTGGTTGTGTTGTTTTGCTTTGTTGTAGTGTCAGGAGGTAGGTGTATTGGTGTTTGTATGTGTGGTGTAGTGTTTACTTTATGTTCGCGGTTTTGAATTTCATGGTTTTGGTTTTTGGGATTGTGAGTTTTCGGCTTTAGAATCTCGAGATGCTGAAATTCGATATTTCAGTATTTTGAGATTATAAAGTGAATATATATTTTATATATATATATATATATATATATATATATATATATATATATATATATACATCTACACACTTTTTACAACTCACATCCTATTTTTACATTTAGCTTCATCAAATAAACCACATACTTTTTCATTTTTAGATCCCACTCCAATTTCCACACCCAGTACCTTATTTTCTTCAACATCATTTCCAAGTCCCATTTTTCATTAATCATATATTCCTTAACCCTCTGATTTCATATCAGCCATAGCATAACAGATATTTTTTTATCAATAACTTCAACCTCTTTTTTACTCTTGTTTATGTAATACCCAAATTCAATTATATGCATGTTTACATTATTCACATCTTTAAATTCATTCACATATTTCTTTTCTATAATCTTTCTCCATAACATTTTTGATCTATTGCATTCCAAAAAAAAAAAACATGTTCACAAGTTTCAAATTCCCCACAATGTAAGCATACTCTATCATTTATATTTTTATATGGCATATTCCCCTTAATTGGTAATTGTTTTATAGACAGTCTTCATAAAAGTCTTGACTTTCTATATGTCTTTTACATCTTTTCATTCTTGCAGTAATGGCATTTCTTTTTTTTTTTTTTTCAATATTTGAATTCTTCCAAAGATATATCATATAATATTTTTCCATAATTGTTTCATACCATTCTTTTCTCTTGTTATCAGTTTCATTCACATTTATTTTCCACAATATAATCTTGTCTTGATAATTTTCCATTCCTTTTTCTTAAGATAGGAAAATTCAACCATTTTGTTTTGTATTTTAAACTTAATATTTTCGTTAATAATGAAATGTCATATTCCTTTAAGCATTTGATTCCTATGTAGAGGTTTGATGGTGACATATATATATATATATATATATATATATATATATATATATATATATATATATATATATATATATATATACTATAGGGTTTATTAACTGTAAACCACCATTTTTGCTTTTCATATACAATACCCCTCTTTTTACAGGGTTCAACCTTGATCCCCAAATGAAAGAAAGTATTATGTTATACACATATTTCTCTAGGTTTAAAGGATGACTATAAATACTTGCTAGGCAAGCAATATTTGTAAACAGCAACACATTTATTAAATAGGCTTTCTTTTTAAATGAAGGCCTAAAAGACTTTGAAAAAAACACACATATATATTATTTCCTCTATTTTTTCTTTCCATATAAAATTTACAATTTTGTATTTCCCGAACTTTATCCCAAGAATCTTAAATCTATACGTTTTGAAATGTATTTCACTAATCTCTCCCTCAAAGCTTTTGTCTTTATTCAATACAAAACCAATAACCTGAATTTCTTTCTCTCATGTAACATAACATTTGTTTTATATTTCAGTTTAAAATTTAACCATCATTCTTACCAATCTTTATAAAAGTCTTTCATTTCTACATAATCTTGCCATAATGTCATAATCTCTTTTCTCCCTTTAACATCCAATTTCACTTATTTTTTTTTGTATACCTTTCCCTATTTTTATATAATAATCATTTCCCTTTGCCATAATGAAAATTAAATTGCCCTGTGGTCTGAAAAGCCTGTTAATAACACTCCTTGTTTAACTATTACTAAACTTTCTGACAATAAAAAAGAATGTATTTCTGTTATTTTTTCTCCTCTTTTATAAATCCAAGTCTCAAAATTCTATATTTTTACTTGTCCATATTTTATAATAGCCTTTACTAACTTAACATCATAAGTCTTCTTGTTTTGCTGTCTTAAGTTGCAATTAAAGTCTCCTACTACAATTATCTTCATGTTAACTGCTACATATTGTATTATCTTTCTAAACATCTCTTTCTTCCCTCTCTTTTTTATTACATATGCATATATTGTAATAATTCTCATAACATGTTCTCTCCATCTTATATCAATAATAGTAATTCTACCTTTTATGACAATGGTGGCATCTAATACTTTAATTGTATCTTTATATGATATAAGTTTTCCCAAGCATGTCACTTTCCCAAAATCTATATCACATTTTTCCACCACCATACTATGGTTCGAATTCTTTCTGACTTTGGCAAAAATCTAATATGTTCGAGTATAATAACATCAGTATCTAGTTTTTACACCATTCTATAATTCCTATCCTTCTTTCTGTCTTCTTAAAACTATTAACATTTAATGACAAAACTTTATACACAACTTTGCTTTATATATTGTGTATTCATCCTTTCCCTTTCTTTTTTTAAATCATTTATACTCTTTCTTTTCCTTTTTCTCACTCTTTTACCAATTGGATTTCTCTTTTGTTTAACTATATTCCATCTAATGTCATCATATTCACTTAAACATGACTCTTCTTCTTCAATATTTTCTAAGTTTAATTTTTCCTTCATTTTATCTTTTTGCATCATTTGTTCTCCATTAGTAATGATAGGCCCCAGGATTCATGAATCCTCTCTGTAAGAGTAGAGTAGTCTTACATGGAAACACCAGTGTAAGAGTAAGACGGCAGTGTGCCATGCATATTAATGAGTACGCGCTGCCATAACTCTAAGGCTAACATGGAACATGCACGAGTGCAGGGGGTGTGTCCGACTGCCGAGCAGTCCAAAAATCCACACCCCTGCAAGTCTCCCAATCGGGAAATGTCAACCTACATGAGCGAGTCCGCTCGAATGTGTACATAGCCAACACTACACTCCCCCATATTCTAAACCCCAGTACAATTATAAAATGTAGAACTTTTAATTTTTTTTTTCATTCCCAATATAGCTGCCCATATTTGCACGTGTTTGCGGGTTTGCCCATTGCTTAGCTACAGTTAGCAGTCAAGACATCAAAGAGGATAATAAGAAACCTATATGCAAATTAAGCAAAACAGCAATAGCGTAGTGGTAGAACCTTTGCACAAAGAGGAAGCATTCCCGGTTAGAGTCCCACCACTCCCCTTTTTATTTTCTGTTGGGAAATTTGTATATGAAAAGAATCCATGAGATTTATCATTAAAATTATAGTAAAAAGTATTGAAATGGCCTATGTAGTAGTGAACGAATTTTAAATATATATAAGAAAGTGAAATGGTTCTGCATACTGATGAATGC
Source organism: Protopterus annectens (assembly GCF_019279795.1). Lineage (NCBI taxonomy): Eukaryota > Metazoa > Chordata > Ceratodontiformes > Protopteridae > Protopterus > Protopterus annectens. Next base: position 1,412,947,202 of record NC_056739.1, on the reverse strand, counting down.
ATAAGTAATGTATCTTAAGCAATGTAAAGCACTGCTAAGCAAAGTTTACCAGTATTAAGCACATTACAGTATAATTGCCCATAGCTTACCACTGCTTTAACTAGCACAATACCTTTGCACGGAGCTGCGCACCACGCCAACCAGCGCAACGTCGAGCAACGTCGAGCAACATCGGGCAATGTAGAGCAACGTAGAGCAACATCGGGCAACGTAGAGCAATGTAGAGCAATTATCATTGAAATGATAGTATAAAGCACTGAAATGGCCTATGTAGTAGTGAACGAATTTTAAATATATATAAGAAAGTGAAATGGTTATGCTTACTGATGAATGCATAAGTAATGTATCTTAAGCAATGTGAAGCACTGCTAAGCAAAGTTTACCAGTATTAAGCACATTACAGTATAATTGCCCATAGTTTAGCACTGCTTTAACTAGCACAATAGCTTTGCACGGAGCTGCGCACTGCACCAACCAGCGCAACGTAGAGCAACATCGGACAACGTAGAGCAAAGTCAGTAAAACATAGCCACACCTCCTTGCCGGTCTGGCCAGTAGTGAAATAAAAAGCAATGACAGGCCTCGAACCTGGGATATTGTGCACCATAATCACAGGACTGAACCACTAAGCCATGACAGCTTTCATAAGCATGCACTTTCAACACACACATACATATCAATGGAAGTTTACCCATTGCTAAGCAGGTGTACCCTCAGCTGCGTTTTTTTCAAAACCGGCCAATAACAAATAAGTGCAGGAAATGATGCATATTTAAGCTCCATAGGCAGGAATACTTGCCATAACTGGTTGTAGCTCTCATCTGCAGGCAGCAATGGCTGGTGCTAGAGAGGGCTCTCATTTTCAAGCGCAATGTTGGGGCATTGAGGAGTCAAAAGAAATGTTTTGGCTCCTTGTCCACCATCATGAGCATAGACTCCTGCGGAACCAGTACCAGGGCACACAATACAAAGTGGAAGCCTGGGATGGTCTATCTCATGAACTAACCAGTGCCACAGGCATCCTCCACCACGCAGACCTGAGAAGATGCAATACGGATCAAATGGACCAGTGGATCCAGGAGGATCATGGGATGCCAAATGCCCCACTACTGAGTAAGTAGCCATGGAATTAAATATGTAAGAATTGATATTCTAGTGTATACTATGAATAGGTATGTCTCAATATCACTTCAGTTACTTCACAGCTACAGGTGTCCACGCTGCGAATCAGCAAGCCTATGCAGATAGGCTGCTAAGGCTGCGCCACCAGGCAGGTTAGTAAGTATTCTGCATGTACTGTTATGTAAAATAAATGAGAGAGACTGAAAAATGTGTTTAAACACAATAAATAAAGGAATAATAATTCACTAATAATTATTCTGTGTGTACTGTCATATAAAATAAATGAGAGAGCCTCTAGAAAAGTGTTTCAAGTCATTAATAAATGTATAATTCCTGGAGTGTGTCTGTGTCATTTTCTTTGAAATGTTGTTGTACTCTTGCATTATAGAAATAGTACTGTTGTATTAAGTGCTGTTAACACACAATTGGGTAGGCCCATATAAAGTGGATGAAGGGAGTGCCAGTAGATTTTATGCATATTCACAGTCCTCAACTGTTGGTTCATGCCCAGCATGTACAGGTTAATCTGGCACATGAGTAGCTTGGTATTGTGTTCCCCAGAAATGTCACTGTGCTGGCAGAAATGTAGGGAGCTGTTAATATATAACTGATAATTTTGTCTACACATATCTAGATAAGTATATGAAAGCATAGCTGTCAGTGTACCATCTCAGCAGTAGTGTGTCTGAGCAACTCACAAAATATGTGGCAGTAACATCTGCATCAACGGCAGTTTGTATGTCAGATACAGCACATGTATATAAAGATCTAGCAAAACCCATTTCATGATCTAAGGACAATTGTGCAGTGTAATAATACATGTAGGGGACTTATAACTGCAGTCAATAGGAATGCAGTGTAAACTAGAAGGATATATAAGTTGTTAATGGAGCTATCACTTTTCCACCCTACTGTATGTGCATAGAAAATGCAATTCCACACCTCAATGGGTATGTCTAATCTCAAAACATTTGTTGGGACATATGTCCTATTGGTTTATAAATATCTGCATGTATTTCAATGCATGTGCCCTGTTCAAATACCACAATATTGGTGGTGGTCTGTTGCCATCAATTAAACCTGCATGCTGTAGTAATGTCCACTGTCATCCCATATATGCCTGTGTCATGCTTGCTGTTCAACTGTTGGAACTGGTGTGTTGGGTTAATGGGAATACCTTTGCATGCTGTTATAACTAATTGGGAATGCTGTTGACTGTTACTAACCCATATTGTCATTAAATCCTCCTAAACATAGAACACATGGGAAGGCCAGTCCCAGCAGACCCACCTGTCCCATCTCAGCTGGTGATGGCACCTGGCACCAGCAGGTCCAGTGCCGAGCCTGGGACCTCCTCCTCCATTGGCCCTGTGCTACCTTCGGGTGGAAGCACTGCAGGGGATGTGGCACATCCCCCTGTGCAAGCATGGGCAGAGGAGGGCCACCTATCACCTTCCAAACAGTCCGGGCTGTGGTACATAAGGAGATTGAGCATTCTGTCGCTGATCCTCTATGTCAGCTTGAGGTACGAGTGGCATGACTCATGGGTGAGCCTGCCCCTCCTATGCAGCCCCCAGCACAGCTGTGAAGGTGCAGTGGTGACTGCCCATGGGTGGGGATCTCAGTTCCACTGTTGCCATCTGTGGGCTCATGGGCTTGCGATTTCCAAACATCCTTCCCCGTCAATGGTGTTCACCCACCACATGTGTCATATACTGCCCCTGTATGCATTTTGTTTGTCTTGTCTGTTTACCTCCCCAACCTACCTCCCCAAATATACCTACTTCCCCTACCCCACATTCCACTCTCACCTGAAAAAAAAAAAGGGCAATCTGCTCACAAAAAAAAAATACGCCCCATACATAGCTGCCCATTTTGCACACATGTCCGCTGGACACATCAACTGACATTTAATTTGCAGTACAACATACTTTGTTGCCCTCACCCCTCTCATAGGGGTTGAAGATTTCAAATTCCCCTCCAAATTGATTGCATATGCACAGCTGTTGCTGTTAAAGAAATGGGCAGCTATGGGCCTTCCCTACACCTGTCCTGCACATCCCGAGCTGTTTTCCCTACTGTCTTTCCCTCTTTGTGGCCCTTTTTCACTACTTTCCTATCTCCCCATTTTCCTTTCTTTCAAAGAAATGAGCGCGGGGGTTAGCGGGAGTAAGCACTTTTAAGCAGTAGTTAGCGGGTTTGCGCAAATGTGCGCCTGTGTGCGCTTAGCTAAGCTTAGCTAAGCATCGTGCAGACCTGCGCAAACCCGCTTACAACTGCTTAAAAGTGCCTTAGTCACTATGTATGTCAGGGCCCTTGTTCTGCTCAGCAGTAAAATAAAATACCTCTGTCAGTCTCGAACCCCGGACCTTGTACACACTAGACTGCATGAAGTACCACTAAGCCATGGTAAACATACAACAAATTGGTGCTGAAATCAATATATCATGCATCAGAATGAGTGAATGTAAAGGACAAATAGGAATGCCTTAACACAAATCATGTTCTGTGGATCTTTACCAGCAGTTCTTGTGGAATTGAATTACATGACTGTGAAAAGAGAACCAGCCATTCTAGCAGGAATAATGTTACAGCAGCACTTTACAACCCCCACACAGTATCATAGCAGGACAAACACTAGCATATCTGATTAGGGCAGAGGCCATACTTCCCAACTGTGACTAATTTTCAGGCATGTCCCTGATTTTGAGACAGGTTTTAGCTGTATCCCTCTGAATCCCTCTGAAAGGTACTGACATTAGGTAGAAAGGTGGGGAATTACACTTAATGAATAATGACAATAAGTAAGAGTTAGACACTGCTTGTACTTCAGGAAATGTGTATTAATCCATATGCTCTGGTTCTCTCAAAGTCTCAACTTAATGTCTCTAATATTTTAAAGGTGTACCTCACTTCTAGCTACTTTTCCCTGAGTCTGTTCAAATATGTACCTGAGTGTTTGAGAGGCCTGGCAGAGGCAGAAGCACACAGGCATATCAGCTATTCTGCTGTTACACACTGTACAAATAGCTTTGGAATGAGTTCCACAAGCATACCCTTATGTAAGAGTACATCACTGACATACCAAGGGATGTAGCCATGTACTGGTAGCAATCAACTGTGACAATGCCATTGTTCCAGTGCTGAAAAGACCGGTGTGGTGCACAGACAAAGAATAACAGGCTAACCTCTGGCTACCATCTGGATAGGTCCACAGTTGAGAGCTACACAGACAGACTACTTGCCTTGGTAAACTAACAGGTACACAGCAAACCTTTAAGTCCAGCAAGATAAAGTTCACACATTCATACATAATGCTCTCTGTCCTTCTGCACCCCTACCCAAATGTACAATAATCCTGTGTGTTCAGGGTCTACCAAGGATGTAGGTAGGCATACTCAGTACTGAAATTTGTCCAGTTTTCTTGAGCAGCCTGTGCTAATGTCAACACTAAAAAAGCACAAACTGTTCACAAGTGAGTAAATTAACATTCACAGTATAGCAGTTCACAAACAGTTCATGTGCCAAATGAATACATCTCAATAACTACATTTGTATACCACTTAATTGTATAAGTAGAAAAGAAACTTCATACTCCCATGTATCTTGTGTTAGCATTTGTAGGGGTGAGTATAATTCTACACTGACAACTGTGTAGTGGAAGTGGCAACATTCAGGTTTAAGTACAACATTTAAATCACTGGCTACACCCCTAGCTTCTGATATAAGAACTATACCAACCTTCTGACTTACACAACGGTGTCCACAGCAAACAAGCATGGGCCCCACTTTGGAAAGCTGAAAGGGCTATGCCTGTGAGTACTGCAATTATCACACAGCAGGCTGCATGCAATTACCAAATGGCCAACAATTGGTGCAGAGGCCATCACATGCACATACATGTGCAGATACCTATAAAAGCAGGCTGTACTTGCTGGCCACACATGCAATCATCCCATTGCAGATGCTGAGAGAGAGAGAGAGAGACAGAGACAGAGAGAGAGACACACACCCCCACCCAAACCAGTGGGGGGGGGGGGGAAGAAAGAAATAAAATATAAATAAATAAATAAATAAATAAATATTTAAAATAAAGCCAAAGACACACCAAACTGAAAACTATGAACACATACAAAGGAAAGGTATGTAACAGATATGTATTTACTGGCATGTAGTAGATGTATTTGAAGACTACTCTACATACTTTGAAACATCAATATGTGGCAGCAGTACGTATCTATGCACAGATGCCCTGCATAACTACTGCCATGGACAAATCAGTGTGTAGCTGTGTGCAGTGGGACATAACTGTGATATATGTAGCTCAGCATTAAATGTCAAACAACTGAACCATGTTATCTGTGTTCTGTACAGTAGTGTGTACAATGGCTGTTTGGGGGAGTAGCGCATACAGCTATATAACCATGGATGTGACAGAGTAACACATGCATGATAGTTATATCAATGTGTAGCTTAGCATTGGCAACTGCTGTACCAGGCTAGTATGCTAATCTAGCATTTGCAGCTATGTATACACCCTCTAATATTACTGTGTGCTCACATGTGACACCTGTTCATGTTGCAGTAAGGCTCAACATGTCAGCCATGAGGTCCAGGGACTTACAACAGTGTGGACCTTGTGTGTGTATGGCACACACATACAGAGAGATATATCTGTGTCAGATATATTAGCATCTGTACATGTGCATAGAGCAAGGGACATACTGCAACTGTTTCTGAAGGGAGGTCATATATATGTTGGTGAAGGTTGTTATGTGCATATTTGTATGTAGGTAGTAGTGTGTGGCAAATAAGACAGCATACAGCACTGGTATATGACATGTGGTGTTTAAAAGCTGTTGGTGTGATTTGTTAGGTTTGCAGTGTTGCAGCCAGTGATGCCTGCTAAAGCCACATGGGGTGAGAACACCTTCAATGCATTTCACACAAGACTGTGCAATATCATTACATAACTGTATACTTCACATACTTCGCATAATTGATATTCCCACCATGCAAGGTGTACTGTATATGTGCCTATATGTATATCTATATGTACACCAATGGATGTTTATATGTATGTATATATATATATATATATATATATATATATATTTATATATATATATATATATATATATATATATATATATATATATATATATAGAGAGAGAGAGAGAGAGAGAGTCATATTTACTGTGACAGATGCCTGGTGACAAGTCATGGCCTCAAGCTCAATGTCAGAAATTCATTGGCATCCTTTTTGCTAAAAACTCTGTACACATGAACTACCACATAGGTGTTAGTCGACTTAACACCGAAAGTGTGATGAGACCATGGGACACAGGTGGACAGTAGTCTCCCCCTTGATAATCACAGTGCCACACTAGTCACGTAATCTGTCTACATGGCACACCTCATCACAAAAGCTGTGTCATCCAGGGAAAAAGAGGACAGTGTTCCCCTGTACTCATCACTCACAAAACCCATTATAGAGTACAATGCCCTTCTGGTATGTACCTCACAAGACATCTACAGCAACTGGAAAGGCCACAGACATACGTCACAAAGAGTAATACTGTCCTCAAACAGATGCCCTATGCAGACCATCTCACAAAACCACAGCTAGACTGTGTTGCATACCGGCAACCCAGAGGTGATCTCTGCTTAACATACAAAGCTATGTCAAACCCAGAGCTGTTGGACATGCTCCATGTAAACAGATCTCAATCCCTATGAGCTACACACTCTAGGGACCTAAACCTTGTCACCTCAATAAACAGGACATGCTGGAGGGATAGATTCCTATCTCAGAGACATCCCATACTCTGGAACAAACTACCTATCAATAGCAAACAAAGCTCCTCAGTAGCAGTCGTCATGAATAGCCTTGATGATTGGATGGGAGATAAGGAATACACCCCGGAAATCACCTCTATGGCTCTGCTTGACAGGGACACATGAAATTAAATTACTTGGGTGTCAAAGGCCAGGGTACAGTCTGGCTATTCTTCTATAGGTCCTAGGGCCAATAGACTATTACCTACCTATGAACCAATACACACCCACATGTACCTGTTGCAATAATTGCTATGTGAGGTTGACTGAGTGTGATGGTGAATGTGTTGGTGAATATGTCACAGTTGTGTATATGTGGGATAGCTCAGTGGGAAACTGTTTCTGTCATGGTATTATGTGTCCTAGCTCTGATCCCAGCAAAAGATGTGTATGCTATTGCTAGCCAGAAAACAGTATAGCATACGGTCTGATGTAGTCCCTTTGTGTTAACTAGAGTGTGCCATTGGAGAATAAAGCAGTACATGTATTCTCATTGATTGGTACTGCTGGTGAATCAAACCCCTGTATGAACTGTAGTACTACCTGAAGCTGTAGGCCTAAACAGCACAGTATGGTGTATGTCCACATTGCTTGGAAACACTGTTTTGTGTGTTCCCTGTAGTCCTCACAGATTACATACCTCAGGCATAAGGGTTTGTAAGTACTGATACACAGTACTGTATGGTACACATGTAAAGCTCATCTGGTTTGCCATACCTCTGCATCCTGTATGTATGTCTGATGTTTGTGTGGGTATGCCTGTAACATGCCCTTGGTCATATGTGTTTTACAGGATGTAAGTGCGTATCTAGCAACATGTATAGTCTAGTACAGCAGTATGCCACCTATGTTCATAAAAGTGCACATATTGTAGGCTGGGGTTTTCCATCAACAACTAGTGTGGTATACTGGTAATACTGTAACTGGACTTTGCAATCATTGCGATGGATTACATATGTCATTATGCATTAGCTTGATATATACCTCCTGTGGCTAGGTGGTGCATTGTATTGCATACAATGTGCCATGTACTGTTGCATAGTCTTGCATAGTGGTCTCTCTTTGTTGCTGTGCAGAAAATGTTTTCCTATATAGAGCATGTCAGGCACTGTCAGGCAGTTGTGGGTTGAGCACTGATATGTGGTATTTAAAGTATGTATCCTCTGACAGACAATAGTTTGCTATATATGGCAGTTCAGTGATATCTGTACTGTAGAATGTTAAGTGTGCCACATGACTTGCTCACACATATTGTTTCATTGTCTTCCAGGGTCATGGCCCACCATCACAATCCAGCCTATAGTCATGCAGAGAATGCGATTTTAACCACCTGTTTCATCCAACACCACACCCTGCTATTTTCAAGAACCAGCCAGGACCTGCATGAGCGGACTGTGCTGTGGCAAGATGTTGTCTGTAGGATAAATAACATAAACATGCATAACCTGACATATGAGCAGGTACGACATCACTGCAGTGATTTACTTAGACATGTCTGGTAGCATGCATCTGATGTCCGTAGGCAACAGCTTGCCACAGTTGGTGGGTTTGCCACCCATCCCCCCCTCACCAGAGTGGAGGAGCTGCTCCTGAGCCTGGGGGCTCCCGGCCAACAACAACAGCACACATGCATCATCATGGAGGCCAGAGCCCCCCAGCAAGTTCACATGGAGTGTGCAGGTAAGATAGCATAACTGTAGACTACTGTTACCTCTATTGTTAGATTATGCATATGTGAGATGTGTACTGTGTAGTCAGAAGATGTGGAGGCTGGTGTTGTTCAATACTGATAATTTGGAACATGATGTGTAGGCCTGTGACTGTCAACCATTGTGCTACTGTAAGATTGCAAACCCACAGTAGCCATGCCACAGTTGTTGCCACTGAAAAACTGTTTCATATCCTTGTAGGTCTCTCTGGTGTGACAGCAAGGCAGCAGACCCATGCTGGTGAGTGTGTTCTACATTTAATATTGCAAATAAAATGTGCATGTCATAGGTGAGGTGTAGGCCCTGTACACATGTAACACACCTATGCATAATGCATGCTGTGCATATTTGCTGTGAGACTATGCACATCTTAGTAAAGTGAATGGCTGCCTCAAACACATGCAATACACACATCATCCCAAACAATTGTGGCTACACTATAGTGGACATTGGATAGGCAGTCGATACACATGCACATGATGTACACAACTCCATCATACGCAGCACATGTTAATATGCTACACATGGCGTATTCAGACACACGCTGTAAGATCACACTCCAGTATCCCAAATGTCATCCACACAGCACACATAATATACCTGAGGGGTAGAGGTCTATCATGGGGCAGTGCGACACTCTTCAACACACAACACATTCATGTTAGGCAAAGCTCCCTATTGGGCACCTTACAAACCCATGTAACAACTGGCTGTGAAATGGTGAATGTAGCCATGGTACTGCGGTTCAGGTACAGCATGATAGGTGTTGGTCTGGCACACATAAGCAGCCTTGAGTGACCATATGATGCTGCATGATGATGGCTCATGGTACAATACGCCATCCAGTTACAGTAACCACAGTACTACACATAGCATTCATTGCTATACACCTCAATGTTGTGTGTGTGCAAACATATGCATCTATACACAATATGCATAGCAATCACTATTTGCACAAAGTGACACATATATGTCTTGTAATGCTATTGACTGTATAGGTAACATGACACACATTGGGTATGTATGATGTTTAATGTTGCATTTGTGTTGTAGCATGCCATGTCATGGCTGGCACTGGCATGTCGACAATATGTTTTACACTCACCATAACTATTGTACAATGGCTATGTTGAGCAATGGTATTCCATCAGGTATACACACACCACTCATCCTGTGTGTATACATAGCATGCATGAGCTAAACCTGTGTCCACAATTATCTGCTAAAGACACAGACGCTCTAATCAGTAACAGATATCTATGTGACACACAGATAAACATCCAGCCATGGTATGTATACCTGTGAGTGATGGTGCACAGCACATTGAAGATACTTGCACAGTAATGTTGTGTCCATGTACACATTGCATTCCAGGGTGAGGCCAATCACTGAACAACAACACACATGCATCAAAGCCATGTATACTGTTATTAACAAGGACTGTCTACACTCGCACTGCATGCTGTTGAGCAACACACGTCCTGCATGCTGACACATGTGATATGACTGTTTGTCTTGTGATACTGTACCCCACCATCAACCGCTATTGAGTATGTTCTGGATTGCTGCTGGTGTGTGTGTGTGTGTGTGTGTGTGTGTGTGTGTGTGTGTGTGTGTGTGTGTGTGTGTCTCTGCTTTAGTGAAGAGTGTATTTGTGTGCATGTGTGCATGTGTTCATGTGTGCATGTGTGCATGTGTTCATGTGTTCATGTGTGCATGTGTGCATGTGTGCATGTGTTCATGTGAGCATGTGTGCATGTGTGCATTTGTTCATGTGTTCTGACATCATGTACAGGTCGTAAAGTGTGTTTCCTGTCTTCCTCTCACAGGTGCTGAGGTTGGGCTGGTTCACTGCAGCAGGGAACCTGATGTCACTGACTCAAATAGTGATAATGATGATAGGTGTGTTGAGGCACAGGCATGTTTTCAGGGTCTGTCATTGGGCCACCAATCGATAGTACATAGCTGTCCACCCCATCCATGCACACAGTCATACTGCCAATACATCCCTCATCACCAATGCCCTTAGCTGAGGGACAGTCTACAGTCAGCAATGGCCAGGACAGTGTGGTACCTATGGCACATGCATCCGGACACAGCAGCCATACCCAGAGGTCTGGGACAGTACCACATAGGCAGATGTCTAGGGGTTCTCATCGGAACACTGCTGGTAATCATGCCCCTGGCAGACGTGCCACAGCTCTTACAACCTCACGCATGTTCCAGGCTGTCATGGAGGCACAGGCATGTATGGAACGGTACACCAGACAGGGACTAAGGGTACAGAGGGCACATAACACCACTTTAAATTACAGTATCCATGACCTAGCAGGTGCCATCCGTAATTACACTGAGGTCATGGAGAGATGTTGGGGTGAGACATTAGATGTCCTCCGCATTGTCATGTCCATATGTCAGGACATTGTGGGACGGGTGATACATCGATGTGGACATATGCCGGCAACATCAGCAGCTGGCAGTCGCTGTGGATGTCCCTCAAGTCACAGCCATTCCCGTAGTGCCAGTACCAGCCCCAGCAATGTTGGGGGTGGGCTGTCCATAGACCATCCTAGGAGATCATGTGCACATGGCTCTGACAGTCCCAGCAGGGACCTGGCTCCAGTGTACATATGTCTACCTCTGAGGATAGTACTCAGTCAGTAGCACCTCTGTCAGGCACAGGTACTGTATCCGTGGCCAGAGACGGTGATCTGTAAAGTCTAGCAGGTACAGTCTGTAGCTGTCCCACAAATCCCCGTATATGGCAGCCACATGATAGAACTGTGTGTATGCAGACACACACACACACAGAAACCAGACACCTATGGCTAACACATACCCACACACATTACATCAACATTGGCCCATACCAGTACTCTTGGCCCTCACACACACACACACACACACACACACACACACACACACACACACACACATGCACACACACACACATATGCATGTCGATTGTATGGCTCAATGTAGGCCTCTGGCAAACCAACAACACACCCTGTGCATATGATGAACCTGTGCCATCTTCTGTCATCTGTAACACTGATGCAGGAACAGGCTAACATGGCGCTGATGCACATGGTGACTTAATGGCAGTATAGCAATGTTAGCATGTTGTCAGCAGTAAAGTGTAATGTTATTGTAGCTGAGCAGGCATGATGCATTAAAGCTATGATTGTCAATGTAGTATTGTTTACACCAGTGTTAATTCCAATAGTTTATTGTCTGCCCAAGTGCCACTTGGCTGGTGTGTGTAGTATTGGCAGCATGTGTTAGAGAGTGGACAGTATGTGTGGGATGTGTGCAGCACAGATTTTCAGGTGTACATTTGTCTGCATGTACGTGCATTGTGGACACATGGGTAGGGTGACATGCCCTGTATTACAGAGTGTTAACACTCCATAGTTTCTGTTGGTGGCCAGTATGCATTGTACTACACACATTTTGGAACTTGGGTACACATGTGTATATGACATGGTTTGACACTGTGCGGTGGGTGATACTGTTACTATCTGTCATTGGTTTGCATTCTGGTAGTATACATAACCTCTACAGCCTGACCACAAACAATCGTTAGATGATGTATTGACAACTGACACACAGATGTAGGACACACAGTAACATTTGTACCCTTCAGGAACTATACTATGCCAGTAACCAGTGGTGCTCACCTGCACCCATTCCTGGGACCATTCCTGATTGCCATATAACTCACTTAGGTGCAAGCAAACACAGTAGGGATATGTCCGTCCACGTCTGGGAATGCATACTGTGGCCTATAATGCATTCTCTAGATGACACACACATCCTCCACAAGGGTATCATATGGACAGATACCTGTTGTCAAACCCATGCTGTAAAACAATAAGCCAACTAAAGCATGGTCATCCACCTTTACAAAACATAGTATCCCCACAGTTACCACATAGGTAGTAGCCCACAATATGTTGACAGGTACCAATGTGTACATACAGCCAAGTGTTACATCATCTCTCCTTTGGTAATCACATTTCCAAAGGTATTTTGAAATCCCTCGGTGAATCACATAAGCAATAAGGGGTCTGCATGCATATCCACAAAGGTTATTGTACACCTATAATGAATAGCCATCATTGACAGACTTTGCTGCATTTTAACTGGTCTGAAATATACCTCAGGCATAAACCTTCACTCACACTATTCAATAGAAACCATAATGAGTGTGCGTGATACAGATGACCTCGGCCAGGAATCACTGCAGTGGCTGGGATTGTCACAAGCATACAGATATGACCTAAGGTCTGGAAAGCGGCAGCACACTCTGGCAAAGATAACAGATGTGTTCATGGAGAAAGCAAGGTTCCCACCTCTGAAATAATTGAGGTCACATGTACGTATATGTATTTGCCACATAGCTACCTGACGTGCAATGCACATACTGTTGTCATTGTGATATGTCATACACGTAGTAAAAGCAAAATCGACAACACAGTGACCAACTGTGTTACACACATAGAGCACACACGCACTCACCAAGTGCAGGATTCAAACCCCTACCAAACTACTTCATGATACTGGAACAGTATACATTTACATGACGCGCTATACACATTACTGAGGGCTATTTTTTCCACAGGTATATTTGTAGGATGGTGACATCATCAGACTTGACAAAGATGAGTATACCACTTTTAAGGTGTTGTAGTTGTCTCCAAAAATATTTAACTACCTCATGATATTAGAGCAGTATGCATTTACACGACACACTATACACATTACTGGGGTTCTTCTTTCCACAGGTATATTTGTAGGATGGTGACATCATCAGACTTGACAAAGATGAGTATACCACTTTTAAGGTGTTGTAGTTGTCTCCAAAAAGGTTGCGCCTCTACAAGAAGATACACACACACAGTTGTCAAGTGCAGGACTCAAACCCCTACCTAACTACCTCATGATACTAGACCAATATGCATTTACACGACGCGCTATACACATTACTGGTGATTCTTTTTTCCACAGGTATATTTGTAGGATGGTGACATCATCAGACTTGACAAAGATAAGTATACCACGTTTAAGGTGTTGTAGTTGTCTGCAAAAAGGTTGCTTCTCTACAAGGTGATACACACACACACGCTCATACAGTTGTCAACTGCAGGATTCAAATCTCTACTTAATGGTACTAGAGCAGTATGCATTTACATGACACACTATACATATTGCTGGGAGCTCCCCTTTCCACAGGTATATTTGTAGGATGGTGACATCATCAGACTAGACAAAGTGGGTTACATTAGGTGGGCTACATAGAAGGAATTTGTAGACACTTTGGCAATGTGATCATCAAAAGAGAGTTTACTGTATACCTGGGTCCCCAGGGCCATAATTACATTCTCCGTACATACTGGATTCCCAGCTATGTGGTAATTTGTGTGCACTTTGTTTTATCCAAAGGGGATGACTATGCATTCTTTGGCATTCTGCTTGAGGGCATTGTTTTGACACCAGGTATCTATTTCTGTAAAACCCTTCTGTAGGATGTCTGTGTCAGCCGTGAGTTGATTATGGACCATAGTTATCAGTCATCTGCAAACTTGTTCAGCCATACTCCTCCCGTGCTTGCCTGTACCTCTGAGCAGTATCTACTGAACAGGTGGGGTCCTAGGACCAATGCCTGTGGGATGCCATTTGTGATTGGTTTAGAGTTGGACATGGCACCCGCAACTCTGAACATGTGTGTTTGATCTGTGAGCCAGTTGGACACCCATCCTGTGACATAGCTGTTAAATTTCAAGCTGGTAAGCTTGTCCATGATGCCAGAGTGGGGAATGGTGTTGAAAGGCCTTAGTGAGGTCCAGGTGGGCTGTGTGGACTACATTCACCTCCATCTATGTCCTTGGTAACTGTTTCAAATAAGTCAACTAGGTTTAGGAGACAGGATCTACCTTTAACAAAGCTAAGTTGGGTAGAATCCAGTGTCTGGAGGTCCTTATTGTCTCTGTCTATGGGTTCCATGATAATTTGCTCCATAGCTTTGCAGACCAGACTGAGTAGGCCTATAGGGCAATGGTTTCCTGGTTCTGTTGTGGCACCCCCTTTATGGAGCTGGATGACTGTTGCTGTATGCCATTCCTTGGGTACATAGCCTGTGGTAAGGTTGAGTCTGGACAGTGAATGTAGGTGAGGGTGTAGTTCCTTTTGGGGCTGATGTAAGTCGCAGCCTGGGACACCATCCAGTCCCATTGATGCTGTCTTCTTAGGTTTGGAGAGGGCTCTTTTTACCTGCATGTCCATAAAGTCTGGTGCTCTGCATTATTCTGGGAAGGACACAGGCCCTTTTGGGGGTGATGTGGGGGGGGGTTGCACTGAACTTGTCCCCCAAGATGTGGGCAATGTAAGTTGGTTCAGTGTATCTTTTTTCCATTTTGCAGTAGCTGACAGCATTTTTGAGAGTTGCCACCTAAATCTTTGGTATAGCAAATGAAGGCTTTGTGGATGTTATTCTTACATTCCTTGGCAATTTGTCTTTAGAAACTGGCCTTGGATTATTTTATGAGCGATCATTGTTTCTTCCTAATAATGATCAGTGATGCCTTTCCTTATGTGAAGTTTGCTCTATCATGTGTTCCTTCCCTCCTTCTGTTGTATAGCTTATTTATGTGCAACAACCACCAGATTGGTTTCCTATTTTTGGAGGAGTGCATCATGGTTTTATTTGGCATGTCTCGATCCATGCATCCCTGTAGATGCTCATAGAAAGCACTTGTAAATGATTCTGCAGATTGTATAGCATTATCTGATAGCAAGGGTGGTTTTGAACTTTCCACTTTGGTCTTGAGAAGTGTGCTGTTTGCTTTAGAAACTTTCTTCACAGTGGTTTCCTTAACTGTGGGGGGGGGGGGCATGATGTGGATGTCCAGTGTGATTACTTTATGATCTGATATTACCAGCGAGGGGTTTATCTCTGTTGTGGAACACTGGTATCCCATGTTGGTGATGATCAGGTCCAGTATGTTGTCACCTCTAGCGGATGTGGTAACCAGCTGTTCCAGTGCATTTGAGTTTTTAAACTCTGGGAAGCATTGGGCAAAGGACGTTGTACACGAGTAATTCTCCCAGTCAGTGTTTTGGTAGTTGTACTCTCCTCATATAATGGTGTTTGGTAGGACCTTTATATTTTCCACTGTTCTCAGGAATACTGGGTGAGGTTCCTGAGACAAGGTAGGTGATCTGTAGCAGGCTACAATCTGATAAGCAGCTTTGCCCAATGTTAGTTGCACTTGCATGGTCTCCAAGGCCTCATGCTGTGCCACTAACCTGAAGGTGTGGGTATCTATAAGGTAAATGGATATACCACTTCCTTTTGTATTTCACTCTGGGTTTTGGGGCCAAAGATCTGAGGGATTGTGAGTATTTTATGTGGAGCATGTCCAACAGCTCTGTGTTTGACATACCCTTGTATGTTAGGCAGAGATCACCTCTGAGTAGGCGATATGCGAGAGAGTACAGCTGGAGCATTTTGAGACGGTCTGTGTATGGCATGTATTTCAGGCCACTAATGCTATTTGTGAGGTATTTCTGCAGCCTTTCCAGTTGCTGTTGATGTCTTGTGAGGTACATAGCAAAAGGGGCATTGTACTCTATTATGGATTTAGTGAGTGATGAGTAGAGGGGAACAATGTCCTCTTCTATCCTGCATGAGACACCTTTTGTGATGAGTGTACCACGTAGAAGGATTTCCGGACTACTGTGGGGATGTGATTATCACAGGTGTGTCCACTGTCCACCTGTGACCCAAGGTCTCTTATTACACTTTCAGTGTTAAGTATACTACCGCCTATATTGTAGTTCATGGCTACAGAGTTCTTACCAAAGGGGATGACAATGCACTTTTTGGCATTGAGCTTGAGGCCATGGCTTTGACACCAGACATCTGTCTCAGTGAGGCCCTTTTGTAGGATGTCCACATCTTCAGTAGTTTTGATTATGGCTCCTAGTTTGCAGTCATCTTAAAACTTCATTAGCCACAGACCTTCCATGTTAAAGTTTACTTCAGGGAAGTAGATTCCAGACAGGACAGGACCCAGGACTGAACCCTGTGGTACTGCACTTGTCTCTGGTCTAATGTTGTACTTGAAGTCTGCTACTTTCACAGTGTGCATTCTGTCAGTTGGCCAGTTGGTATCCCATCTTGTGACATAGTGATTTATACCTAGTTTAGTGGGTTTATCTATAATTCCAGAGTGGGGGATGGTGTTGAAAGCCATGGCAAGATCTACATAGGCTGTGTGAACCACCTTACCCTTGTTTACAGTTTTGGTGACTGCTTCAGTGACGTCTATCAGGTTTAGAAGACATGATCTGCCTTTTACAAACCCAACATGGTTGTGGTCCAGTGTTTGGAGATTACCAATGTTTTTTTTTATAAGTTATATGATGATAGATTCCATGGCCTTGCAGAGCAGGCTCATCAGGCTAGTGGGCCGCTAGATCCTGGGGTCCATGGTGGCTCCCCCCTTGTGTAGTGGGATAACCATTGCTGTACGCCATTCAGCAGGCACAAAGCCTGAGGTGAGGCTATGACTGAACATGGTACATAGGTGTGGTGCCTGTTCATTCTGTAGTTTGTCTAGACCACAGCCTGGGATGTTATCTGGTCCCATGGATGCTGTGTTCCTGGCTTTGGATAGTGTTTTCTACCTGTGCAGCCATGATGACAACAACTTTGCAGTTTTCCGTTATAGAGACGTGCTCTTTCATGGGTGAGGGGGGTAAAGTTAGCACTGATCCTATCTGCCAGGATGTTGCCAATATCAGCTGGGTCTGTATATTTAGTGCCATTGTGCTGTAACTCAGAGCAGATCTGAGTGTTGCCATTGAGATTCTTGACATAGCTATAGAATGCTTTGTGGTTGTCTTTAGAATCAGTGTCAATTTTGTTTTCATCACTAGCTTTGGAGGATTTTATCATGGATCACAGCTTCTTACTGATGTGGACCATGGAGCTCCTCCCCTCATGGGATTTTACCCTGTTTTGCAACAGTAGTTTCCTTCTGTTGTGCAGTTTGTTTATGGCAGGGGAACATCAGATTGGCTTCCTTTTGTTGGAGGTTAGCATCTTGGTTCTGTTTAGGATAGCACAATGCATGCAGTCATGTAAGTGCTTATGAAGTGCAACTGTGAAGGATTCAGTAGTTGTAACTGTATTGTCCATCTGCATGTGTGTCCTACAGTTCAGCACTTCTGTCTTAAGAAGCATGACGTTGGCTTTGGAGAAATTTTTTAACATGGTTTCCTTAATGGGGGTGTGGGTCCAGAATGTGGATATGAAGGGTGATTAGCTTATGGTCAGATGGGACCAATGAAGTGCTGACGTCAGGTGTGGAACACCGGTCATGCAGGACAAACCAAACCCCGTAACCAACACAAATAACCACAAAGTGAGCTAAATGCTACTCACTGCCAGAAGTCTCAGCCTCCAGATGCACACACTCGAGGCACTTTTCATTATGGAGAATATTGATATCTGTGCAGTATCGGTAACCTAGTTCAAGGCTCCAGACAGCACACCAGCACTACCAGGATACTACTCATTCCATACCTTCCAGCATCAGAACATGAATCATAGCACATAGGGTGTGGATGTATCCATATTCATCAAGGATACCTAGACCTTTCTCTACATGCTCTCTACAGGATATGTACCCATAGAATGTTGCACAGCAGCATTCTTCACACTCCACAGGGGTGGGGCCACAAAAACCCCTTGGCATTCATGCTCTGTGAGCCTGACAAGTGTGTTCTGCAAGGCAATGGAGCAAATCATAATGGATGTCAGCAATACAGAGATTGGAAACCTTCACACAGTTGAGCACACACAGTTTGGCATGATCAAATGCAGACCACACCTCCTGAACTGGGAGGATTTCTTTGACAGTTACCAGGCTACAGATGATTGAAATGAGATCCACACAGTCTACCTATGCCTACCTAAGGCCTTTGACACAATTCCCCAGTCAGGTATCATACGTGAACTCAAAAACCTGGCCATGAATCCATACATCACAAGATGGATTGCAAACTGGCTCACAGATAGATCCCACACATTACGAGTTGCTGGCTACATGTCAGACTCTACACCGATAAAGACTGTTGTTCCCCAGGGTTCAGTCCTGGGGTCCCTCTTGTTTGGTATAGACTTCTGAAATGTACATGCCAACACAGGAGAGTTGTGGTTGACTAAGTTTGCCTGGGAACTGTAAAGTGTTTGCCATAATAAATTCCCTGGAAGACAGACATATTCTCCAGAAGGGACTCTATGAGACAAATGTGTGGTGTCAGAATCATGGCCTCAAGCTCACTGTGGAGGAATGCATAGTGATCCTCTTTGTTGAAAACAAAATACCCACAAACTACCACATGGGTGTTACCCCCTTAAAAATGACAAGGTGATAAGGGATCTGGGGACACAAGTAGATAGTCATCTTTCCTTTGACAACCATGTTGCCAAAGTGATTGGGAGATCCTATGTGGCCCACCTAATCAACAAAGGGTTTGCATCAGGATCCAAAGAGGTAGTGTTCGCACTCTACTCTTACATCATCAGACCCATCATTGAGTACAGCGCACCATTTTGGATGTACTCAATTTAGCATATCCAGCAGCTGTAGAGACCACATAGGTACCTCACCAAGAGGATTACTGGCTTCAAACAGTTGTGTTATGCAACACAACTGGTAACACTAAATCTGTTCTTCGTTGCGTACCATCTACTCAGAGGCACACTATGCCTAACATACAGAGCCATGTCCAACACATAGCTATTGAACATGCTCCATCTACACATAACAACATTGAGGTGCCCTACACATTCCAGGGATATGAACCTCATCAGAACGATGAAAACAACATGCTGGTGGTATAGAGTACCATCGGAGACACTTGCCTTACTGTGGAACAGAGTCCCAATGTACATCAGACAGAACCCCTCACTGACACTCTTCAATTGGAACCTTGATGAGTGGATGGGAAACAGACAGTTCATGCCAGGCATCACATCAGCATCCCCACTAGAAAGGGGCTTAGGGTACTAACTATTAGAACTAGGCCTTGGGAGACTACCCAATGGTGAGGTGAAAGTTGCACAACTTGCATAGGCTGATATATGCCTTCATGGAGATAGTCTACTACATACCTATGGACCTATGTGACAGGTACATGTCTACAGATAGTAGATGTGTACTTCTTTGTACAGTCATGTTGTACAGCAGTCACATGGACCACATCCACTGTAATGCTTACAGATACTGGTGGCTGTTATGTAAAGTGGGATAGATGTGCACCTCATGTCTTTCGTGCCATTGGGATGTGTGCTGTGTGGGATAATCCTGGATGGCTCCCTGTCATGGTCACCCTCTTACACACATCTCTGCCCATCCATCTTTGGCTTATTATACTGTGTTCCCCCTACATATATATATATATATATATATATATATATATATATATATATATATATATATATATAAATATATATATATATAGGTACATAGGTAGGTGATAGGCTATCTGCCTGAAGGCATATATTAGTATGGAGTTAGTTCCCTAGGCCTCTGTGTAGTAGAGCTGATGAAGTGATCCATGGTGTGACAGTTCAGTTTCACATACACTCATCAAGACTCCTCTGGAAGAGTGTCAGTGAGGGTCTCAGCTTAATGTCGGTTGGGAGCCTGTTCCAAAGCGAGGGAAGTCTGTGAGTTAGTCATGTAGCCCTCCAACATGTTCTATTTAATGTTGTGATTATGATATCCCTAAAGCATGTGGTACAGTGAGCTTGGGTTTACTTCAGATAGTGCATGTACATCACTTCTGCATTGGACATGGAACTGTCTGTTGGGCAGAGATCTTCTGAGTAGACAGTATGCAACAGAGTACACATTGAGTTAAATTCAGTCTGGTTGCATGGAGCAACTGTTTGAGGCCAGTAATCCTCTTGTTGGGGTACTTCAGTGGTCTTTCCATCTGCTGAAGGTGCCTAGTCAGATTCATCACAGGTGTGTTGTGGTACTCTCTGACAGGTCTGATGACTTATGAGTAGAGGGAACCTCCTTTGACCTACATGCAAAGTCCTTGGCAGTTTGTGGGGACCCATAGCATGATTTTCTAACCACTTTGTGAATATGTTTCTGGAAGTAGAGATGACTATCCACATGTGTCCATAGATCATTTATTATCACCTACATATTTAGGGTGTTAGCACCTATGTGGTGTTTGTATGGCTGTAGCTCGAGGGCATAATCTTTACACCACATATGTCTGACTGAGACCCTTTTTAAGGATGTCTCTGTTGTCCCACACATCGATTATGACAACTTTTTTACAGTCATCCACAAACTTTGCTAAACATAGCCCTCATATTTTTCACTGTATTTCTGGAAAGTATACACCGGACAGGAGGGGTCCCAGGACTGAGCCATGGGGGACAGCGGTTGTTACCAGCTTGAACAGGAGACCACAATTCTTACCTTGTGTGATCTATCTGTGCCCCAGTTGGCAATCCATCAGATGACATACATATTTATGCACTGGTTGTTGATTTTGTGGATACGACATGTGTCTGGGATGTTGGAAGAGGGCTTTCCAAGGTCTATGTGGGACGTGTGTAGCTCATTTCATTGATGTATGTCCTGGGTGACTGCCTTGAAAACAGTCTAGCAGGTTTGGGAACCATGATCTGCTCCTGACCAAACTGAAATTGGTAGGGTTGGGTGTTTGTAGGCTCACAATAGCTCTGTTCATGAGTTCCATCATGATGGACTCCATGGCCTTGCAGATCAGGCTTAATAGGCTTATAAGACAATAGTTCATATGGTCTGTTGTGCACCAACACTTGTGGAGTGTGCCAAATGTTGCTGTAATGCATTCAACGGTTTCATATCCTGTACAGAGGGTGAGTCTCAACAGACTGTTCAGGTGCAGGGTCTGTTTATTTTGGAGTTCACATATGACACAGCTAGGGAAGCCATGTCATCCCATAGACGCCGTGTTTTAGGTTTGGAAAGTGCTGTTTAACCATTGTATATGTGATTTCTGGGTTTTCACAGTCTCCAGGTATGATAATGGGCACTTTTGTCAGTGAGAGGGGGATAAATATGTATGAACCTGTCTGACAAGATGTTGGCAGTGTTAGTCATGTACATGTATTAATTTACAGTTTGCACTGACTCAGAACATGTATGTGTTTACATTGATATTTATGACATTGCGAAAGAAAGCTTCATGGTTCTCTATGGACTCTTTGACAATATTTTTGCCAGAACATGGATTGGATGATGTTAGGAGTGCTCATTGTTTATTGATGATACTGATCGGAGATTTATTGGTCTTTTTTGAATTGTCACTTTCTCTGAATGTATTCAGTACTTGTAGTACATAGTTTTATTATGACAGGAGTCCAATATATTACATGGGTCTGTTTTCATATCACTGTGTGCACAAGGCAGGATTGGTGAATAGTGACATGTGTCTGGGGTGAGAACTGCAACTGCCAGATATGTGTGGCCCACTGCTGCACTCAGACATGGCCTAAGTGTGTGAGCATGCCCAGTGTGACCTTTCAGTATGTTGTTGACTGATATTTGCTTCGTTTATTGAAGTGTGTGAGCATGCCCAGTATGGACATATATACTATATGTGTGTGACAAATCAAGTTGTTTTTTACTTCAGGGCTCACCTTTGTGTTGTACATCGACAGGAAGCATGCTGTGCCTGCAGGGCTTCCATGAGTCGCTTTGCATAGACTTATCAACATTTATACATACAGGGGGGACAGCTATTATTTGTACATTTCTACCCAGGGGGCACACCTGATTGTTACTGTGGGTGTACATTGGATGAGGGTTTGACCTGACACTTATACACATTTGCTAGGCCTGCACTGCTATGTCAGGTACTCCATTTCAGTTTGTACTGTTGCCTATCGTACTGGCTTGAGGCATACTACTGTACTACAGAACTTAGCTTCCAGTTTCACGTATATTAGTTTGTGACTTCATAACCTACCCAACCCACATCACATTGCCTGGCCTGCTGTTATCTGTCTGCATAGGCCTGGGGGGAAGTTCAGAGGGCAAGATACTGCATTTGTTTGTGTTTGCGTTAGTCTACAATTGCCCTGCTGTGTCTGTGCCAGTGAAATGCTGTCATGGCTTAGTGGTTCAATGCTGTGACTATAGTGCACAGTATTGTGAGTTTGAGCCCTGCCACTGCTTTTCATTTTCCTGCTGGGCAGACCTGACTGGTTAAGGAACAGTAAAGCAGGTGTGAGCGTGTTTACCCGGCTTTGCTCGGCTTTGCCCAACATTACCCAACATTGCACTAGTTTGTACGGCATGCAGCTCTGCGCAATTATGCTTAAATATGCTAAATAGTGGTAAAATGTGCTTAACACTGCTTTATATTGCTTAATATAGGGCAATCATGCCTCAGGTGGTGCTGCAGGGCTGCCTATGTCGGATGCACATAATACACTCCCTATACATGTTTGAAACACGCAGTGTCAAGTTAGGCATCCCTTTTATTGTATGTGCGAGTCAGAGAAAGGTTTCATTTCCAGGGTTCCTACTGAGTCAGTGTATGTGCTATGCATTGCCTCTTTTCCAAGGCCAGGGCATACTGGGCATGACTTCTTCTGCCTACTGGGGCAGGCTCAGGTTGTTCCTGCTCCGAGTCACGCTGTGCCTGTGCAGGCCTTGGCAATGGTGGGGGGCTGTTTGGCCCTGCCCCATCCTGTTCCTGCTGCAGCTGTTTTTGCAGGATCATATTGTGTAGCATGGCACATACCATGACAATTTGGGTACATATAGTTGGTGAGTACTGCAAGGCTCCACCGGATGTGTCCAGGCACCAGAACCGTGACTTGAGCATCCCAAACACACACTCAATAATGTTTCTTGTTTGTGCATGTGCCTTATTATGGAGTTCTTGTTCAGGTGTGTGTGCATTTCTGATGGGTGTCATCAGCCACGGCTCCAGTGCGTATCCAGCATCCCCCACTAGGTGACCGTCAGGGATGTCCCCATTGACAAATCTCTGGTAGAGCTGAGTCAGATGCCAGATGTGGGAATTGTGATAGCTTCCAGGGCAGCCAGCACACACATTCATTATTATGCCCTGGGCATCGCACACAACCTGGCAGTTGATGGAGGGGAAGCCCTTGCGGTTGATGTAGACACTACCCCACTCACCAGGTGATACTTTGATGTGTATGTGCGTGCAGTCTATTGCACCCACCACCTCAGGGTATTCTGCTATTTGGTGGAAAAGGTGCATATTGCTGGCCAATGCCTCACTGGAACTGGGGAAATATACATGCTCACCAACATGTGCTGACATGGCATCCAGAAACTGGTGCAGTACCCTGGATGCTGATGCCTGTGAAACCCCCATCATATCACCAGTTGGTCTCTGGAAGGTACCTGTTGCTAGTATTCATTGGCCAACACATACCTTGGTATCCACAGGGATGGGTTCCCCTCTGTTGGTTCTGTGTGTGAGGCGTGGCTGGCACAGCTCAACAATTTGCTGCACTTATGTAGCCCCTGGTAGATTACCCTGGGTCTGTACACTCTTCTCCATCTCCTAACTGTGGGGTGCTCAGCAACATTTACAACATCACCACCCTCAGCACCTTGCACATGTTGGTTTATAATAGCAATGGCAGCCCCTAACATTTTGTCAGCCTTAAGTTTTTTGAGTTTTCACTCTTTCTAAACTGCAGTGTTGAAGAGTTCTTGTGAAAAAAACAGGTTAGACTGCTGTTTGCAGAGTTTAAATTGCTGGGCTGGGCTGGGCTAGTCGACTGCCTGTGTAATTGACTGATTGTGATATATTTCACCTGGCAGCTCTGCTAGTTCTCCTTGGTTTACTTCCTACTACTTCTTTTCCTTCCTTTTTCCCTTTCTGTTTCCGCAAGGGGCAGCGGTGCGCAAACAAGCACACATGCACGCACATGCGCACACACGCGCGCACACAAGCACACACGCTGTGTGCCCGTTTGCACGAGATTCCACATATATCCACAGCGTACACCTTTGGTTTCTTGTTTTCAGCTAGTACCACTGGGATTCACTATCCTTATCCTCATTTGCATAGGATTGTCTACTAATGCTTTGCTACATCTCTCACACTGAGCTTCCCCCCCTTAGCAACCACTACTCAGTGGCCATGTTGTTTGCAGCTTGCCATTCACCTGCATGGCAGAACAAGCTTTTTAGTGTAAATGCACATTTGTGGATATTTTTCCCTTTTTTGTTTTATTTAAAGCACAGCATGTTTGGGTGACGCTGCGCTACGCTTAAACATCGGCGATCGGGAAAAAAAATAACATTGGATTTTAAGGATTTACAACATTTGCAAATGCCAATGGCCTTATATTTGGCCACTGGCATGCTTCCTTAACTAGATGCATCCTTTATTTGGAGCTGTCATAGCTCCGTTTAGCTATTTGCAGAACGGTACTCCGTTACCAACGGAGTACATTTCTGCAGATAACACTACTCTTACACAGACAGGTTAGTGGTTCCTGGATCACAAATTTACCTCATTTACATAGCTTTCGGCAGCAAATGAGGTAATTTGCATACCATAACACTGTCCGTGCAAAATTAGCTTTAGAAGCTCTCATGCACGCCCCTACTGGCTATTGCTGAATCGCTCGGCTGACATATTGCCTGTCTGCCGTCTTACACTGTTCTTACACTCCATGCAAGCCTTCATAAATCTGGCCCACTGTTTTTTTTTGGTTCCTATTATAACTCCGAACGCTTGAAATGTTGAATGTCATATGGTCGACACCATATAATCGACATTTCAAGATTTCAAAGGTTAAATGTAACGGCGCCATTCAGTGCAGAATGGGAGAATTTCCTGCAGTGAAGTGTGATCTCAGAGTTGGTATATTTAAGTAGGGGGTGTGGGGGCTGCAGGGGGGCTTGCCCACCTGCCTACACCATTAAGGTAAGTTTTTTTTGTTTTATTATATATTCAAACTTTTAAACTTTGATCATATATTGTCGAACATATGGGATTCGAAGTTTAGAAAGACTGAATATATAATATAGACCCTTTTTTCTTTTTATTTCACTTTTGATGTCTTTTCTCAACATTCTCCTTTTTAACTTGTTCTTCTACTTCCTCTGTTATATCCAATACTAATAACCCAAAAAAATGCAGCAACTGCAAAACGACAAAAAATATAAATCCACACTGCTGTTAGGTAACAATAAAGGCTGTCCTCCTCCTTGTAATTCCAAAAAACGAGCAAACCCAAATAAGTAATTTGATGAAAAGTTTAATAACTCATAAAACACATAATGACAACCAGAAACAGATTAAACGTGCTTTCATCTCGTAATTCGAGACTTCATCAGAATCATCTGTTCAATTAAAAACTTCTCACTTAAATAATCTTACATTCATTTCCATTGGTTGTTTCTGGCACCCAGAATCAAGTAATACATTTTACTTTTTACTTACATTATTTTATATTATAGCGTTGGTAAATACATAGTAAGATACTCCGTTTAAAATACTCCGTTTAAAATGCCATATTGAAATATATATATCTAATCTAATACAAACACACTGTGGTTTAAACTCACTGTTCTAAGCACTATATAGAAATGTGGTATAGTGAGATAATATTGTAGTATAAGGTATACTTCATAAAACCTCTGTATAAAACCTCAGTATTAAAAATATAAACATAGGTATATAATATATATTAATAAATATGTATAATAAATATGATAAATATGATAAAATAAAAAAAACATATATATATATATATATATATATATATATATATATAAAAGAAAAATGGATGTACGAAGGTATTTATGTCGTATATATTACTCATGATGTCCTCTTGGGATTTAATGACAACAACTTCAGAGCTGGTTTAATAGAGATGTGGTCATTCATTCCCGGATGGGTACAAGCATCCAATCTAATTCATCTCACGGTATTCCAAAAAGGTTTCCCAATCACCACCCCTTTCTTTCTGTTTGACTTCTTCCAATACCCAAAACTTTATATTCATATTCATACATTTAAATGTGTGTCTATAAAGTGCATTGTTCTCATTCTTTTTATTAATATCTCTAATGTGTTCATACACCCTATTTCTGAGATTCCTTTTAGTTTTTCCCACGTAGTATGCTCCACATGTTAAACAATATGCCAGGTACACAACTCCTCTTGTATAATAACTAAAATAGGTGTGACTCATCAATTTGAAACCAATACTGGAAATATAAAGTTCCTTTTCTCCCGCCATAAACGGACATTGGCCACATCTACCACATTTATGTGTACCCATTTTCCACTCTGCCCTTCCATTATTTTTACCTCTCTTTATCTCCAGAATATTTTTCAAATTCATATTTCTTCTAAAGCCATATTTTAGGGGTTCCTGGAAAAACTGCATTCTCGTGGGCATCCTACTAAACATTTTCCAGATCTCATTAATACCCTTCCTCAACCATCTCATATCAGAATAATAAGTTAATATTAATCGTGGTACTTCCTTTCCAAAGTTACCATTGATATTCTTTTCCAGATTGAATTTAATAGTAATTGCATTCTTATTTGCATTGTCTAATTCACTATCCAAAAGCTCCATGTTGTTGGTATCTATTAATTCATATTTTAACAGAGGCCGATATTCAACATTTCGCTTCCTAATTATTTCTTTTTTGACATTCTCTATCAATCTTTTGGGATACCCTCTCTCCCTGAACATTTCTTGAACCAATTCAAGTTCTCTTGTAAATTCATCAAAGTCCGAGGTCATCCTTGACACCCTCACCATCTGGCCTTTATATACATTCCTTTTTAAATGGTTAGGGTGGTCACTCTGGTAGTGTAACAAGGAGTTGGAATAACATTCTTTCCTATAAATCTTAGACCTATATATCCTGTTTTCATAGTCCTTACTCACCTTAACATTCAAATAATGCATGTGTTTCTCATTCCATTCATATGTAAATTTTAGGAAATAGGTACTATTATTCAAATATTCAATAAATTCTTTTATAACTTTTTGTGTACCATCCCAAACAATAAAAATATTGTCTAAGAATCTGTAATACCTCACTATATTTTGCTTAAATCTTGAATCCAAGACACATTTTACTTCCCAGTATAGCATTATAATATTTGCATATATTGGAGCGCATGCTGAGCCCATAGCTACACCGTCAAGTTGATGGTATATCACCTTGAAAATAGAGAAAGTTATATTTCAAAACTAGTTCCATGCTCTCTAATACTAATCTAAACTCATCTGAATTCAACATTTGAAATTCAGTAAGCATCTTTTCAAACCACTCTAAGCCCTCTTTATGGGGAATCACCGAAAACAAATCTTTTACATCAATGGTCAAAAAAAGAAAGTTTTCATTGAATGGAGTAGTACTAAATTTGTATAGAAAGTCCCAGGAATCTACCAATATATGTGAATATTTCAAGTGAAAATCCTTTAATTTTGTGTAAACTAATATTGCCAAAGGCTGCGTCTTGGATCCATGTGAGGTAACAATGGGCCTCAAAGGGGGATCTTCTAGTTGTTTGTGTATTTTTGGGATTCCAAAAATCGCAGGTATAACAGGTTTAGATACTTTCAAAAAATTAAATAATTCCACATCAATTAATCTTTGCATTAAATTGTCCTCTAATATTAAGTCAATTCTTCTGTAGAATATATTCAATTCATTTTTAGATATAATACAGTATCTATTTTCTGAATCCAATATTTTTAGCATCCTATTGGTGTAGTCCCATTTGTCCATAAGGACTACCCCTCCCCCTTATCAGGCTTCATATCTCTAATCATTCCATTGTTTTTAAATAGTTCCAAAATTTCCTTTTCTTCCTTATTTAAATTGGAGGTTAACTTTCTTCTCTTCCAATATTCTTCCCTAATCATATTGATTGTACACTTTTCAAAATTATGTATGTCCTGATGCAATGGAGGGTTGTATATACTATGCTTTTTTAATTTAGTTTCTTCAACATATGGATTATCCTGAAATAATACTGCCAGATTTAATTTCCTAGTAAAAAGTTTAATATCCAATATTATTTCATCTATTTTTGGTTTCCTTGTTGGCACAAAGGTAAATCCTTTTGTAAATAATCCAAAAAAAATCCCTTTATTTCCAAATCAGTATAGTTGTAAATATTAACGTTATTGTAAGTGTATGTTATAATTTTATTAATGAACATGTTATTTTCACTATCACACTCTTTTCCTATAGTGTCTTCTACTCAGGGTTCAGCATTCTCTTGATTAATAGACCATTCCATACAAGGTGAAACCCCATCTATCTCTTGTATCTCCCTGTCTCTTGTTGTCTCTCAAATTGATTGCCCATTACTTCTGCATAGGTCTGTTTTCTGTTTTGATTCCTTATTCTCTTGGACCTCCTTGGTCCCTACCCTTCCTCCAATGGGTCCTCAAATTCTGAATATTCATTCTGGTATTCATCATTATTATTGTCCCTATATTCCGGTCCAGCAGGGGGGTAAATTCCCCTTTTCTCCATATTGTTTAAATTTCGTTACTCTATCAAACCTATCATACCTTCTTGTGTCATATATGATATATGCATTCCCTTCATTGTAGTCTACCCTATCACGCTCTAGCTTATCCACTTTCCTTTTATAATTTTTGATATATTAAAATCAACGTCCTGTAGTGTTCTACAATATATATTCTTATACTCAGTTACTGTAAAAACTAAATCTTCACAAATTTCCTTGTGTAATTTATCAGTATCTTTCTTGCAATTTTCCATTTCTTTAACATTGTTATCAACAATTGCCTTCAGTATCGCTATAACACAGTCATTTAATATTTTACATAGAGTTTTAAAAAACTCTTTGTTTTGTGCAACATTATTACGAAATTTATTTAGCCTTAAGCCCTTAGGCACAATATTCAATTTAATGCATTCCAAAAGGTACCAGTTATCCAACTCTAAATTTTTATATCTGTTCAAAAGGTTTTTAAACCTCTTACATTTGTCCTTGTAGCTAACATATTGTGGTTGGCCTCTCTCCGCTTCCTCCAAAGCAGACGTAAATGATTTGCCCAGCCATTCATCAAAGTTCAATTCATTGTATGCTTGAAAATGCCCTTGTATGTCCCTAGAACTGTTATTTCCTTGATTAGTTGGTCTCGCCTGCCCACGGGTGTCTCCAAGTACACCGTTGTGGCCTCTCAACCCCCCGTGTACTAACTGGCATTGTTCTTCTGCTGTCTCTCGAACATGATGTCACCATTCGCTCACCACTATTTACTGGACTGCTCTGGGCGCATGGTATCGACACCCCTGAATCAGGAAATGCTGAAGAATTTGGCGTATTCTGCGTGTGGGTTTGAATTACCCGTAAAAGTTCGCTCAATAAGGAATGATTTTCCATGCCACTCCACGGACTCCTCGTACCAAGCAGCCACAACCTATAACCCAAAAAAATGCAGCAACTGCAAAACGACAAAAGAACATAAATCCACACTGCTGTTCAGTAACAATAAAGGCTGTCCTCCTCCTTTTAATTCCTAAAAACGAGCGAACCCATATAAGTAATAGCATTTTAAATGGAGTATCTTACTATGTATTTACCATAGCTATAATATAAAATAATATAAGTAAAAAGTAAAAATGTATTAATTGATTTTGGGCACCAGAAACAACCAATGGAAATGAATGTAAGATTATTTAAGTACAAAGTTTTTATTTGAACAGATGATTTTGATGAAGTCTCGAGTTACGAGATGAAAGCGCGCTTAATCTGTTTCTGGTTGTCATTATGTGTTTTATGAGTTATTAAACTTTTCATCAAATTACTTATACGGGTTTGCTCATTTTTTGGAATTACAAGGAGGAGGACAGCCTTTATTGTTACCGAACAGCAGTGTGGATTTATGTTCTTATATCCAATACTACTTCATTTTCTTTTTCTTCACATTCCACCCCCAAATGTCCTACTTTTTTACATTTATAACATTTTTTTGCATCATGCCCTATGCACCCACATGAAAACATAATCTTTTTTTCATTATTTGTTAATTAAATGATCCCTTTTTCCACACAAAAACATGTTTTTGGCTGTCCCCAATATCTTACCTGGCCTCTATCACCTTCAACATTAATAATACTTGGAATATGTGCAATGCTGTCATTTTCCAGTTTCAGTATCACATTGCAGTCACATGCCCCAATCCACAAACCTCTATCATCATACAATTTTGATACATTCAAAACATCATTATATAAATATAATAAATGCCTTTTTAAAGTCCTTTTTTCCACTTCAGTGCTGAATTGAATATTAATTTTTTTCTTTGTTTTCCTGAAAGAGGGCTTAAGTACATGTAAGTTCAATGGTGCACACCTTTTCCTTTTTTCATATTCTTCCATAAATCTTTCCATTATCTGCCCAATCTCAAAAATAACGTCACAAAAATTACCTTTATTAATATGGATAAATACTCTTACCTCGCTAGTTTTGATTCTGAGCATCTTAATAACTTCATCCCATACCTTATATCTCTCCA
Source organism: Protopterus annectens (assembly GCF_019279795.1). Lineage (NCBI taxonomy): Eukaryota > Metazoa > Chordata > Ceratodontiformes > Protopteridae > Protopterus > Protopterus annectens. Next base: position 1,412,915,921 of record NC_056739.1, on the reverse strand, counting down.
TTTCTGTCTCTTCCTTCTGTTCAATCTGCACTTTAAACACTCTGTTTTTCTTTGGACTTAATTCAGTCTCTTCTTTCTTGCCACCCATCTCTTCTTTGACGGTTTCAGTATAGGAGTTTTTCCAGCCTTCATACATTCATTCTGCTGTATTTCTTCATTCTGTTTCCTATCCACTATTTCTCCCCGCAATATGCCCTTTTCATATTCTGGCTCACTTTTATTGACCATACACAAAAATATATCATCCAACGACCCTCCCAACTGAAGGAGTGTAACAACACAAAATTGTGTTGCAACTTCAGATTTGAAAAACGTCTGCTGGAACAACTCTTTTAAATCAATCTCTGCTGCTTTTGCCACATCAATACTGCTGTGAAAAGGTTCGACTGCCTTTTCATCCATCTCTGACACACCATGTTCACCTCTCAGCTTTTCTTGTATCTCCAGCTCCTTTTTCGACTGTTTTATCATATGTGCTGTTAGAATAACATCACCAAAAACTCCATCTGCCTATTTTCCTTTTCTTCCTCCATTTTTGCTTTACTTGCCTTCCTGCTTCTCTGAGCCATCTTTGCACCTGGAATGGAAGCAGGAAGCAGAACATGCCACACACAAGTGCGTCCCCCTACGAAAAGAGCAGGGGAAGTTTCCTATTGCCCTTGCCAAATTTCCTCTAGTAGTATAAACACCATCTCGGGTCTCAACTGCAAAGAAGTCATTAGCCTAGTGGGACTAACCAAGTTAAGAAAGGATAAAATATCTAACTATCCATCTATCTATCTATCTATCTATCTATCTATCTATCTATCTATCTATCTATCCATCTATTTATGTGCTATTACATCAATTTTCCCTGTACTGATGATGTTTTCTTATAATTATTTTACTTTCTTATTTATTTCTTGGGTGGATAGTATGAAATATTGAAAGCGCGTTATAAATTTGAAAGTTACTAACTTTTGGAGTGTAAGAAATGTTATGGTTATACTTACCAGTATTCCTAAATCAGATTTTAAACTACTGCTAACTGGATTCAATTCAGCTGGTTTCTGTGTTTTTATGAAATGCATTTTATGCCCATGTGTTACCATTTTCTGAACATTTTTCCTTTTTCTTGTATGCATACTTCATGGCATTATATTGATAAAAATAAATGCACAAGGAATTATTTAATGCACATGTAGCCTTAAACGTAAATATGGAAAAGAAGCACACACGTGCAAAAAACAAACAAAAAAAAAGACACCCACAAAAATGCAAATTCATTTTGTAAGAGGAATACAACACTCTGAGGTGTGATTTGTCATCTGTTAAGAGCAAAATAAAAGCATACTCCAGGTGCTAAAGACACTTGCCTGAATTACTTTTTCTTATTACACACTAAGGCCAAGCTTTTTTCATTGACTAATCAAATCTCACAAAGGTTCTGCTTCTGAAGTTATCATGAGGTATACACAGTGGTAAATGTTTCATATTCAGAGGCAGCCTTATCACTGTGCTTTAGCATGAAGATGTGCAGTAGTGCTTTGGGCTGTCACTGTGGTCATACTAAATGCTAATCAGGAATTCCAGAGGAGTGGCATTTGCATGTTAGACATGTGCTCTTCACTGGAAATGCCAGTGGTAAGACATTTATGTATCCAAGACACAGCCAATCCTAGCCACTCATGGGAAAAGTTTGTGTTCACGCACCATATTAAAGGTAAGTACTAGGGAGTTTATCAGACAGCTTGTGCTGGGGATATATATATATATATATATATATATATATATATATATATATATATATATATATATATATATATACATGCATAGGTGTGTTTGCATGTGTGAGGTGCATGTGTGAGTGTTTGTGTGAGCATGTGTGTGACAGGGATGTAACAGTAGGGGGTTTAGTTAGGGTCTAGACAATGTGTGTGTGTGTGTGTGTGTGTGTGTGTGTGTGTGTGTGTGTGTGTGTGTGTGTGTGTGTGTGTGTGTGTGTGTGTGTGTGTGTGTGTGTGTGTGTGTGTGTGTGTGTGTGTGTGTGTGTGTGTGTGTGAGTGTAAAGGACTAAGTATGTACTTGTGTGCAACTGGGTGGAAGTTGAATGTGTGAGTGTGTGTGTGTGTGTGTGTGTGGGGGGGGGGTTGTCACTCATGCACACTTCCTAGACTAACTAAGAACTCCTGCAATATTGGAAGGGTGCCCACCAGACAACACTGGTGATATTCTTCTTTTTGTGCAATAAAGGCACTTATAAAAATAAAAAAAAGATGATGTGGGTCAGGAGGACCACTAGACACCAGGGATACTCCTCATAAAGATGACATGGATCTGGGGTGATAGCCTAAATAGCTTGCAGTAAAGGGACCAAAACGATTCTAAGCCTGCATGTTAGTCCTCTATGCCATTAATGTATTAAATAGTTACTTCAAAAATGTACTTGTGTGTTTAAAAAATATTATATATAAGCAGTAAAAGGGGGGATTCAAAAGCTGTACCCTTTAAACAGAAATCAGAAGCATTAAACCACAGTAACTGTTTTGTTGGGTTTTTTTTTTTTTTTTTTATAAAATAATACATATGAAGCTCAAATGTCTGTCATGATCCAATGCTTATTTCACTCCTTGAGTCACAAAGCACAGTGGAAGGAGACTGCAGTAGAAAGCAGGGAGGGGCACTTAATGACACCAGAGAGATTATTTAATATCACTTAAAAATTAATAGAGCAAGAGTACACATTCTACAAACACTAACATGAATGGAAATCTAATTTTAATGCTAGGGCTGACTGATGTAAAGATTTGTGATTTACAGGGGCAGGGGCAAATAAATAAGAAGAGACATCAGTAATATTCTGACAGTTCAGGTACAGGAAAAAGGTATGTGGTGTGTGTGTGTGTGTGTGTGTGTGTGTGTGTGTGTGTGTGTGTGTGTTTGGAAGAGTGGTTAGGGGTGCCTTTGCCAAAGTGATGCATTATTCACCAGTGTTAACTACCATAAGAAAGCACTAATTAGCCAAAGTGGTAGTTAATGGTGATTTGAGACACATGCAAGCTAGCTAGCCATAAGGTCTTTCCTCATTGCAGTTAACATGTCTCTGATATGCAAATCTATACATCATGTAAAGAGCTGCTTTTTACAACAGATCTTACTACTAGGATGGGGTTCTTTCTGAATCCTTGGTTCTGTCTTATTCCTTATCTATGACATGTCTACATTTCCTTATTCTAGTGCTATCTCATCTGACTGCCCATATATATATATATATATTGTGTGTGTGTGTGTGTGTGTGTGTGTGTGTGTGTGTGTGTGTGTGTGTGTGTGTATTTGTGTATGTGCATGCATATGTGTGTGCACTAAATTAATTTACATAAATTGTATGTGCAAATGGCATAGTTCCAGGTGATAACAGAAGAATGGAATACAATTTGGGAATAATAGCAATGGTGGTCAGTAAAAAAGGATTGTTTGCATGATCGTACCAGGAAATAACATGATTAGGAGAGACAAAAAAGAGGTGTGGTAAAACACTCACAAGAAAGTTTTAACAAATATTCTGTAAGTATTTATTTATTTTTTATTTGATATTTGTCAGTCATTGGAATAGACTATCTAGGTGTGTACCCATTTTCAGCCGGGGCAATAAAGCTCCAGGTATAGATCATATTTCACATTGTAATACATAGAGAATTTGTATGTGTAACAGTAAATACAAAATTAGAACTGAAAGATTAATAGTCAGATATTTACAAAAATACAGATAAACTGGGTACATATAGCTGAATGTTTACATAATTGAGAGGCAACATGGCAGGTGTGATTAGAATGAAATAAGTTGTTGACATGACAGTTTAAGATTGTTATGGAAGTGTTCATTTTCAGATATACTTGTGAAGATAGACATGATGCCTTTTAGAAGAGAGTTATATTAAATGCAGTGAATCAATAACCAAACTTTATCTAGCATGGTCTTAAGTATATATTAGAGAGAGAGATGGAGGTTGTAATATAGACTTTTCATAGAAGTACATAGCACAGGGGTGAGGTTTTATCTGCATATATTAGAGTTTAAGGAGAGGTAGGGGAACTATGAAGAAAATAGAATGTTTATAGAGACACTAACAGAGTTCTGATATGAGTATATATCTGTCTGTATATATACTGATATCAGTAACTGACCTATGTTTTTTTTTATATGCTGCTGTTGTTTTTTTTTTCCCAAGATGTGATGTATCTTTGTGTTGAAACTCACTATCTTCTTTTTTTTTTTTTTTTGTTCATTTGTCTGTTATGTACTTATGTACTTCTCCCCTTCCTCCCCGGCCTCCGCTGAAATGTATCCCCAGTGACACTCAAATAAATAAATAAATAAATAAATGTTTCATGGATAATGGGTCAAACGAAGATGTGAGCTTTAAGTAGGACAGTAGATGGTTATCCTGGTGAAGAGCAGATGTAGAACCACTCCTTTTTTAGGTGTTTTTTTTAGATAGAGTTTGAAAGATTGGTAAGAGGTAACTATTGTAATAGAAGTAGGGAGGGAATTCCAGGCTTTGGCAACCAAGTAGGATTAAAGGGAGTGTCCTGCTGATCTGTTTGATCTATAGATAATAATCTGCTTTTGGTCTTTTGATTGCAGAGGGTGACTGAAGCAATATTTTTATAGGGTTGCATTTAGAGCAGTATATGTGCCCGGATAATTAGTGATCTTATATGCAGTGAGTAATTGAGTATATTTTAGGTAGTTGGGCAGTTCAAGCCAGTTAAGGGTCTTTAGTTCAGTACAATGATGGCTACAGTATTGAGTATTAGTAGCAAATTTGACAATTTTATTATAACATTGTTCCAGTTTTTGAATATTTGATTTTTAGAGATTTGTGAGAATGGGCAGTAGTCAATTCCTCATTGAGCTAGTAGCATAGCTAAGTACCATTCCTTTCTGAATCCTGAAAATGTGGCATCCCAATCAAACCCTGGTACACTTAATAGTTCTGTAATGAGAAGCTCCTCCATTATCAAACCATTTTATAACTCCTGGGAGTAGAAGGAGAAGGTTGGGATGCAGAAATTGGTAAGGAAAATGACTGAGTCACTTCAGTGGGAATAACAGGACACGATTGTTGGTAATTCTCATCATAAAGGCTGCCACAAAAACCAGAAGAGGACTCAAGAGTTGTAGCAAGAAAAATAATATGGATACAGAGTAGACACTGTCCGGTGGTGCCAAGTGCTGGTAGCCAGACAGCAGCAATTCTAACCCATGTCTGACTAGTGTATAAAATCCTACAAGACAGGACTGTGTCTTGGACAATGGTAAGCTGCTGATGTCAACTCACCCAGTCTAGGATTGAAGATATTGTTCTAGATTTCTGCAACAGCACCTTGTGGAGGTAGCAAAGCAGTAACTCTGGCAAGACCTAGTTGTCAATAGATATGCTTTAAAGCCCTCTGAACAGTATGGAAGCATCATGGTTTGGGTTTTGCGTGTTCAACGCTAAGCACAGAAAGGTGTAGATCTCCAGACTCTGCCATGGCAAGATCATAGTTTGCTGTATGGGGAACTAACATACATATTAAAATCTAAATAAATGTCAAGGATGACAGTCACTGGGGCTACCCTTCCCCTCCCTTCCTTACTCATGTAAAGAGAGTTCTCTTCTTCTATGTCCTTGCTTCCCATGGAGCAGCAATGTTTAAAAAAAGCCAGGCACTATAACTGGAAAGCTTAGGATGGTCATTGGATTGGCTGATATTTAAAGCTGTAGATAGTCTAAAACGTTATAAAATGGACTGCTAATGGAGGAGCTCCTCATTACAGAAGAATTAAGCATACCAGGGTTTAATTAAGATGCTCCAGTTTCAGGATGCAGAAAGGAATGGTACTTAGTTATGCTACTAGCTGCATGAGGAATGGAATACTTAGTAAATACCAGAACAAAACACAGTAACTTTGTGCATGTAATCTACACCAACGCTGAGGATATGGAAAGCTGGAAGTGATACAAGCAGTAGGAAATAGTGACCATGTAACCATGTGGCCATGTGGCAACCACTAACAGCAGATTCCAGAATTAGACAACTAATAACATGGCATGGTATACAAGAAATTTAGACACACAGTGGGGCAGAGACTAGGAAAATTTTGACACTAGAAAAAGAGAAGAGAAATGAAAGACAAAGAATAAAAAAATATTAATAGGTAAGGAAATGTGTCAATATGGACCACAGGGATGGCATACCATGCCATGGGGGCTATAAGAAACTAAAACTCGCTGTGGCAAAAGGTTTCTAAGGAAAAGAAAAGCATGTAAAGGAAACCAAATAAAGGAACAATTAAAATATTTTGAGAAAAGACAATAAATAAATGCAAACAATGGATTTAGGGAGGGAAACAGTGTGGAGAAGGTTAAAAGCATGTGAATATATTGATTAAAGACTTTTTATTAGTGTTCAGAAAGAAAACATATGGAAGGTTGTCAGTCTACCACTGAAGTATGGAGGAAATTGAAAATGTTTGCTTGGTGAGCCCATATAGAAACAGAAGACAATGTAATGACTATGGAAACCAGCAGAAAGTGAGGTATGTAGAAGAGGTGGAGTACCATGCAACAGATTTAAAGAACTAAATCTCAGACCTGGAGACACAATTACAAAGCTGGTCCCGTCTTACATAGAGACTGAGAGTGTTGCTAGTTGACTAACAAGAGGCCATCATGGCACCACTCTTCATAGTAGGGCCAAAAAATGACCCATGGGACTAGTGACTAGCCAACAATTCAATGAAAACTGGTGGAGGTTATGCTAAGTCTGTAGAAATACCTTAATATGAATCTGGTGATATCTGGCACCAGGTATTCAGCAAGGACAGTGGTTCCATTCCATCCTCCCCAAATTGGATGACAATATCACAGATGAAGTGATACTGGGAAGTACCTATATAAGGGGTGCTTCAGCTTTAGAAAGATAGTTTTAATTGCTCCCTAAAGAAGTATGAGTGGAAAGTTAGAATTTAATGGAATGGTGTTTGGAGGACACTTGTATCCACACACATACCAGACATAGTTTGGCTCTTAGTAATGTGGCAGAAGGTTGACTGACCATTGACACTCTTATATTTTTCTGGTTTTCATTAGGGGTTTGCTTGAATTTTTTCCCGCTTGGTATAGATATCATGTTATCATAGTAATGACTTTGGCTATATGGTATAATGGGGGTTCTGTGTGAGTTTTTGCCTGTTTTCCTGATATGGTTTCATTGCCAAGCAGATGAGGTGGGAAAGAATGAAGGATAAATGGCGGTATGATCCAAGAGTTTGAAACCAGCATTTCCAGTTGTGATTTTGGCCAAAGTGGAAAAGAATCGAAAGAGGGTGTGCAAAGGTCGCTTGTCACAATAGGCCAGAAAAACACAAGGTCTGCTTATTGAATTATTTTTTTAACTTGTCTGTGGAAATATATTGAATCAGGAGTCATTGAGATGAAAGTGACTGTTTTTGTTGCAATTTGGCATTAATTTTGTAAGCATGTTATGGTACCCTAACCCAGCTTTCATTTTAATACTCAGACATGTTTTCTGTGGTCAGAAATTGTGTAATAACTGCCAAAAGTTTGTTGGATCATTATCATGGATAGCTGTATTGATTGTTCCATGGAAATCATTAAAACTTGGTTCATAGGTTCATAGGCTGGTACTAGGCTATTGGCCCTAGGGCCTATACAAGCCTAGCCATAACAATTCCCTGGCTATTTCTTCCCACACTATTTACTTCCTTGGACCCTTGTCTAGCAGGGTGACTGACATGATCCCCGGGTGACAAACTCTGAGACAAACTTGAGACACTTTTTGAGGCACTTTATTTATTGCTTTTGGACTTTAATCTTTGAATAAAATAGCATCATTTTTTATGTATGCATACTGGCAACTACATTTAACATTTGTTGCTGTAGTTTTATTTGGTGTAATAATGTTATATCATTGTTCACAATCTTCTGAATGATTTTTTTTCTTTTGTAATGTGTTTTTAGTCCAAGAAAGAATTGTCATAGTAAATCATTGCACTTTTAGAGTTGATATTTCGAAGTCATTTGCCATTTTGTATTGTTTGTTTGATAGGTTGATGTAAATTGCTTAGGAAATAAATAATATAATAAGCTTGCACTTGTAAGTGCTCTTCCCAAGACATGATGGTGTGGCAATTCAGTTTGATGATGAGGGAGTACATTCTATGGATGCCATTGGAGATAGAAGCAGGCCTGTGCTAGTAACAAGAAGTAGAAGGACTTGATCTGCAAAGATATGAAGATAGCAGAGGTATTTCTCAATAAACTCCAGAAGATTCTTCCATAACATAAAATGTAGGTGAGCTTATGGTAATCCAGGTTTAAAAATACCAGATTTCTAAGTGATGCATTTTGCATATGAGACAATCAAGTTAGGAGCATTATTTCTGTAAGATTACATTAAAAAAGGACCTATGAAAAGTGGAAACATCAGAATGAATCAAACAGAACTGACTGGTGGTTCTAATAGTATGCATAGTTACCACGTTGTCTCAAATGACATGGGGTCATCATACTGTTGCATCCCCCCCTCATATGGCTAGACAGGTAGATAGATAGATAGATAGATAGATAGATAGATAGATAGATAGATAGACAGACAGATAGACAGATAGATAGATATTAAGATTGTGAAATAATATGAGAAAGGTATCTGAATAGTCGCATGTCATAGCTGCATTCAGTAACTTAAAATACCTGTTCACACAGAATAATTGAATAATAGCATTTACAAGGCAGATTCAGCCTACAGAGCATAATCATCTTGTCAATGTCTTTCTTTCTTTCTTTCTTTCTTTCTTTCTTTCTTTCTTTCTTTCTTTCTTTCTTCTTATAGCAACCCCTACCTACAGTAAGGGAACATAGGTTATCCCCAGGATGAAGTTACTTGCACTCATCCAATTCTTAAGGTTTTTCTTAAAGGAAAACTAGGGTGTCATGTTGTTTTATATGTACCAGAACTTTACTTCAGAGATGAAGGGAGTATTATGCAATATATGTATCCTACCTCTATGCCTTACTTATTTGTTTTTCTTGTTTGTTAATGTAGATTCAAGTCTTTAGAATTTGTGTTGTAGAACCACTTATTTTATAGATATGTAGAACCTCAAACAGGTCTGTGTATTTAAAACACAAAATACAATGTTAGACCTAAACCATTGTGCAGGATTCCATAAGAGACAAAGTATAGGTGTAAAGATTCAAACTTAGCTTGAAAGATGAGCTTTAGTCCAGCAATCTTTTCAGCTGGGAAACTTTGCTATCTGTCCGGCTGTGTAGTATATATGGATAGATAAATAGACAGACAGATACTTACTTAAAGGAGCATTATATTCAATTATTGATATCATCAGAGGAATATACATAGTAGTTGTAATTTCTTCTGATATGCATGGTAGGAAATGTGAGAAAGCTGTCTGTGATGGTGTTGTGATCTCTGGAGACCACATCAATTTGGAATGGGGTATCATTTATGCTCTGAGCTGCTATTAGGAGTTGTTTACCAAAATTTAATTTTTACACAGGATCACATACACAACTGGCCACCATGCAACTCAGGTAGATTTTCTTCTTGTAAGGAAAGAGCACTTGGGTAGAATCAGTGATTACAAAGTCAACCCCAGTGAAACAGCTGACCCTCAGCATAAACCACTGGTTGACACAATCAGCTGCAAGCAGTGGTGAGTAAAGAATTTACAGTCATACCTCTCGACTGTACAGATTTTTGCCTCATATTTTTGGTGTGTTTTTCATAAAATTGTGGTTTTCTGGCAAAGTATTGGAAAGTCATTGAAAATTAAAGTCAGAAAATAATGACAGACATTTGAGTTTCAGATGTCATACTCTTCAGAAAATTCATGCTACCACAAAACCTGCTACGCTATCAATTTTTTTAAGTATGTAACAGCAATATGTAAAAATTGTCCCTATTTTTGGGCCTTTGTTCCCCCATAATTTATTACTTTGTCCAGATTTCTTCCTCTAGGAGGTCAAGTGGTATGTTTACAGTCAAGAGAGACAAGGCTGAAGATCTGGGGAGAAATCACAAGAGTTCAAGAAATTACTCAGGGATCTAGCATCTCAAAAAGAAGAGGAAATAGACTGAGTTGAAGAAGAAGAATGTCAATGCCAAACCAACATGTGCAAGGACTATATAACAGATATGTGGCTAAGCCAGGTATGGAACCAAGGTACTTAATTAAAGCTGGAGGGGGAATTCAGAAGTCCAGGAAAACACCAAAAGAAAGGAAGACTGCAAGAAAAAGTAGGAGATAGAAGAGAAAATATGGACCCATCTAAAAAGGAATACTGGTTGGATAATAAACAGGCCAAGTGAATAGTTGCAATAGCAAAGAACATGTCATCACAGGCACTCTACCAGCTTCCAGAAAATGATTCAGTAAATGGCACAAAGAAGCTTTATCAGACTGCAAGGCAAAGACAGAAAGATAAAACAGATGGTCAGACACCCTTCATAAGGGATATCAGCAATAGCCGTCATGGCACAGTCATCCAAAGGATATCAAAGACAGAGGGAAGGAGTACTTTTAGCATCTTGTGAATGCAGAAAACCTCATAAAAACTGTACTGCTCCAAACACAGCCTAAAATGAAAGAAGAAGAAGATCATCACACCAGAGGAAAAGTTAAAATAGCCTTAAGGAAAATTAAGTCACGGAAAGCATTAGGCTCAGATGAGGTCAGAGCAGATGTGATTGAGATGCTGGGTGAGATAGGGGAGGAATGGCCCCAGAGGGAATTCAATATGGAGAGAACGTGTATCCCAGATCATTGGAGAATAAGCATACTAGTGCCAGTGTACAAGAACAAAGGGGACACACACAACTATGGACAGTATAGAGGTATCAAACTCCTGTCAAACTGCATGAAAGTTTTAGAAAGGTGCTTGAAAAATGAATGTGTACAGTAAAGGAAGATGGAAGCAGAGAAGTTTGGATTCTGATCAGGATGCAGTACAATGAACCTGATGTTTTAGTGAGACTGATAGTTTAGAAGAAGCTAGATATGAGGAAAGAGTCCAACTGGACATTCCTAGACTTGGAGAAAGCATATGACAATGTCCCAAAAAACTGATTTGGACAGTTCTGTGATGGTTTGAAGTCCTATGTACATTGGTAAAATAATTGCAGGCTATGTACAAGGACCTAATGACTCAAGTATGAACAGTGTTTGTTCTTAAGAGGGATTCCCAGTGCAAGTTAGTATGCACCAGGGTTAAGCTCTGAGTTCACTGTTGTTCATACTGGTGATGGACTACATTAGTAAAGAGGTCAGAGGGGACATATCAACAAAGTTGCTCTCTGCAGATGATATGGCTTTACAGAAAGATTCTGAGAAAAAACTTCAGCAAAGTATAGGGGATTAAAATGCAAAACTAAAGGCACATGGGATGAAATTGTGTACAGATAAGACAGTTGTAATGGCACCAAGTGGAGGAAATCAGAAGAGGCTGAGAAATGAGTTAAAAGGGGAAATATATGTACAGGTTAAAATTTTCATGTATCTGTTAAGGTTGGTTGAGGAGAAGGAAGTCTGAATGAGGAGGCCAAAAGTTAGAACCAGAGGGGCTGCAACCAACTGGAACAGAGTGCCAGGGGCAGTGTATGACAGAAGAATGTCAAAGATGATAAAAAGTAAGATGAACAAAACAACATCGTGATCAGCACTACTGTATGATACAGAAACCAGGGCAGTAAAGGAAGAGCATTCGAGGAAGCTAGAGGCGATAGAGATAAAATGAGTGAGATGGTTGGTAGAATGCAAATTGTGGGACAGATGAGGAAATGAGGACATCAGAGCAGAAGCCAAAGTACCTCCAATTGCAGAGATAGTCAAAGATAACAGATTACTATGGTTCAGGCACATGTCTCAAAAGCAGAACACAATCTGGTTAAGAAGTCTGGGATAGACGGGAAGAAAGGAAGAGGAAATGAGGACATCCAGCAAAGAGACAGATGAACTGAGTGAGAGAAAGACTTGCAACAATCAGGCATGACTGTCAAAGAAGACAGTAGTGTGGCACACTCGGACTCAACTTGGTCTTTACCCCTTTTTAAGTGAAACCTGGATAACTGGATGGGAAACAGAAAATATACCCCTGGGATTCCACCCATGTCCCTGCTGAACAGGGGCATCACATGCTGATTTGTCTAAACATGCGCTAAACTCTTGGTTAGGCTTATAAGGGCCTCAAGGCCAATAACCTAGTAACCTCCTATGGTCTTATGATCCTACGGCACTGAATCGAGAGAGATGGAAACAGTTGACACAACATCCTTACCTAATGTAGAAAATAAGAATAAGAGGGCTGGTGTTGATGATGATGATGATGATGATGACTATGTTAGACTTCCTTGCATTTAAGTCCATTTCTAATGCACCATTAAGTTGTATGGTTTAACCCAAGTGAAGTAATATGGTACTGAATGGTGACAGAATGACAACATCTTCCTTGTACCAATTAGCCTGCTAGATCACCGTCTGTGTATTGATGGACCCCATAAAGTGTCTAAATAGTGTTACAGAGCTAACATAAACAAAACCACCTTTTTAACTGTTGATTTCAACCAGCCATTAATTAACTGGAATACCTATACAACAAAGGCAAAATAAGTCCAAAGATTTATAGACTTAATAAATGCTAACTCCCCTGTACACATAGTATACCAGTCCACTTGGGGTCAAAAACGTGCACTCCTCATCCTCACCAATGTCACACTTATTTGCACTACTCATGGATTATCCCTGTCACTGGTCAAATCCAATTACAGATCAGTAATCTTGACTTTCATGGAATCTAAAGCAATCACAATGACCAAATGCTAATTCAACAATTCATTACAAAAAAAATTATATATATATATATATATATATATATATATATATATATATATATATATATATATATATATATATATATATATATGATGAGCTTTCAGAATTCGCCCATGTAGCCTCAACTGTCACTTATGTTAATGCATTTATGTATTTTTTTTTTACATTTTTTTAATACTTGGTTATAGGGTAAGTAGAAAACACAATAGACCCTTTTCAGCCATAACCCTGTCTCCCATAGTCAAATATGCATTTTAATACAATTCTGTGTAGTTGAGCAGTATTAGAATGAGACCACAATGCATAGCAAGCCGACTCCCTTGCTTCCCAAAGCATTATCCATGACCACTTATCAGTCCCCTTCATGTAACTCAAAAATTCCACAGAAAACTTTAAGTTTCTTCTTCACTAACATCGGGATCTAAGCATACAACATCAGGGGATATATTTCCATAAGAAGAAGATCCCTGATTAAGGTGAGAGACAAGAAATGTAGGAAATGGAAGAGAGGTTGAACTATAACTTTGAAAACTGAAACAAACAAGCTGGATAAACAAATGACACATAGTGTGAGACAAGATCAAGAAAAATTTGAAGAAAATTTATATAAAGATATTGAGCATAATATGAAACCTTTTTATAGATACATAAAATGTGAAAGGAGTAAAAACATGAAAAACTGATAAACTGTAGATTCTAAAATGTATTCTAAGACAAAACAGATTATAGATATATTTGCAAAATCTTATGCATAGCAGTTTGGTTCCACAAAGGGGGTAATAAGTTGTCCTGGTGACATCCAGGTAACCTCAGGTACTGGAATACATTAGATTATATTGAAAAAGATTTGCATAAACTGGAAGCAAACAAAGCACAGAGAGGAGACAGAATTAGTAATAATGACCTGAGAATGCTTCAGCTAGAACTTACAGTACCGTTATATCTATTATTTATTAGGTCATATAAATATGAGGAGATTCCTCAAGATTGTAGACATGTGCTTATTAAACCTGTCTTTAACAGAAAGGGGAGTAGGACAAACCCAGAGTCATGAAGACCTTTAAGTCTACTTTCATGTTGTGGAAAAATAATGTAGAATATAATATTGGATATTGGATAAGTTGGGACTTGAAACCATATATCAGCATGCATATGTTCAAAATAGATCTATTACCATCTGTAACATGATATTCTGTAACAATATAACAGCTCTGAATGAAAAATTGCGCTGTGTTGTAATGTATATAGATTTAACTTAAGTATTTGACAGGCTCATACACAAAGCACTAATCAATAAATTAGAAAACTAGGTATTGATGTAATATTGATAAGATGGATAGCTGCATGGCTTATAAACAGGACAGGACATGGCAAGTATCATTCAGCAACTGGACAGGTGAAATCCTTGGTTACAGTCAGGGTGTATCACAGGGCTCTGTCCTAGGCCTTTACTTGTTTAGATTGTTGCTCCCCCTAAAAGGAGAGTGTATAAAGTTCCTCAATCTTTTCCAGAACTGGAGTAAATGATGAAGATTCAGGAAATTCTTTCTGTAACAACTCATAATGTTTTCCGAGTAACTGAGAAAATTCAGTACACTCCAACTGAAAACACTTCCACATTATGGAAATAGTCTCAATGAGAGAATAATCCCAGAGGGAGAATCAGAAACTCAGCTCTCCTCTGAGTCTAAATTAGAAAACTGAGGGGGAATCTTGTATCTGTGCCTTCTTCTTCTTGTCCAGATACTGAATATTGGATCTCGCCAAGAAGGGAGGAGGTATCCTTTTTTATTTTATCAGAATGCAATAAGTAAGTCTGAAAAAAAAAAACCTGAGCCAGACCAAGTAAACTACTCCTGTATAGGGAAATTTGAGGATGAGCAGATACATGTTTAGTTTTTTGTTTCCTTTTGACAGAAAAAATGTGTCTGACAGTGTTAAAACAATGTCAGCTATAGCTTCCTCAGGGAGTGGCCCAATGTTCTGACAAATCAGGGAAGCCTTCCCTGTTCCCTCTCTCTTGCCTGCTCTGGGGACCTCAGCAGCCGCAGTGGATGTGACTAACTTCTAGTCCATAGTGACTGTAGGTGCTACACCAGACATATCTGGGGTAACAGATGCGTGGTCTGAGGTACAACAAATAGCCAAACCAGAGTCACTGATCTACCTATGGCTGAGAAAATAGCTAGCTTGTTGTGGCAGCAAAGTCTGTTTGCTTAACCTTTTCTTTTTGTGTCTGGGAGAAGGATTAACCTTGGGACTGACAGTTTGTTCCATTGTCAGCCTGAAAATGGTGCCACTTTCCCACAGAAAACAAGCATCAAAAGCTGGTAAAAAATATAATTTCTTAAAAAGTCATTTTTTTGCATAAAATACAGTAATAAGTACTTTAAAACACCTCACAGCTCCCAAAAATAAAATAAACACAATTAATCCACAGAAAAAATGTTTTTTTATAATAGTTTAAAGTTTTAAACTGACAGGAAAAAAAGCTCAATCATTTAAGAAGTCTCATATCAGTCCATTAAAACACAAACTCCTAGCTTTAAAATAACTTTCATGAAGAGGAAAGTATTAATAATCAACCAAAATAATTGAATGGCAGCTATTTTTCCCCAAAGGTTACTTATCAGACCAGGAAATGAACAGCGCAAACTGACTGTTGATCATCAAAAACCTCAGAAGAGTGTAATCTTTGGGGCAGCAAAGCTTTGAAGGGCTTGGCAACAAAATTGTGTTTTTTAGTCAGCACAGGTAAGGGTGATAAAGGATAATGAGGGAAACATATTCACAAGCGAGGAGAGTGTGTTGAACAGATGGAAAGAGTACTTTGAGGGGCTGATGAATGAAGAGAATGAGAGGGAGAGAAGGTTGGATGATGTGTGGAAAGTGAATCATGAAGTGCAATGGATTAGCAAAGAGGAAGTAAGGATAGCTATGAAGAAGATGAAGAATGGAAAAGCTGTTGGTCCAGATGACATACCCGTGGAAGCTTGGAGGTGTTTAGGTGAAATGGCAGTGGAGTTTTAAACTAGATTGTTTAATGAAATCTTGGAAAATTAGAGGATGCCTGAAGAATGGAGAAAAAGTGTTTTGGTACCGATTTTTAAGAATAAGGGTGATGTGCAGAGATGTAGTAACTACAGAGGGATTAAATTGATCAGTCACAGCATGAAGTTATGGGAAAGAGTAGTGGAAGCTAGGTTAAGAAGGGAGGTGATGATTAGTGATCAGCAGTATGGTTTCATGCCAGGAAAGAGCACTACAGATGCGATGTTTGCTCTGAGAGTGTTAATGGAGAAGTACAGAGAAGGTCAGAAGGAGTTGCATTATGTCTTTGTGGACTTAGAGAAAACATATGACAGAGTGCCTAGAGAGGAGTTGTGGTATTGTATGAGGAAGTCAGGAGTGTCAGAGAAGTATGTAAGAGTGGTACAAGATATGTACAAGGGTAGTGTGACAGCGGTGAGGTCTGCGGTGGGAGTGACAGATGCATTAAGGCAGAGGTGGGATTACATCAAGGATCACCTCTGAGCCCTTTCTTATTTGAAATGGTGATGAACAGGTTGACAGTAGAGATCAGACAGGAGTCCCCGTGGACTATGATGTTTGCAGATGACATTGTGATCTGTAGTGAGAGTAGGGAACAGGTGGAGAAGACCCTGGAGAGGTGGAGGTATGCTCTAGTGAGAAGAGGAATGAAGGTCAGCAGGACTAAGACAGAATATATGTGTGTGAATGAGAGGGAGGATAGAGGAATGGTGACAATGCAGGGAGTAGAGGTGGCAAAGGTGGATGAGTTTAAATACTTGGGATCAACAGTTCAGAGTAATGATGAGTGTGAAAGAGAGGTGAAGAAGAGAGTACAGGCAGGATGGAGTGGGTGGAGAAGAGTGTCAGGAGTGATTTGTGAAAGTCGGGTACCAGTAAGAGTGAAAGGGAAGGTCTACAAGAGGGTAGTGAGACCAGCTATGTTATATGGTTTGGAGACAGTGGCATTGACAAAAAGGCAGGAGTCAGAGCTGGACGTGGCAGAGTTAAAGATGTTAAAATTTGCACTGGGTGTGACGAAGGTGGACAGGATTAGGAATAAGTATATTAGAGGGTCAGCCCAGGTTGGAAGGTTTGGAGACAAAGCCAGAGAGGCAAAATTATGTTGGTTTGGACATGTGCTGAGGAGGGATGCAGAGTATATTGGGAAAAAGATGCTAAGGATGAAGCTGCCAGGTAACAGGAAAAGAGGAAGGCCTAGGATAAGGTTTATGGATGTGGTGAGAGAGGACATGCAGGTGGTTGATGAGACAGAGCAAGATGCAGAGGACAGGAAGAAATGGAATCAGATGATCTGCTGTGGCGACCCCTAACGGGAGCAGCCGAAAGAAGAAGAAGAAGTCAGCACAGCTCAAGCTGCCTGACAGTTTTGGCATGAGGAAGGTGTTCTGAATCTTTGGAAGCTGGACAGCTGTTATATCCTTGGCAGGCTATAACCTATATAGCTAACTCTACTGTGGCAGTGATCAGTATTATGAACACCTGCCTACTGTAAGACACATGCTCAGAGTACCACAGCCTGTCCTAGCTGCTATTGTTAATTGTCCATATTCATGCATCACAGTGGAAGTTAGTGCTCAGCAGTTCAGTGGTCAAGTAGTGTTAGGGGGTGTTTGAGTGCATGTATATAAAAAGTTGGGCATCTGAGTGTACGTGTGAGAGTGCATCTGTTTAGGAAGTCTCAGTAGGGGGTTATAGAGGGGGATAGGATATGTGTGTTTGTGTATATGGAATGAGTATGTTTGAATGTTTGCCTTTAAAGGAGGTAGGTGAATTGCGATGGCTGTCATACTTCCACACATCCCCCAACTGCAACTTTGGGTCAAGGGGGCTACTGTCTAAGAAGGATATATGTAAATATGTGGGTCACAGGACACAAAGCACCAGAGATAACTCTAAAGACACGGGAGAGTAGGAACACTAGCCATCAGTGATTCCTTTTATCATCATGCTTTAATGTTACTTACACGCAGCATGGATCAGGGGAACCACTAGACACCAGGAAGAACTCTTAACTCTCATGCCTTAACACCACTTAAACACAATGCAGAACCAGGTAAATCATAAGACACTAAGAAGAACTCTGAAGACTTGGGAGACAGGAAACACTAGCCACCAGGGATCACATTTGCATTTTGTGCCTTAATAGATCTTTTACATGATGTGGGCTGATAGGAAAACTAGACACAGAGGATATACTATACAGCATGCCTTAAAGGCATTTAATAAAAAAAGAGTGGTGAGGAGAAGCACTAGACACCTGGCTTACAAGTGGCATGCCTTAAAGGCACTAAAAAGGATTGCAAAACTGCTCCTTCCCACCCTCTCAGTATATATTAGGCCTCTGCTTCACCACTAGACAGCAGGGCTGTGATGTAAAAATATGTAAGGATTAACAACATATGCAAACTACAAAGGGGGAAGAGGCTTCAAACACTGTACGCTTATCATAGGAAAACAGCATTATCCCACTGTGCTAGCACAGCAGGACAGCAGGATTTCTTTAACAAATAATGAGGATATTGGCATTATTCAATAAGACATATAATGGAGAGTGACAGGGAACATTAAGCAGAACTCACAACCTCATAGCACAAGGAAGCAAGACAAAGCCAAAATTAATGGTAGGACAAAATCAGGGAAGTATTTTAACTGTTCCTCCTACAAATTTAGAAAGGTCCTAGAATAGCAGATTTTATACTTCCACGAATTTACTGAAGTCTATAAAGTGAGAAACTCCAACGTCTGGCATTAATGACTGTCAGTAATCATCAGTGATAACCAGAGCAGGAAAAAGAAGACATCAGGGATGTTCTGTAAACAGATGGACAGGTATGGGGCATGTGATGTGTTAGTGTGGTGCATGTGTATGTGTGGATGTGTTTGTGTGTGTATTTCTGCATGTGTGTGCATCATGTATGGCAGAGAGAATAGCTTTGCTAACTGATCTGCATTTGCAGTTGTTAACAGTGATTCAGAGATATGCAGATTAACTGATAAGTCTCTCCTCATTGCAGCTAATGTGTCTCTGAATATGGTAGTACCACAACACAAAAATAGTGCCTTTTTTCCACAGCCCTTAACATGAGTGGTGCTTTTTTTCTGAATCCCAGGTTTGGTCTTTCATATATCTTCAGATGTACAATATGCTTTCTAACATGGGATACTTTTTTGGTTCAGATGTAGGTATAGCTTATTTATTTTTATTTTAGGATATTTTCATTTTCAGATGTAATTTTAACCTGCTTATCTTTAATTTCTGTAGATCTACCATATTTTCTTTTTGTATAATTGGTATTGTGCATCTTATGCTGTTAAACTTTTCTCTCAAATTCTGATTTTTAGCTGAGAAGGCAATTTGGTTACTTTGTGTTTGTGGTGATAATGCATCTTTCTGTCGCTTTCAACAGGTTTTTGATTGAGACTGCTATTCTGCATTGAGCTCTGTCTTTTGTACTTCTTAGTTTCTACTTTTGTCTTACCTGCGGATGCAGTTTTCTTTCTGCTTTGGGATGTGCATTTGGCTTCTAAGGTATGACATATGTCTTGAACTGAATATAGACAGCTTTCAGACTTGATGGCATAGAAAGTTAGATCTGGAGACATCAAGTCCTATAGACCACAAAGAAAGGTATGGCATATTTAATAGTTTCATCAAGTATCTTTCTTAAGTATTTTCAGTGTTCTATTTAGATTGTAAGTTTATAGAACAACAGCTGAATCTGAGTGCCACAAAACCAGACAACATATAACATAAGGGACTCCACTGAGCAACTGAAAAGGGACATGAAGTATAGTGATTGAGGCATGGTTCAAATCATTGGAGAGCACCGCGGCAGTGCAGACTACAATTTGTTCTACATATTAAGACCAACTACTGATCAGGGAGAGAAAAGAGGTAGCTGTGCCTTAGTTTTCATCCAGAAAAGACTCACATCAAGGCAGGTGGTGCAGCATGATGCCCTTTTTCATGTCCAGCTCACCATCAGCAAAGTCCCTTGGGATATCCTGGCAAGGTAAAGAATGTCCTCTATGGCTCAACAATGTAATATCACATAGTTAAAAGAACTAGCGTCATCTAGTGTAAAACACAATATCATGTTCCTAGATGACTCCGATTATAGACTGGGAAACATATACTACCACTAGTTTAGAAGCTCAGAGATTCCTGGACTTTGGTTTATACAAATGCCCAAGAATAACTACTCAAAATATCCATAAGGGGAAATATCATTCATCACTAATATAGCAAAATGATACTCCTTTCTTAGTGTAATATCCTCACTTGTAAAATCTGCCCACACAGCCCTCAAAATAAAATTAAAACCTAAGACATCCTTGTACTCTGGCACTTTTAGAAACTTCTCCAAGGCAAATGTCCTATTTCTGCATGATACCCTGTCTAGTTTCAAATCCCCTAAAAGTGGAAAGCTGTACTATTTATGCAGTAACATACAACACCAAATTATACCAACAAGCATACAACTACATACAAGCAGCTGTACCCTAAAGATGCAAGTGCAGGGCAAGCCCTAAAGCCAAACCACCCTGGTGGAATGACAACATAAATTCTTTATAGACAAAAATAAGAAGAGCAACACTCAGCAGAATAGAAACATAGTCATTAAATTAAAGATACAGCTGAGGAACCCAATTAAAATTACCAAGAGAACATTTGAGAAGAAAATAGCTGTCCAGGCCAAGGACAACCACAAGTCCTTCTTTAGCTATAAAATAAATCTCAAGAATAATGCACTGCAGTGTGTTGAGCTGATTGTAAATAGCACCATCTATACTGAAGCTGTGGATATAGAAAACCTACAGGCTGATAAGTTTAGCTAAAACATTACCCCTTTCTCAACCCCTCATAATCTCACAGGAAATAACAGACCAAGTCTTGGAGGCACTCTCAAAGGCTAAAAATGCAGCATCTATGGGCCCTTGACAACATCCCAGGATGCATCCTAAATAGCATAAAGCATGCTACGTCTGTGCCTTAAAACACTGTTCAACCTCAGCCTAGAAATTGGTTTTGTACCAGCTGGATAGAGAATTGTAACGGTCATATAGAGCCATAGGTTCATAGATTAGTACTAGGCTAACTGCCTTTGGGGGGCATTTTAAGCCTAGCCAATAACCCCATATGAGAATTAAACCCTGCACTTTATTTCTGTAAGGCAAACACCTTAAACATTATGCCAACCTCCCACTAAAATCCATATCCATGCACAAGGGAGGGTCATCCACCGACCTGTGCAATTACCAACCCACCGACTTGTGCAATTACCAACCCATAAGTCTGATCAGCTTCATGTGTAAAGTCATGGAAAGATTTATCATGTTTCTAATCAATAAAGGCATAGCAATCCTCCAAACACTGCCCATCACACTTTGGTTTAATCAAAGGCAGGTCATGCTACTCAACTTAGTGGACTTTTTTGAAAAACTCACAAAAGCAATGGATGAAAGGAAGATAAAATATACTGCCTACCTAGACCTGGCCAAAGTCTTTGATACAAAACCCTACTTAGGCATTGTTAAAAGCTTGTAAAAATTGGAATAAAGCTGTATGTTACGTACTGGATTACAAACTAGCACATAGATAGGACACAGAAAGTTAGAATAAGTAAGGCTACCTCCACAGGAAAAAAAAAAGGCTTGTCACTATGGGGTCCTACATGAATTTGTGCTTGGACTGTTCCTGACATCAATTTTTCTGAAGTCAAAGGAAACTTGAATACCTATGGTTGAGCAGCATTGTAGAAAACTGCAAGATGGGAGCAGTCATTGACTCCCCCAAAGACTCAGCAATCCTAAATGAGGGTTTACCCCATACAAATAACTGGTGCTAGAGGGAGTTTTGTGTCCATTAGAAAACTGATTGGTCCAGGGAACTGTTACATTCACAATACAGTCCTGTCTTTAAGGGAAAGAAGTGTAGGGCAAAACAAGTTATATAGATGAAGGTAATATTAGATAAGTTATTGTCAGAACTGGATAGATTGGGACTTAAAACCTTATATCAGCATGCATATGTTGAAAACAGATCTATTACCACTTGTTACTTGATGTGCTATAACAATATAATAACAGCTATGAATGAAAAATTTTACTGTGTTGTAATTTACTATAGATTCAACTTCAGCATTTGACAGGATATTAGACAAAACACCAATCAATAAATTAAAACAACTAGGTATTGATGTACTCTTGATAATATGGATAGCTGCATGGCTTACAAATAGGACATGGCAAGTATCATACAGCAATTGGACAGGTGAAATTCTTGGTTATAGTCAGGGTGTCCCACAGGGCTCTGTCCTATGCCCTTCCTTGTTTAGATTGTATCTTTCAGACCTAACTTTTTCATCTGAGGTGTTCTATAGTCTATATGCAGATGACCTGAAATTGGGTAAACTGATTACATGTATTATAGATAAGGTGTGCCTGCAAAAGAATTTGACTAAACTGACCATTTGGGCACAGGAGAATAATATGCTGATAAATACATCATAAACTAAGCATATGAGATTTGGGAGACATAAATCGAAAGGTGAATATTTAATACAGGACGCAGTCATTGAAACTGTAGATTAATTTAAGGACCTGTGTACATGGGTAGATCCAGCTTTGAGTTTTTCTAATCATATCTACCAATTGGTTAATGATAGTCATAGTATTATAGGTTGTATAAAAAGATTTATAAAATCTAGGAAATCAGAAGTAACTGTTTGTTATTTACATTTGACCCAAACTTGAGTAATGAATAATATGGAAACCATATAAGAAAACAAGCATGAGTAAACTGGAAAGAGTACAGTGGAAATATACCAAGAGCATTCATGGATGTGAAAATTTAGGTTATTAAGAAATGGGCAGCCACGGTGGTGCAGCGGTTTGCATTCCCACCTCACAGCAAGAGGTTCTCTGGTTCAATTCTCGGCTGGGGTGCCTTCTGTGCAGTCTGCATGTCCTCCCTGTGGTCGCATGGGTTTCCTCCGGGTGCTCCGGTTTCCTCTCACATCCCAAAGACATGCTGTAGGTGGATTGGACACTCTAAAATTGGCCCTAGGTGTGAATGTGTGCATGTGTGTGCCTTCTGTAGAAGGTTGGGCACTGGGCTGGCAACTCGACACTGTAAAACTCCACTGCCAATCATGAGCGGACAGGTGTTCCACTGTGGTGACCCCTAAAAAGCTGAAATAAGAAGAAGAAAAAGAAGAAGAAAGACTAAAATATCTGAACTTGTACAGTGCCTCTAATAGATATCTAAGAGGAGATCTTATTCAGGTATATAGGGCATTTAGACACAAATATCTTTGGGAATGTATGGAGTTATCAGAAAGTACTAGAGAATCATCAGACAACCTATGTAGAAGATTTGGGGTCTGAATGAAGAGATAATAAAATCAGCAAAAGAAGAGAAGTATTACTGGAACTGAATTCATACTTAAGTCTTGGTGAGTACCTTCACAAAGTGCACCATGTTTTTCACAAAATCTCACCAAGATGTCACTGATATATAAATTGTATTTTATATAGCATATGTCATGGACAGAATTAGGTTAAAAATAAAGGATATAGCTGTGTGCATAAGTCCCAGGATAAAAAAGTGCCCAATCATGGTACCAGGTCTGGAAAAAATTACAGTGTAAAATCCTCAAGATGAGGAAATATTCCTTCAGTGGGGATAGGCCAGGCCCAGGGGGAAGATGGCCCCCTGTTGTAGAAGGAAGTAGCAGTCCACGAAAATAACAAAAACTGATAGGCCCAAAAAGAGCCATACAGATGATAGAGAGGACTACTGAGGATAAGAAAGAAATTATGTATTGTTACTATTATGTAAGAAGCCCAGAATTTCCAGACAAAAGATATACGAAAACATTAAGAGAGAAATTAGAGGAAAGAAATACTTCCACAAGAAAAACTGCAAGAAGCTTCAAATAAAATTTGGTTTCATTAATACAACAGATCCATGAAAAAGCACTATATATATATATATATATATATATATATATATATATATATATATATATATATATATATATATATATATATATACATATATATATATATATATATATATATATATATATATATATATATATATATATATATATATATATATATATATATATATATATATATATATATATATATATATATATATATATATATATATATACCAAGAAACCTTGTGCGGTTTGGAAAAAGAAGCAACCGAGGAAATGTGAACATTTAAAGAACAACATTCAGATACATTTGAAGGGTATAAAAAAGGAATATGGAGATGGGAAAGAAAGAGAGATCTGATATGGTGCAATATTTATGCAAAGGAGCAAGCCATCAACACAAATAAGCAGCCCCAAAGGCATTTGAAGAGAAATACAAATAAAGACATCCAGGTTTGGAAACTTTCACAACAAAAAAACAAAATAAGATCTCAAAGGGGGAATGTGGAATAGAATATTAGCCAAGTAGAAGTTAAAAAATCGAAGCTGAAGTTATGTAATATTTGCAAAATGAAGGAATCAATGTAGAAAGTCTAACACAAGTTATATCACAGCATGGTAGAACTCTTACTCTCCAAAGTAAGGAGAAATAAGAGGAGCAGGAGACATCTAAAGAAGAAATATGGACATTGGAGAGAAAAAGAGATTTAATATGGTGCAATATTTATGCAAAGGAGAAAGCAAAACCGAATCAATGCAAAAAGAGCAGTACCATATATATTTGAAGACAAATGCAGGAAAAGACATCCTGATATGGAAAACTTTACAATACAAAAAATAAGAAAACAAAGAGGAAAAGCAGAAAAGAGGATTACTAATGGAGAAGTTAAAGAAATAGAAATTGAGGTTATGGATTACCTACAAAGTGAAAGATTTAGTGTAGAAAATTTAACTTAGACAACAATACAAGACAGAGCAATGGACACCCAAATTAAGGAAAGACCTGTGGAGCAGGAAGCATCTAATCAACTGACATATGAAGATACTTTGGAGCCTCCCACAAGAAACCAGTACAAATGTTCAGTTGGAGCTATATATCAAGGGAAAGAACCAGAAACTGTGGCAACTCTGACACAGTCATTGTTGTGGAGTGATAGTCCAATGATTTCCCTTATGAAAGAGCAACAGATGACTCAGGGTGAAACTGAAGAGAACGTGGCACAGGAAGATACTCTGGAACTTTCTATATTATGCTAGCAGGAAATGGAGAACAAAGAGTGTGCCATCAGTTTAGAAGAAAATGATCTGAGAGAAGAGTTGCTTGGTTTAGTAGAGATGGATAGACATATTAAGATCAATGAAAGAAAGAGACTGCAGAAGGATAAAACCCAAAAAGTTAGAAGTTTGGTAAAACAAATGAACATAGAGATTCATGTGATATAACACAAGTAAATAGGATACATTACTGTGGAGCCAAATTAATAACAGATAAAGTCCTACCACAAGAACACAGGGGAGTAATGGAAAGGACATGGAGAAATTGAATGCCATCATGGAAGTATCCAATATAGAAAGCTATAAAGTAATTAAGACAGGAAGTGTCACTGTTAGAAGAGTATAGAAGAGGGAACAGATCCACAAAAATATTCAGAAAGATAGACTTGATAAAAGCAATGTGAAGTATTTTAACAGATCAGGATTTATTGGGCACTATCACAAATAATAAACTAAGAATATTAGCACATACAGAAAAAAATTAGAAGATGTGTAGATAAGTATAAAGAAAAAGCAATGAATAAGCAATTTATTGATGACCCAAAAAAGATTCATAGCGAATTGGGAAACAAGGTAAAAGGAATTGAACGACCACCAAAAAAAGAAGAAATATATATAGTTTGGAGAAATATCTGTGGAGACCTTGTGGAACATAACAAAGATGCTAAATGGATAGAAGAAGTAAAAGAAATAATAAGAAGTTCAAATGTACAGGATATGAAATGTGATGAAGTAATGGCCAGAGAGAGATTGAAACAGCGTTAAGAAAAGCCTCTAATTGGAAAACCCCAGGCCCAGATGCAGTACCTGACTTCTACTCGAAGATTTTGCCATGAGTAAGAGCTATTTATATGCACACCCAGAGAAGACACCAGCCTGGCTAACAACAGGGAAAAACAATGCTCCTACTTAAGAAAGATTCTGCAAACTACACTAAAACTATAGACCAAAAACTTGCCTTCTGACAATGTATACACTATAGAATGGAACTGATGCCAACAGAGTTTATAGTCATTTAAAAGAAAACTCAATTATTGAAATTGAACAAAAGGGTAATAAAAGAAAGTCATATGGAACAAAGGATCATTTTTGTTAAATAAAGTCATAGTAGAGAAGTGTAAAAAGGGGAATAATCTAAGTATGGCATGGATAGATTATAAAAAAAGCATTTGACAGTATTTCACATTCATGGATAAAAGAGTGCTTAAAATGCATAAGATACAGCTTACACTGACAAACTACATCACAGCAACCATGAAACAGTGGCAAACCACTTTGCAGATAAGCCATAATAAAAGAGAAATTATCATTCCAGGGGATAAAAATTCAAAGGGGGATATTCCAGGGTGACTCTCTGTCACCACTGCTCTTTTGCCTTGCCCTTAACCCATTAAGCTGTCTACTTAACAGATTAGGACATGGTTATAATTTGGCTCCCAGAAAGCAACAAAGTATAAAGACTTCTCATCTTCTCTTTCTAGATGATTTAAAACTGTGCAACTCATCAGATGAGGAACTAAAAGCTCAACTGCAAGTAGTCAAAACTTTTTCAGATGATATAAGAATTTCATTTGGTCTTGATAAATGTGCAAAAGCAACATTTAAAGTAGGAAAGCTGCAGCACCAAGAAACATTTTGTGGAAGAGGAAGTATATAACTATTTGGGAATGGTGAAGGATCAACAATAAAACATAAACAAATGTGAATAAGGAATATTTTAGAAGACTTAACTTAATCCTAAAAACCTTGGATTGACATCTAGGCACAAAGTTCAAGCTATAAACCAATTTGCATTTCCTGTCCTAACTTACAGTTTCAGAGTGACTGACTGGCCCCGAAAAGTGTTGGATAGATTAGACAGGAAAACAAGAAGAATGCTTCATGCTCATCAAATGATTTATAAAAATCAGTTCATACCAGGATTATATACTCCTCATTCTGTAGGAGGTATGGGCCTCCTTGAAACTGATTACATGTGTAGATCTGCAATTGTTGGACTACATACATGTCTGCTGACCTCACAAGACCCAAACATAGTGAAAGCTTTGAAACATGAGGAGAATAAATCTAAGATGACTTCCCTGCTTAGTCTATCAGAAGCATATCAATATCAAACAGGAATGGAACTCAAACCAGAAGTAGATAAAAATCAGGCAGCAACTGAATGTGGCAAAAAACAAAAGAAAGAATGTAAGGTGAAGGATCAGATGAAAAGGCAAAAATGTGGAAAATGCATAAATATAGTTGCAAGTATGGAAAACTCCTGGAACAACCTCATGTTGATCAGATTCGAATGCAAAAATGGCTAAGGAGATACAATTTCAAACCAAAATATGAAAGGGTAATATTGGCGACCAAAGATAGTGGACTACATACATGTTGGTTTACAAAGTCCATTGAACATGTGGGAGAAAGAAACAAATACAGGTTTTGTAAAACAGAATTTAACAATTGCACACCTTGTTGCTGGCTGTGACTAATAGCAGAAGGACTGTATACTGAAAGGCATAATAACGTGGCAAGACTGTGGCACTGAAGATTGTGCAAACATTATAATATTGAAATAGCTGAAAAACATTGGAAACATGAGCCACATAGCATCAAGAAAATGAAGTTTATATAACATGGGATCACCCATTACCCACAGTTCAAAACATAGATGAGAGAAAACCAGATATAGTAGTCCATAAAAGGAAGACAAAAGTAGCATTGATCATTGAAATTGCTACACCCTGTGACTGCATTGTCTTACTAACAGAGGGACACAAAGTCATAAAATATCAGGTTTTGCAAGCAGAAATGAGAACAATGTGGAAGAAAGATATCCAGACAGTTCCAGCAGTAGTAGGAGCAATGGGTCTTATAAAAAACAATCTGCAATCATACTTAGATATGTTACCAATACAGGTAACATGTAGCTCTGTACGAATTGCAGGAGTCATTACTGGGCACATTGCGGGTGCTGCGAAGAGCACTCCTGGCTAACATCAAAGATTGAAATAATACTAATTTAAGAACTTTAATCATATTTTGACTTAGGAATGGAGTCCTTTCCTGTAATGGTATTAGAAACCCTGAAGACTTGGAGAAATGAAATTAAAAAAAAGATTCTATAGGAATGAGAAGTGTACTAATTGGTTCCATGAGAGAGCAGCTAATGCATGGAACAGACTACCAGATTACATTAAGGTAAGCACTAGTTTAGATATTTTAAGAACAGCCTGAACACTTATTTTGGGAACAGGTGTTTCTGTATATTGGCAGGCTTGAAGAGCATTAATGTCTGTGCTTGAAATATCTGTATGTATGTATGTATGTATGTATACAATTCTAAGAGTAGATCCAATAGTTAGAGCTTGGAAACTTACATAGACAGTGACCTAGCATTTGACCAACATGTCTCCACAGCTGTAAAAAACTCCTTTTATACTGTGCAGTTTATGAGTAGAGGGATAGCTAGTAGGCCCACGGATGCCATTGTCCCACTTTATTCAGCTCTTACTTAGTCAAAATTTGAGTACAGTGCCCACTTTTGTATGTATCTGTCCAGGCACATGGAACAACTAGAGTGACGCAGATCTTTCTCATGAAAGGAATTGTGGGCTGAAAACACTTGTAGCACTATCAGTGACACAGCAGGTAGCAGACTCTCCTTAGGTGTAGAAGGCTGTGGGTTATCTTCCCACATCAAAGAGAGTGATAGCTGACATTACAGTACAGTATGGGGTGGGGAGTGTTGCAGTCCTGAGTATGTCATCCTTTGGATGAGATGTTTAACCAAGTCCCCATCTGTTTGAGCTGGTTGTAGCTCAGGTGGATGCAAACTATACCACAGCATCTATCAAAAATATTAGTGGTCCTTTATTTAACACATCAAAAGTCATTATTTGCAAATTTAGACTTGTATGGTGGTGCTAGCTTTAAGTACTATGTTCTGCGTCTTGGGTAACTAGATAGTAAAGGTTCTAATCTCACAGTGGTCGACTTGAGTGTGTGTGTGTGTGTGTGTGTGTGTGTGTGTGTGTGTGTGTGTGTGTGTGTGTGTGTATATGTGTTCATTTGACTATCAGCCTGAAGACAAATTTTAAACTTTTGCAGTACTGTGAGTGTTAAGAACTATGTTCTTTAGCTTGTGTACCCAGATAGGTAGGGGTTCTAATCTTATAGCAGTCAACTTTTATATGTGTGCAGTCAAAAAGCATGAGTCTAGGTCCTGCTGCCTGCACCCAAGTAGAATTCAAAACATACTTCAAAGGCTGGGGGTTGGCGATTGGCATAACTGTTAAGGTGTTTACCTCTCAGACACACAAAGCAAAGTTTGAGTCTCATATTAGGGTAATTGGCTAGGATTTAAACTTTAATGAAAAAGCTAACTCACTCTGTCACAACTTGCTGCAAGGGAGGTTAGTTTTTTTTTCTTTCTTTCTTGTATTTTGTATTGCTTCATTGTCTTCCTCTATTTTGTATATTGTGATTTATTTTTATTACACTGTGTTTTACTTGTATTCTGCTTTTAATTACATATTTAAACTGGGAAAGAGACCATAGCTGTGTCTCTTGTGAGTCACACAGAAATTAAGTTTTTCTCCACCCTCCCACCTGGCATTGTTGTGTTTTTAAACTCAACTGTCTTTCTAGTTGCCTGCCCCTTATGTTCATTTGACCACATATCTCCTTCCCTCTCATTTTTCATTTTGTGAAAGCACTCCCCTTCTACTATTTAAATTTATTGGCCATCCCATTGTATTTCATATGACCAGATTACAAAGTGACCAGTCCCCCTCCAACCTAGCTTGCTGTTTTAAAATGAGTGCCTGTCTGCTTAGACAGCTAAAGCTTATGTTACCCCCTCTTTCATATCTGATGGGTTAATGCACACTGCAGCTCTTAGGATATTAATCCTTTTTTCAACATTACCTTTAAAATCTGCACCATCTACTCCAAAACCACTAATTATTGGAGATCCCTCATTCTGCCTCTCAGTAGCCCTCTTGGGATTAATACTTTTGTTTTGTTCCTGGTAAGAGAAGGGCCATAGGGACATTATTTCCTGCAAACCACTGATTATTGGAAATCCTAATAAATTTTTCATAGTTGCCAGCTCGGAATTTGTACTTCTATTTTGCATCAGGTTTGAGAAGGAGCAGAGCGTATTGATTCCTGACTGTTTCTGGTTAGGCAGTAGTGAGTATCAGTGTTTGACCTTCCTGATTAGTCAGGTTGCTATTCACATCATCTACCAGAAAAAGGCTATGACAAGCCTACAGACCCTTGCATAATCTGGGGTGAGACTGTTGATCACCAAAGAGCTGTAGTCTGCTTCTCATCTTGGGATTGGTGCTGCTGTTTTGCTTCTGGTGAGAAAGAAGCAAAGGAGCATTGTATCCCAAAGCGTGAAGCTGTGGTGAAACCAGCACTAGTAGTAGCCAGGCAATAGCCATTCAGATGACTCCCCTCTTCTCACTTTCTTTTCAGTAAGTACTGCTTGATTTGCTGTTGTCAAACCCAATTTCAGAATATCTATCTAAACACTTCATTCATAAATCATCAGGATCTACTTATTAGTTTTCCTTCTGGTGTTTGGCAGTGCCTTGTATAGACGCAGATATCTTGAGTTGAAAATGTTCCTGTAAAAGCACCATTGAAATTTAACCAGTACGGAGTTGCAAGCAGGACAGCTAGTTTTTGGTGACAAGCACTGCCCCTGGAGTTGCATACTGGGAACTCCTGACATTATATTCTCACTACAACCCTCTAATCAATAACAAAATGGTCTTTTGCCATGGATATGAACTTTTTCACTATCACAGCTACCAGCTTGGTGGATTTGGGCATCCTGAGGTAATGCAGAAATTGCATCGCATTTACTGACATCCAGTTAATTCTCAAACAAACTGATATGGTATGTGAGAGATGTATTTACACAATGTCACTGGAAACAAAGCTCTCACATAAAGACACTCCTAATATCAATCAGGTTGTCAGTAATACACATGCTGCAACCATCATACACAATTCAAAGCAGATACATAGACCCACATATGCTGAGGCACTTAAGTGCAACCTTCCTAAATCCCAAAGACCTCCTAGATGAAGTACCCATGGCAAATACCTTCACCAGCCCTGCATGCACTCTTTCCAAACAACACTCATATCATCACATATAGGCACATCTCATCGAGCCTCTACCTCTAAGCCCATAAAGTAAGCCACCATACAATCCAACATTCTGGTCATTGGATACTCCATTATGATATGCACACTGATGTCCCTCTCACCAAGCTAAGTAAGGAAAATGTCATGGTCAGTCACTTATCAGGGGTCAGGATCTGCCCCATTACACACACACTCAGGTCATTGAACCACAAGTACCAGTATGACTCAGTCTTAGTCCATGTGAGTGTAAATAACCTGAGATGTACCTCCCTAGGCTATATGAAGAGTCATCATGGAGCTCCCAGAATATGTGCCTCGGGCTGGTATGAGCTTTGCATTGAGTGGCATTTACCTGCTCTAAGGATGATGCCACAGTATGAACAAAAGATGACTGGCTTTAATAATTGGCTTAGTTTCTAGTGTCATTCTAAGGGGGTGCAATATTTGTCCACAAGGGAGGAGATAGCCAACATACCACAATGCTTTGCCAGGGATGGTCTGCACCTCTCTCTCTAGACTTTTGAATATTAGATAAAACATTGCCCTCCCCCATACTGCCTTTTTCAGGCAATGCCAAACTGAAAGTGCTTCCAACATAGCAAATCAAAATCAAGAAATTCTAAAGGAGTTACTGCTCAGTGCTAGAAATCTAAACAAAAAACTCCACTCCCTAGAAGCTTCCCTCATCCTAATGATTGCTGACATCTGTGCAGTCAATAATATATGGTTTAAAGCAACAGACAGCATACTAACAGTGCAAGGTTATAATGCCTTTCACACATTTAGAATAGCTTCTTTACAGACTGGGACTAAAGGTGGAAGTGTCTTGATTTACATCAAATATAAATATATGTCAAGACTGGTCAAACAGTACAATGCACTTGTGCTTCTCCACATTCAAATGAACATGGGCAAAATCCCATACCACTTTGTGGCAAGCTACAGGTTCCCATCTATGACCCAGGAATCTCATACCATGTATTTAAATGTATTGGAAGCACTCACCGTCCAAGCCAAGACCACATTCATGGGCCACTTTAATCATCACACTATTAACTGAAAATCATATTTGATACCAAATACACAGGCACAGAGATTCCTGGATTTTGTAAACACAAAGTCCCTGGACCAGATTGTAGATACACTGACCAGGGATGCAGCCATACTGGATCTGGTCCTAACATGGATGAATGTTGAATATCCCCTAGAGTCATGTCTACTCTGGTAAGGTGAGACCATAAATGGTCTCCATTGAAGTAAAAATAAAACCTGGAACCCCAACTCACTCTGGAATGTTCCAAACTACTCTAAGGCTAACTTCCTACTATTAAGTTATAACCTGGACAATTTAAAGCCCCCATAAACTCTGACAACACTGCTGCCTACACACAACTGTTCACAGAAAATGTATACAAGCATGTTAT
Organism: Protopterus annectens; assembly: GCF_019279795.1. Classification (NCBI taxonomy): domain Eukaryota; kingdom Metazoa; phylum Chordata; order Ceratodontiformes; family Protopteridae; genus Protopterus; species Protopterus annectens. The sequence goes on along the minus strand of NC_056739.1, from coordinate 1,412,883,165 downwards.
TAGCTGCATAGAGGCAGCTGTAGCACCAGGAAGAAGTACAGACCTAACTCAAAAAACAAGCCACCCTGGGAAAATTACAAAACCAATAGGCTGTATAACAGAAGGAAGAAAATCCAATCATGGCAAACATTAGGAGGTGCAGCACCCAGCAGGATAAAAGCACTCTCATCAAATTAACAAACAGCTCAGAGGACAAATAAAGTCTACCAAAGCCAATTTGAGGTAAATCTGGCCTTCCAGGCCAATGGCAACCACAAGGCATTCTTTAGCTATGTCCACAGCCTCAAAGACAATACACAATTATATGTATAGTTAATTGCTAATAGAGCCACATATACTGAGCTGGATGATATAGCAAATCTACTGGCTGACAAATTCATCTCCATCTTTACCTCTCTGTCTCTCTCTCTCTCTCTCTCAACCTTTTCTCAGGAAATATTATCAAATATAACTCCCCTGCTATTACTAGGGAATAAGTCCTTAATACTCATTCTAAGGCCAAGAACGCTGCATCAATGGGTCCAGTCAGTGTTCCACATTGCCTCTAAATAGCATGAAGCATGACCTATCACACTTTCTGAAATTGCTATTTAGCTGTAGCCTCCAAACAGGATTTGTGCTTCATGAATGGAGAACAGCAACAGTCATCCCTCTGCACAAAGTTGGGCCATCTATAGACCCTGGAAATTGCAGACCCATAACTCTCAGTAGTCTCATATGCAAAGCCATGAAAAGAATTATCATGGAAATGATCAATAATGACATAAAAATCCTCCAGATACTGGGCCCAACTCAATCTAATTTCATCAAGGACAGGTCATTCCTACTCAACCTTGTAGAATGTTTTGAGGAGGTTACCAAAGCAATGGATGAAGGCAATGCAGTTCACACTTCCTACCTTGACCTGGCCAAGGCATTTGTCATAATACTCCATTTTGGGCATTGTTGACAAACTCAAGAGGTTAGGTAAAATACCTTTATGTCACCAGGTGGATAGCCAGCTGTCTCATACACAGGACGTAGGAAGTTTGACTTGGAGAATGCACCTCTACAAAAGGCCAGTCACAAGTGGAATCCCTCAAGTACTGGTCCTGGGACCACTGCTTTTTGGCATTTACTTCTCTAAAGTCAAGACCAATGTCAATGGCCTCTGGTTGGCTACATTTACAGATGATTGCAAATTAGGAGCTGTCATTCAATCCCACACAGACACAAATATTCTCCAGGTAGGGCTGACACAGACAAATAACTGGTGTCAGAGACATAGACTAAAACTAAATGCCAAGAAATGCATAATATTATCCTTCAGGAAGTCATCCACCCCTTGTAACTATCATATTGACAACATATCCCTAAGAGTTGAATCAGAAGGCAGGGACTTAGGTACACACATAGACAGTAATCTAACCTTTGACTATCAGTCGTCTAGAGTAGTGAGGAAACATTCTGTTATGAAACTTATAAGCACAGATATGGCATCTTGGTCCAAAAAAGTTGTTGTTCCACTGTATTTGGCATTCATCAGGCCCATCATTGAGCACAATGCCCCCTTTGTTATGTACTTAACCAGGCATACCCAACAATTGGAATGTCCACAGACATTCCTCACTAAAAGAACACAGGGCATAAGTAACATGTCCTATGCAGACTATCTCAAGGCCCTATCCCTATATTCTGTCTCCCTACAGACTTTTGAGGGGAGATCTATGCCTGGCATACGAGGTATTGTCAGATTCCACTCTGATGGACTTCCTGCATATCCAGAAAACAAACAGCACCAGAATTACCCATTCTAAAGACAAACATTGTCTGTGATATAAATATGACCTGCTGAAGAGTCAGACTTTCATTCAGTCTTTCATTCCAAATAACCCATACAACACATTATCTCTTATCTATCCATCTCACATATTCTGTGGTATAAGCTAATGGTGTCCCATGAGTAGAATATTGTTTGCATGTGATGCAAATGGAAGTGGTGATTTCATTAGTTTTGATATAAGTAGATAATTATCTGCTTATATCAAAATGAATGAAATCACCATCTCCATTTGCATCACATATCTAGCATATTTTATTTTATTAGCTACTTCACTCACTATCACATTCATTACCAATGCAAACAATATTCCATTCATGGGACACTATTAGCTTATACTACACTCCATGCATATTTCTTTACTCAACTAGCCATACTAGGAGGAAATATGGGAAAATTGGCAGGATAATGTTCACAGCATGTCCTATAATACCATGGAGCTTGAAGCTTATAAAATAATAATGCATAAAAACATAATACTGCATGTTTTGGTGAAAACATTACAGATTGATTTGGTAAGACAAATACATAAAATAATTCAGTAAAATTACAGACAGCACAGACATTTAGAACACAAAAAATCATATCGATGTCTGTGAAGCATATCTTAAGGGACAGCAACTAAACGCCAAGGGGTACTGTCCATGTAACCTGTGAAGTGCAACTGTGCATTGTGCCCGTATGCATGTATCATTTTGTACAACATGTAGAGTAGTGTGACCACTGCGTACACATGAATGAGACAAAATTAGTGACAGTGCAAAGTTCTTAGCATGCATGCTGAAACACTAGTGACATGTGTTGCAGCTGAGTCAGAAGTGTGATGTTGTTTACAAATGTTCAGTTAATGTCAGCACTGCAGTCAGTAATGCTACACAGATGCTCTCATTACCCACTTAGACAAAAGAATAAATGATGAATAAACATACATATATACATTGGTCTAAACATGGTAATACAAAGATCTTTAAGAAGAGCAAGGTTCATGGATATATTAATTGACAAATGAGTAAAAAAGGTAAATAGGTACATTTTGTTTATGAACACAGACAGGACACTGACAAGGAAGTTAGAGAAAACAGACAACCACAGTGAGTGGACGTATGTCTTTTGCTACTGAATGCCAGATAACAGAGTGTAATGGCACATTTGCAACCACTATCTTGTTAACAAAAGTGATTGTACTAATAACTTAAATGTTATAAGTTGCCATTCAGATAATATACTGTATTCACCTTTTGAGATGGCAGGTTGCAAATGCATGCTGTGAGATCATTTCAACATATTAGTTTATTAATAAATATGCCCCATGTTCTTTCTGAAAATGGTTTCTCTGTAAAACTATTAGGAATAATCCTGAATTTGTGGCAACATACAAAGTATCTTGTCCTTAATTAATTACATAAGCTTGTCTTAAAACACCTGTGCACTCTTCTTGGTAATATAATCATTTCAATCTTCGTAAATTGGCAAGAATAAGTTGCTGTATTGAGCTCTTCACATGGCCAGATGTCCAAGCAGTCTCAAAGGAGCTTGGTAAGGAAATAATCTACTGGAGAAACTATGCTATTTAAAGCTAAAAATGAAGAAAATAAGAGTGTATAACCCTGTAACAAATGGACAGATGATTCATCATCGGGTGAGAAGTCTCTTAGGATTGCTTGCTTATCCAAGTAATGTGCTCATTACTTGAGCATCACACATGTTCATCCATAGATTCATCTGCTAGTTGGCTTAAAGATGAGAGGCAGTACACTTAACACCACTCATTAGCACAGTCTTGAAAATCACCTGGCCATAATGAACTGATCATACATTTTATCCAAATAATTTTAGTTTTGTATTCTGATTCAGTTGTGTTTATTGGAACATCTCCATTTGAAGAATCAAGTCAATCTATCTATCTATGTACATATGTTTGACTTTAAAGCATTTTATTGCCATCTTTTCATTTAACAAAGTGCACATTCCTCAAGCATGATGCATAAATACTTTCTGCTAATGGCATGCAGTACAACTTAATTCTCTTCCTCACATTGGTATTTAATTATATTCTTTATACATCTCAGCTTGCCCAGTGTCAGTAGTTACATCCAATGTCTCCTCTTATTCAGATGGGCTGCAAAAAAGCCTGATTTATTGTTTGCTAAAAGCAAAAAAAAAAATGCTTAGGTTCTCACTTCCCATTAGAGATTTCTAGTAGGGCAAAAGTAAAGCATGCTGATATATAGTGCATTCTTCATGTCTGTATTATAAGCTGGCTGAGGGTCTTGTTTCAACACCACAAGTATTAAAGTGGTTATAGGGAATAAAGGCAGAAGGGAAATAGTTCCATATGTAAAAAGGAGCCAAAACTGTAAAACTGTGCTGGGAAATGCTAACATTCACACACACACACACACACACACACACACACACACACACACACACACACACACACACACGTGTGCATGCACACACATGCATGTGTATGTACGGACACAAAAATCTACCATCCATGACCTACTATGTGGCTTGTAGCTCTCATGCTCATTGTATTTAATTATATTCCTTGTTTAATACAGCATCTGTTGTTAAGACTGTGTTTTAAATTTCTATTTTTAACATTTTTCCAGTAAATAGTGAAACAAAGCTATGATAAATCTATCCATTTCAGAACATTTCAACCATAAAAGGTCACTCTTATTGCTGCCAGTATAATCCACCAATATCTGTCAATATGCACAATCTCTGCAGAAGTAAAAGCCATCTGAATAATTACATATTAAATAGAAATATAGCTAATGAAGATGCTGCTGGTAAACAACTTTGATTTCAGTGCTTCATCGACAAATTCAGTGCCTCCTGCCGTTGAAGAATAAATTGTCTATGTAACATTAAAAAATTGTGTGTTAGCAATACTCTACCTGATGCCTTCTGCACCAAACGTAAGTATGTTACCCATTGCACAAAACAATGAACAACACAGCTAAGAAGCTCTATGACTTACATTAACAGACTATAATCTTCTGATTTACAAAAACAAACAAAAAAGAAATTAAATTAAAGGAGACCTGGCAGTTGGTGTGGAGATTTAAATCACTTGCTTATCGATTATTAAGTTTAGGGTTTGACTGTGAACACACACACACATGAAAATCTACCAGTCATGACCTCTTCTGTGGCTTGTAGCTCTCATGCTCCAAGCAACTTCAGTATTGTCACTTCCAGATCATATCTTTTTTTTTTTTGGATGAATTGGTTTATATCCATAACTGATTCTTTACAGCTATCAGGACTGGGTTCTAAGTAATGTACCAGCTGATATTTTCAGGAAATAGAGTTTTCAGTCATCTTCCAATTTCAGCATGCAAAAGTGCATTAGCATTCTTATAGGAAGGCTATATTTAGGAACTCTATACTGAATAGATCATGCTTCCACCAGGTCTCACATATCTTATGACCACAGCATTTAATACGGTGGTTTTGTTCATATCAATATATAAAATACAAGGATTCATGTACATTTATTGTTGCTTCACTGCATTACAAACAAGTTTTTGTACTTACAACTGCCCTTTAAACTACAGACAATAAGTAGGCAGAATGGTCCATAATCTAGTCATAAGAATTCAAAACATTTAATTGGTAACCTTGTTTGTTCCTTCACTTCAAATAATACATGACATCTGCTAATAATATATGTATGTATGTATGTATGTATATATATCTATATATATATATATATATATATATATATATATATATAAGTTATATATGGCCTTTTCTCCACTGTAGTGCGACCCTGGAATTAGAATATAAAGTAAGGGGGGGCACCCCCCCACATTGGGGGTGTTGGGGGCATAGCCCCCCACCTATTTTAAATATTTTGAATTATACACATGGATACTTGCAATTTCAATAACTTACTCTTTTCTAAACATAATATATATCCAAACTATGTGGGCGACTACACCCCCCACATGATGCAATGTGGCGGGGGTGCCCGCCACCCCCCCCCACTATATATACTAACTCCAGGGTCCCAATACAGTGGGGAAAAGGCCATATATAACTTTCAGTGAAATGTGTTTCAGTGAATTGTGTTTTCAGTGAATTGTGCTTTCAGTGATTTGTGCACAGTCATTTGACTTTCAGTGAAATGTGCTTTCAGTGAAGACTATTCTGAGATTCAGTATTTTGAGTTTTCAGTCTTTTGAATTTTCAAGATTTTTGTCTCAGACTTTTGAAATTCAAGATTTTGGGCTTTCAGTCTTCTGAAGTGAATCCATATATATATATATATATATATATATATATATATATATATATATATATATATGAAGGCTTACCTTTAGATATGCGAACATCACTTGTGCGATTGCTCATATGAACGAATCGTATGCACAAAACACAAAACCGCGACAGTTTCTAATGTTCGAAAATCAGCAAATTGAAAAGCAGATTTGCTGATTTTCAAACATAAAAGTTGAATACGAAATGTAATGCAGTGGGCAAGCCCCCCTGCACCCCCATGTGGGGGGCTGCACCCCCACACCCCCCTACTTTAATATACTAACTGAGATCACACTACAGTGGGGAAAAGGTCTATTTTCCAATCTCCACTGTAGTGCAATCCATCACAAAATGCCGAATCTGCAATGAGTGAATGTCACTGTGCATTCGCTCATTGCTCATTCGAAGCATTTTGCATTCAACGTTTGCAAACTTTGCAAATGTCCTTTTGAACATCTGCTGCTCGCCCGTGTGCAAAATGCACATATGAAGGTGATATATATATATATATATATATATATATATATATATATATATATATATATATATACAGAGAGAGAGGTCTACTTCACATTGTCAAAACCCCATATCATCGAAGACGAAATCATTGAGGCAAGAATATCAAAATCTCATTTGAGTGAACCAGCAGAACAACAAAGATCTTCCCAGGGTAAATAACCACTTATCCAAAATGAAGTAAAAACCTAAACTGCAGCATCCCTAACCCACTCTGGTGGGGGGGGCTGCACCCCCACACCCCCTCTTTCTAAATATACCAACTCGACATCGTACTACAGCTGGGAAAAGGGCAAAGTTCTCTGTCTTGCACAACAGGTTACTTACCCTGAGAAGATCTTCGTTGTTCCACTGGTTCACTCAAATGGGATTTTGATATTCTTGTCTCAACAATGTCGTCTTCAATGATGTAGGGTTTTATGATTTCAGGTATACACACACACATATATATATATATATATATATATATATATATATATATATATATATATATATATATCACCAACAAAATAAAAAATGGCAGGCAATAATATGAACTCTAGTTTGTCCTTGCAATGTACATGGTATTGTTTAACAAAATTATCTGATAAATCTCAATTTTATTAAAGGAATTATTCTGCATTATGTTAATTAAGGCTTGCCTGATTTTGATTCTTTGTAGGGATGTGGTTGCTTGTTTATGAAACTAGTAAAGCTATTCACTTTCCAATTCTAAATCATCTTTGCCAGATTCTCACAGTGCAGAAGGATGAAGCCTTTTGTCCATCCCAGATGGACTGAATTAATCTAGAGGCACAAGTACTGGAGAGCTATGGAACTGAGTAGACAACTTTAGTTCTCCAGTCCTGGGATGAGATTGGTGACTTGATTTGCTGCATTGGCAACACCTGCTACAGTGACAAAACAATGACCCCAGCAAGCTTATGTAGCAATGGTGCAGCACTTATCGTGGGGTAAGCAAGTGTGCTAACATGCATCTGCCTTCTGTATGCAGCTATGGCATAACTTGCAGGCCACAATGGGAAGGAGTTAGGTTGTCGTTGACATAATCCTAGCACACAGATGACAGTTCATGCTCCTGGTTTTCTCAACCATCTCCTCAGAGGAAAGAATAGGCCATAAAGCTATACTCAGTGGGTAAGGAATTGGTCAATGCAGTGGACTAGAGGGAAGGACTAGATTTTCAGCACAGAGATCAGGAAGGCGTCTATATTCAGTGATCCACGTTTGAGTTCATCTTTCTTAAGTCTCTTTGAGAAGATGAGTGTACAAAACATTATTTGATCAGCTTCAAACAACATGTTAGAGATTCCTTGTGCAAATAAAGCTAAAGATGATACCATACCTGGTATATGAAACCATTGTTTAATGCTTCTGCCTCATCTAAACTGTGATCTCTAGCCATAATGTTTATTAAATAGATCTTCAGGGCAGGCATCAAGTTGCACCCATAGCATACGGAAGATCACTATTGATTCATCAGATTCACAGAACTATCTTTTCAACAACAGTATCCCTCAGAGAAATATTGGCAAAAAACCATGGAAAACATAGTTAGAAATAGGCTTTCTATAAAGTCCCTAGCATGAATAACACCTTTTATCTTACAGAAAATGTCAGTGCTCCTCATGTAAGCTTTCTAAAATTAAGCTCCAGCAGTCACTGAGTACCCTACCCTCACTCTACATATTCCCATAGTTATTGACTCTTGCTTTCTCAGCAGTATTACTCTTCAGACCAGTCCGTCTTCAGCTACTCTTCAGAGATATTGACTAACACAGTCCTCTTTTAAGAAAATCAGACCCTTTTATTCATTTCTTCCCATACCTTCAATGTAGTGATAACTTGTAGCAAGCAGACCCAAGCTTTTTCACCTGCCCCACCAACTTCAGCTCTACATCAACTTCTAGTTGCTCCTAGACCTATTATTTATGCACAAAATGCGAAGACATTACTATCACTCGTGTTTTTCTGAAACATTTTGAACCATTATTTCAATCATATGGTTAGAGATGTTCCATAAAACATAAGAACCCATTGCCCCTAAAGATAGTGCTTTAAAAATATTTTTACCCTTCAGGAATGACCATAATTTCTTTGTCAAAATACTCCAAAAGTTGAAGGGTATGCATGACACATGCATATTTAGAATTCTACCTGATACCACTTAGAGATATATAAAGCTACACATACCTTAGTATCCATAGGGATGGTTTCTCCTCATTTCCCAAAGGGCATCTGATGGTGGCTAAAATGCTTTTAATATTTTATAAGTTTAATACACAGATTCTACAATAAATCTCAGTTTATGGCACTGAAAGTTAGGCATTTTCCTTCAGCCACTTCCTGAAGGATCCATATTTTAGGTATGTGTTAATATATTATAAATTGGAAAGCATGCTAGTTATTAATTATTATTATTGTTATTATTATTATTATTATTATTATTATTATTATTATTATTATTATTATTATCATCATAATTATTACCAGACATCTTGACACTATGTGGGCTTTTATTGTATTTGCTCACAGACAGACAATTAAATTGTTAAACAACTTATCAAGAATGGAAATGAAATCTTTGACCTCCCTGCCTTTAGTTAGGACTGTAGTTTTCAAGCTATTACAAGGCAATCTGCTCTCTATATTCTCAGCTTTCCAAAATTCATGGCCAGTTTGTTATTTTGGTGTGGCTTTCTCTTTTAATCAATGGCTTCACTGAGTCTTATAATATGCCAGCACACATTTTGTAGCTGTATCTTCCTCCAGTAACATCTTCATCACTTGGGAAACTCCAGTCAGCATAACTTTCAACCTATCCACTGCAGCTGTAATTCCTAGAAGCATAAGGATTGAAGCACCACATTTCTCTTAAGGAATTCAATGTTGCCCCTGTTTTATTGCCCCAAAAATAACCAGAATCATCCTTCTTCTTGGTACATAGTCACTTTCTTTTTACAGAAAACCCAATAAATAGCATTTTGCTGCTTCTAGTATGGTGCCTAGCTGAGCAGCTGAAGCTTTATGTCTTCTTTCCAGAGATGGAATACAAATGGTAGAAAGCTGAAACGAAAAGAGAGGTTTGTAAGCAGTTCAAAAAAGGGGGAAGCAATGCCCTAATTCCAAGCAAAGATCAGCACACAGAAAAACCCATGAAGACAAGACACAGAACTGGGATACAAGGAAATCACTGAGCTGTCCAATACACAAGCAGAACTAGATAAAACATATATTGAAGTTATGAAAATGAGTTACTCATTGATGGAATATATTAAAAGAACCGCTAAAAGACTTGATGAAGAGGAGAATTGTCTGTCCTCCCAATAAGAAGCGATACTGAGAATGGCAACTGATCATACTGTGCTGCTAGCGAAACTGGAAAGTACCTGGGAGGAGATGAGGGAGAAGCTTTTAGAAACAGAAGGTACTGACTGAGGCAAGAAAACTTGTGATTTAGAGATATACCTGTGGAGATAGAAGACAAGAACTATGAAAGATTTAGGGAGGTAAAATACTGATAGATTTGGAGTCCAGGGTTTACATTTCTGTGAGACTATACGTTTGCTTTCCTGATACTTATTATAATAAAAATGCAAAGCTTCCTCCTAAAAGAATAATTTCTGAGTAAACACTGAAAAACAGGGAACTCTCTGTTGGTGGGGAAAAACAGTGTTTGTCAACCATAACTATTCACTGCACCAGGCAGAAAAGGAACACATTTGTGCCACTTTTTAGACATTGTAGAAGTTTTAATCTGAAATTTAAACTGATATACTCAACGGTGTTCAATGTGTTTTTTCCTGAATGAAGAGAAATCTTTCCAAGAGACAGAAGCAGAATGAGACAGAGAAGTACAGTTTCTCCAACATGGTGGCCAGTCTGAAATGGAAGAAAGGCACCAGCATGCAGGGGTCAAAAGGGGAAAAATGGCCAGTTAAAACTTTTCTTGTTTTTTTTCACAATAAAATGCAAGGAAATACAAGGGGAACAGACAAAAACTCCAAACTCCAAGATAATAAGTAATAACCCAATGAATGAGCTTCATGAAATGGTTGACCAACAACTTGAATAAAGTCAACAATAGGGAGAATTATAGAGAAGTACAGTAGGGAACAAGTGGATGAAATGATATACAGAGATGAACAATTTTTGAAAAAAAAAATATTAAAACGTTTATGTTGTTATTTTCTAGAAAGTTGCAGTTACAGTAGTTAAACTTGGCATAAGCATTTATGATGAAATAATAAAGTCATGTCATTGCAAAAGAAGTATGACATAGAGAAAAGTGAACATTATTAAGAGCAATAATGGAAAGTTAAGTACTGTAATTGCTTTCCAAAGTGTATCAGAAACACAGCCTCCTTAAAATGAACTGCAGTCTAACAAATACATTTTAAATAACATCCCTCTGTTTCAGGTTATACTGGGTTGGCGGTAGAGGTATTTATGACACTGAGAGAATAACAGAAATAAAAATTAAGTAGGACGAATAACATGCAGTGATGCAATGCATAACAGAGAAATCTGAAAAGGAGAAGGTAGGGAGAACAGGCAGTCCAAGGAGGAGGGATAGCTTGCAAAATTAACTTACTGATTGGCTAGGAGGTGAAGACACCATAAAAATGATGAGATGCTGCAATACCAATCAAGTAAATTCTAAGCTGAATTTAGTGAAGCTATGTCTTCAGAGAAGAAATAAAGAAACACAAGTTTAGTGAAGAAAGAAATTAAAGTAAAACTGAGTATAAATGTAGTTGAAAAATACTGGGGAAAGTAGATGACTGAAACTAAGAGGAGGGCAGACAGAACAGGCAGAGAGTGATATAGAAGGTCATGAATCACTGCCAAGCTAAACCAGTAAAAGAATAATATCTCTACAAAAGCTTTAATGATAAGGGAGAGGCAAGGAACAGCTGAGAAACTGAGTAGGATTAGTGAAACATGGCTTGCAGAGTAACGGAGCAATAAGGAATCTGAAGATTTGCCAGAAATTTAACAGTGCATGGATTATCGTTCTTCAGCTGTTACAAGAAATGCACTTAAGGAATAATGAGAAGAAAAAGGAGAAAGACAGGGTGAATAACAGTTATTGAATAAGAAACAAAGCGGCAGGAACTGAAGGAAAATATCAAGGCAATGGAAATAAAAATTGCAAGAAAATAGTTAAATGGGTGAATAGGGAAAATAGGAATTTCAGAGACAGGTGAAGATAGAAAATAGAATGTAAAGGAAACGACTAACAAGATGTGACAGGACTTGAACAAGGGCAGATGTAGATAGAAATCATAAAGGACTGAGGCACAGGATGAATGAAAGTATCTTCATAAAATAGATTTAAGAGTTGAGAAGTATAGAGCAGTAGCAGAGCCATTAGGAAAGAAAAAGGCAAATGAAGCAAACTAACAGGCAGTGTCAGTGGTGCAAAAGGTATTACATTTGTCTTTGGTATAGAAAGTTGTGGGTTCTGTTCTCACACCAGGTAGATTGCTGACACTGTAGTGCAGCATAAGAGGGGTTCATAGATTTGTATTATCCTAATGACTCTAGGGCTTTTATATGCCTAGTCATGCATTGCAAATCACTGACAAGTTTTCGTACCCTTGATAAGTGTAAGCAGGGGCTTGGGAGATTAACCATTTATAGGCTGCCTGCATCCGTTAGAGACATAGGTGCTAAATCAGTGATAGATTTCCTGATTCCTGTCCAAGTTGCACTTGAATTGGATTACAGAGAAACTCAGCTTCACATGGATGGGGAGCCTACTCTAGAGAAGAATTAATGTCTGTGATACATACCTGCCTCTCTAGCAGGTCATATTTATACCACAAGCAAGGTTTATATCTTTAGAATGGGTAATTCTGGTGCTGTTTGTTTTGTGGATATGCAGGAGGTCCATCAGAGTTGAGTCTCACAATGCTTTGTATGCCAAGCATAGATCTCTCCTCAACAGCCTGTAGGAAAAGGAATACAGGGATATGGCCTTGAGATAATCTGCATGGAACATGTTATGCCCTGCCCTGCATTCTTTTACTGAGGAAACTCTGTGGATAATGCAGTTGCTGGATATGCCTGCTTAGTTACTCACAGATGGTGGCATTGTACTCAATAATAGGTCTGATGAATGCCGAATACAGTGGAATAATGACCACCTTGGACCAAGATGCCACACCCCTGTTCATAAGTTACACTCCTGAGTAAGTCTTTGTATGAGATTTGAACCATGATCTCATCTCCTTGACTTAGCATTAGTTCAGTGGACATAAAAGATCCCACAGCACCGACAGAAAAAAGTAGGGGCTCTTTATTTCTAAAAAAACACAAAATATTACAATAAACTAATATACATATTTACAATACATACAATACTTACATAAGCATGTTTTCTTCATTTTTTCACAAAATAATAAAAAAATTATAGCTAGTTATGAGAACCCATTCAATTTTCCATTTTTATTAAATAAAACTTCCTTAAGTCTTTGATTCCAAATTAACCATGTTATATAAAATATTTTTTATCAATTTTTGTTACATATTTTTCACATTTTTCCTTTATAATAACCATATTCGATCATGTCCTTCTTTAATTCACTTGCATTTTCAATTCTTTCTAAATAGTTCAAATTAACTAACTTCTTCCATAAAGTTTTAATTCATGTACATTCAAGAAAAATATATTCACTGGTCTCAATTTTTTTGCAATATAAACAAACTCTATCATTTTTCATCTTATATGGCATATTTGTTTTCACTGTATATAGTTCAACTTTAGCATTTCCCACTATTAACATAGTCAATTTATTTAATGTTATTCTCCAAGATTTGGGTATGGAAATGTTTCAAGATTTTATACATGAAGCAGGAATTTTCAGTGCAAATGAAATCAATGTACTAGATGCCTTATTAGAAATGGTGCTTAAGAATAATCTCTTTCATTTAGATGGACAGTTTTTTCAACAAAAGAAGGGGGTAGCGATGGATGCAAGCTGTGCTCCTGTATTTGCAAATGTTGTTCTTTTGCAGTGGAAAAAAACATCATATTTTTAACAGAGAAAATGTTCCACCCTGGAAATTTTATGCCAGGTTTTTGGATGACATTTTTATTGCATGGGAAGTCAATGAAATGGATACGGGTACATTTTTGGATAATTTACATTCCACCACCTCTTTTCTCAAATTTACCCATTAATATAGTAGAGATAGGGTCAATTACTTGGATGTTAAAGTGTACAAGGATGAAAACAACAAACGGATACAAAGTACTATTTTTTGGAAGGCTACATATTCCAAAAGTATTCCGCATTACAGTAGTTGCCATTTAGCACACCAAAAGAAAGGTATTATTAAGGGCAATACATTAGGTTAGCCCATATGATTTCAGAAGACGCCCTGTTTTACAATGAAGGCAATAAATTAAAAGATATGTTCAAAGCTAGAGAGTATCCCCTCGAATTGATTATCACTATTTATGATGAAGTTTCCAAGAAAAGGAGGCTAGGTAATATCAAACCCATTTTGAACATTGAGGGGGAACAAGTAATTGATCAAAAAGAAAAAAACAAATTTAAGTGTTTATTTATCACTACTTATATGCATAAATATCCGCAGATTCAAGATATTATCAAACAAAACTGGGCTATTTTTAAAACCTTCGAGGGTACGAACAAAATAATAGGTGACGAGCCTATCTTCATCACCAGGAGGGCTAAATGTATTAAGAATTTATTGGAAGGTAAATACAACTCATTTGTATCTGTTAGTGAAAAGACAAGGGGCAATTTCAAGTGTGGAGCTTTATTTAAATAAATTTGTATTTATATTTACACTGCGTTGGACTTTGCATTCTCAGTGGAATTGAGACTTGGGCTTCAGAGTGTTTGGTTAGATTGTAAGATGCAAGTAAGCTTTAATAAGCATACTGTTAAAGAATTATTGACATTGAAAGCATTTATGTTGTTGCCATGCAGAGAATATTTATGTAACTAGATAATGTGCAAGCCTTAGGTATTGAAAATTTGAAATGCATATGACAGTATTTGTAATAAAGGATGTGGCAGTCATTTTCAAAATTAGTGTAAATACATATAACAATGTGCTGTGTATAGTATTCGGCATGCACCATAGTGACTAAGCATTTATTTCATGTAAATTGGTAAGCATGGCCAGCATTGATCCCACTGCACCATAGCTCCGCCACTTTCTGGTTGACCACACCCCTTCCCATTGGACCCACCCATTCAGGTGTCTCCTGCAGCCCCCCTTTAATTTGAAGTCACCAGCCACCACTGGTCATCTCATTACATTTATGCGCCCAGTGCATGTCTGCAAACCTAACTCACCTAAGAGTTACTTTCCAATTTTTCAATATATATTTCCAGGCTATATCAGTAGACACCCCTCAAGTTAAGGCCAAGTGTCAGAGTAACCTTCCAAATGCAATAATATAATTCCTCACTGCTTGGTACTGCTGCTGCTTACTTACCATCATGCAAACATGTTGCCTGGGTGTGCAGACTACCAGTAAACACAATAATTGGAACTGGAGAGAAAGCATCAGTCTCCATTGCTCTAGGTCTGCTGGTAGACATGGCTGGCATCAGTGGGGAAGATGCCAGTTTTAGGGCAGAAAGGTGGGGTATCCAGGAGTCCAGGATATTTATTGAACTCCTGGTAAAGCACCAAAGCCAAAGGCTTCTGCAGGGGGACTATTCTGGCTCCTAGTACAAGTCTGAGATGTGGAGCATTTTAGCTCAGGCTGCATCCAGTGCCACTGATATCCTGTCCACTGGACAGCAATGTAACCATCACTTTAATTACCTACACAGGAGAAAGAGGAATACTCTCAGCCATTGTTTGGAGGAATTAAGGACTGTGGACATCCCACAGCTGCATAAGTATCAACTAAAGAGAGTACTTGTAAGACTTATAAAGCTTAATATAGGCAAGACTGGTATGCATAATGCTCTTCTAATATTTTCTGTTCTTTCCCCAGCTGCCAGGGATCAGAAGTTCAATGGCTGGCCCATGAGGCTACATTGGACAGACTGAGGGAAGCAAGTGTTAGGTATGCAGCTGAAGAAATGGGTTATTGTAGCATTAAATGTTAAAGATAGCTTTTTTGGTATTTTATAGAGTTGTATCAAATTGAACATGCATATCCCAACTGTAAAAGCAAATATGCATGCATTATTCTGTAGGACAAACCAATTCTAAGAGTCTGATATTAGACTTTAGTCAGAGGTTGTGGGTTCAAATACCACAATTCACAGCTACACACTACTGTTATTTCTTCAATAATATTTACCTTAAATTAAAAACTCTATACCAGTGGCACAGATGGCCTGCTGTAACATGCACATGTGCAATATATGCACATTTCAAACATTACTTGTAGCAATCTGTAGTATAGTGTGTATCTGTTAGGAGGTATACTTGAAGGTAAAACTTAAGATAAAAGAGTTGTGTAACTGTAATAATGCATCATATGTCACATATGATTATACTAATTTTATCTCTTTTTTTCTCTCACACCAGCTGTTATCTCTCCTTTTTATTTTCTTTATTTGTGTTTTATTTTATTTTACTTTATTTTTAAAAATATTTTTATTTTATTTTCTTTTTTTTATTTTTATTATGTGTCATCAAAATGTGTCCATGTCATCCATGTGTACCAAATAACTAAATGCTCCACAGCACAGAGAGGCAGGCAAGTCCCACTGGATCTACTTAATCCCACTCCACTGGCTCCAGCACTGCCGCCCAGCACATCTGGAAGCCAACCTACCAGCCCTGCCTCTGCTACCCCTGCAGTACTTGTGCCTTTCGGTAGTCCTGCTCCTGAAGCTGGAGCAGTGGTACACTCTAGAAGAAGTGGCAGAGGTGGTGATTTCATCACCTGCAGTGAGTTGCTAGGGATGGTGCGTAGGGTCATGCACCACACCATTGGCTTATGCCTTACACCAAATGGAGAGGCTGCTGTTCCATAGGAGGAAGAGGAGACATCAGGCACTTCAACCACCAGCAGAGTAAGGTGACTGTGATGACAGTCCACTGGGTGAGGACTCAATTATCACTGTCTCTAAGCTTAATGGTCATGGGCCTGGGTTGTCCCATCCCTCATCCCAATCGTGGTGAACCCAACATTTTTTGTCCATCACCATCCCTGTCTCTTGTTTTGTTTGTCTTGTCTGTCTACAATTGCTTCTTCACCTAGCCAACTTACCTGACCCAGACATACCTATGTCTCTTACCCAAGATTTCTCTCTCTCTCTCAAATAAAAAAAAAAAAAACAAATGGGTACCTGCCCCCACAAAATAAATTGTCTCATGCATAGCTCTCCATTTTACACATGTGTCTTCTTGACACACCGCTTTGGTCAAATTGGCTATACAACATGATTGCATTCTGGACACCCCCCTCTTTGTGGAGGTGATAGTCCAAATTCAGTTAATATTCTGATCATATTTTCAGTTTACACTGGTAAAAAAAGGGAAGGCTATGGTTCTTTCCTACCTACCCCCTGCACATTCCTGTACTGATTTCCCTTCCCCCCCCCACTTCCACCCCATTTCACCACTTTTCTATCTACCCCATTTTGACCACTTTAATCTGGGCAAAAAATAGAATCACACACAACACACATAAGTAGCAGAAAAAGCAAAAGATCACTTCACTTTTTGTCTCCATGTTTGCACACCAATGTGTAGCGACAGTCAGCAGTGGCAAAATGGTGCAGTTACCTCTGCTCAATGTCAGTTAAAGCTGCTGTGCCATGCCAACACACAGCAACACATGTACTATAAAGAATGTATATCATTGCATTATCACTTCTTATTTAAAAGTATTTGAAAGTATTAGATACACCTGAATTAGAACCCAATATCATCTGGGCTCAAAAACAAAATGAGTCAATGCATTTACTCCTGTTGTCATAGAGTCAGTTAAGCAGCAGGTATGTTTTATGCACTCAGTACAACTCTCAGACTTTAGCAATCCAGTTTGCATTTGCACACTGCTTAGCTAGGTGCAAACATGAATATTATTGGAACTATGTATCTCGCATGCACAAACACTTTGCCAACTGTTATGCAAACCGGCTGCTCACAGTGCTATGGAAAAGTAAAAAATGATTATGTATTATTGCTGTTTACTGCCCATTTCCTCTCTAGACATGAAATTATATATATAAACATAACAAAGTGAAGGCCCTACCTGGCAACATGTCACATATTGACAATACAGCCGAGTGATGGCTCCACTCAAGCACTGCAGCTCTGGTGTCCCAGTACTTTTTTCACACAAATATCACCTACACTACAGAAATTAATATTCAATGTTGTGTGATATGCAATGCACATCAATCAGGTAATATACAGAACTAGAACTATTGACCCGTAAGCCTAAAAATCCTTATCTGCAAAGCTAGTGAAGAAATCAGCATAGACCTTATTCACAGGGACATAGGTGACCTTCAACACACTTGATTCAATCGAAGTTGGTTTTGTCAAGGGTAAATCTTGCTTATTAAACCTAGTGAACTTCTTTGATCCCAAAGACCTGGATGAGGGATAACAAAACATACCACCTATGATGAGTTATCCAAGGCCTTTGAAACTATCCCCTATTCACGGATCATTGAGAAAATCTGCCATCTTGGAATTAACCCATACATTACCAGATGGATAGCCAACTGGCTCACTGACAGAACGCACACTGTCAAAGTTGGGGACTGCACCTCCACCACTAGACCACTTACCAGTGGAATACTACAAGGATCTGTGCTGGGCCCTACATTGTTTAGAAACTATTTCTTTGAAGCCCAGGCAAAGGTAGATGGCCTGCAGTTTACCAAGTTTGCAGATGACTGTTAATTAGACTCGGTCATGTAGAGTCCCTCATGATGGTAACATATTACAGAAGGGGCTAACATAGACAAATGATTGCTGCCAAACTCACAGACTGAACCTTAAAGCAAACAATGCCTCATTATCCCCTTTGGCAATGAAGTACTTATGCTAATTATGATATACCTAGCTCCCCCCTAAGGTCAAACACAGTATTGCAAGACTTGGTATAAATGCTGATAGTAATCTACACTTCAATCACAATGTGTCCATAGTGGTGGGACACACATTGCACATTGCACACTTCATAAATAGCGCCATCACATCCAAGACCAGGGATGTCATAGCTTGGCTGTACTCTACCCTTATCAAACCACTAATTGAATACAATGGTCCCTCCTTGCTTTACCTCACCAAATACCTGCAGCAACTGGAGAAACACAGAGATTTGTGACTGGGAAAATCCAAGGTCTCCAAAACATGACATACATGGAAAGACTGAAAGATCTGTCACTGTACTCAGTATCATGCAGACTGCTGAGAGGTGACATATGCCTGGCCTACAGAGAAGTTTCAGACCCTCCCCTACTGGAAATGCTAGACATATGCAAATCAAAAGGGACAGGAATAGCTTGCTCCAGGGATCTCAACCTAGCCTGTGACATAAGCAGAACATGCTGGGAAGACAGATGTATCTCCCAGCAATCAACACTCCTCTGTAGTAGGCTGGTGCTCCTCACAAAATTGCTCTGCTAACAACAATCTAACTACACTCAATAAAGGTATTTGTGTTTTTGCACAGATAGGCCTGCAAATGCCCTAGAGCCATTAGGCTAGTAACCTCCAATTAACCTATGAAACTATGAACCTATGCAGGCCTCCCAAAATCTTCGCTCCAACATGGTCTGCTGATGTCATCCACTATAAGTTGACTTCCAGTCTTGTAAAAGTCAGACTTATACTGTGGTGCCTGCATAAAGTACTGAGTTCTGAAGTCTGTGTACTTGTATAGATAGGAGTTCTGTTCTCGCTGCACTCATGTGTGTGTGTGTGTGTGTGTGTGTGTGTGTGTGTGTGTGTGTGTGTGTGTGTGTGTGTATGTCTAGACAGACGTGCAGAATTGTGTATTCTACAGTTATTTCTCCAATGCCATAGGCTGACAGTATTTTGATACTTGCACATGCCTACACATCCATTTCATGCAGGCCTACCAAAATCTTCTCTCCAACATGGCTTGTTGATGCCATCCACTATATGTTGACTTGCAGTCTTCTAAATGTCAGACTTTTGTCATGGTGCTTTTGTAAAGTACTGAGTTCTGTAGTCTATGTACTTAGAAAGGTAGGGGTTCTGTTCTCACTGCAGTCAACTAGGTATGTGTTTGTGTGTGTGTTTGTGTTTTTGTTTGATATTACAGAGAGACTTTTATACCAGCATGTGGGACACTGTTATTAGCATATTCTCCTCAACAGACACTTCTGATATCATCGGCTATATCAGATTTATGCAATACGCACACCAGGGCAGGGTCAGAGACTGGCCTGGAGGCCAGGCAGAAGTCATCTCATCCTATATGAGACAGATTACAGTGATATGGCTTTTATTCTATCCACATACATCATGGCATGGTTTGTAGGCCCTGTGTTTTCTTGATGTTAAAGCCCTGTGTTCGCTATAGCTGCCGCATGAATCTGGTTAGGGACATGCAAAAGAGAGCATTATACTTCATTGTTGTTTTGATGAGGATTGACTATGGTGCTGTCATACAATCCTAAGGTGTGAATATGATTGCATGACTTATGATGAGCAGAACACAGGCTTTCAATACCAGTGTGGACACTGGGTGGTTGAAGTTCAGATTGATATCTACATGTGTTCCCGCTACTTGCATCACTGAGTTTCAGCATAGCAGGACTGTTGTCAGTGCTATAATTAACACAGAATTCCACTTTTCAGATGGACAATATAAAAAAGACACATTTCTGTATTTATTTGTAGATTTGTCACCAATCGTCTGTGTTAGCTTCTCCTGTACTATGTTATCATCATTGGTGGACTCAGTGCACCTAATATACAAGAATCAGAAAACCTGGACAGCCAAAGGCCATGTACTTTAGCATGAACTGTTAAGAAATAGAGTCTAAACAGTGAAGGGCCAACCACAGATCCCTGGGGTTTACCATCGGTGACAGCTCTACTGGTACAAGTTAATTCATCAACTTTTACAGTACATGTTCTGTCAGTGAACCAAATGTTTAGCCATCTAGGGACATAAGGGTTAATAACCAGCTAGAAGAGTTTCTCAATGAAATCTGCATGGGGTATTATGTCAAAACCCTAGGCCATATTATTGTAGGCAAGAAGCACTGTCTTACCTTCATTGAGACCTAATACATGGGCTGTGACTACATCACAGATCACCTATAGCATGACTCAGAACATATACCTTCTTGATACGGTTAAATAAACTCTTCAACACACCCTTTGCATGGGCCATGTTCCTGTAGAATGGTGTACATCAACATGCATCTATTTGAGTTTGGAGAGACAGTACCTAATGCATGCATGTATAGAGACATCCAGACTCTCCTCAGCTGTGAGGTAGACCAACATATCATCATGGACCTCTTCTAAATGGTCACTAGTAATATTCCGATTGTGTGCAACAGATCTGTGCCAGTTGTTAATACTACATCATGTCTGTTACATTTGATAGATGTCTTCAAAGTGGTTATTGAGGGCATGCATAACAACAACAGTATCATCTTGTGGAACTTGACCAGATCAAGGTATTTGACACAGATCCGCACTAAGGTATTTAATTAACACTATCATATGTGGCCATAAACAGCTATATCACCAAGTGGGTAGGGCAGTGTATCACATATGTGGCATCTCACTATGTTGAAATGTGTGAAGTGACCTATATCTTATGTTTAGTGATCAGGTCCATACATCAGAGCTATCTGCTAAACACTTTCCTGTCCATTATTTAAGTGATGGACATCACAAATGACACACACATTCTGTGTTTAAACAGCTGCCTGAAGGGCTACAGATTGTGGGCAATCATTGACTCCAACTTTGATATTAGTATAATACAGACAGTATCAACACATACCAAAGTCTGCTGCCACAACCATGAAAACACCTGCAATGATAAGAAAACACGGGAAGATTTGTTAAGTAAGGCAAACAAGCACACAACCCATGTATAATGTGGACATCACACCCTATAATCAGACCATTAGGTATGTGACCTGTGTCCTGCGGTAGTTGGTAAGTGGAACATCCAGCAACATGTGGTCACAGTGCTGACTCCTCCCTTGTATGTAACACAAGTACTGAATATGTGACTATATATATATTTATAAGCCATGCACACCAGTCAACTAGCCTGTAGTGCTCATAATGTTGCATGCAGATATAGTTGTGTCCCTCCTAATACATCCAGCAGATGTTACAGTTCCAGGACAGTGTGCATGATTACTCTCATAGAGTGTGAATATATCACAATGGCTACACTAGTGTGTTTATGTAGAATCATCTATGATAACTCAAAATCACATATGTTATGTCAGAGGCATGGATATACAGGTGGTATTATTCTGATATTGTCCATGACTTTGGTTGGTTCTTTTCATGTTTTCCATGAGCCTTTACCTGTGCCCCACTTGCTGGAGACCTCTGCTGAGATTACACTCATATTCAGGCAAATCAGTTTGCACAGCTTCACAGTATGCACCCTACCCCATCTGTATATCAGATCCCTGATAGATGTCTGCTGCATTATTCATTTAATGATGCTTATCTCAAACAGACATCTTCCCCATTGTTCTGTCACCATGTGTGACAGTCACATAAAACACATTTTCACTGTGCAATCTCTACTGTATCATATAGGTATGTGATTGGTGTTGCTGCTACAACCATCTTCCAATGACATGCCCTCATCTGCTGTACATTAGGTTGTTTCACCTATCCTCTTTCTCTGTGTTCATTCCTCAATTCATCTGTGTGTCCCTATTCAATACATACACTTCCCTTTAGTGTTTATTGTACATGGCAGTTCATATACCATTACAGATCATTTACACAGATTTAATGCAGAATGCCAGGAATGGGATATCACAATACTCTGCACTGTAGACACCCTGTCCTGTGCTATGTTTGGACTATATACTTTGCATTCATACATCTGAACTGCCCAGATATTCACATTATGTCCAGATATGTTCATTATCACATTTGTGGCTTTCTGCCATATCACTGGGATGATCTCAGGACTGATGTGACTCATTATTATATACATTTGAGTTCATATCTCTGAAATATCCAAATATTTGCAGAATACCAGAGTTTTGTCTCACATTTTTGCTCTTTTCCTCATAATTTTTTTTTTTGGCAAATCATTGACATGTCATTGCAGATTGAAATCAGAAAACAATGACAGACATTGGAGTTTCAAAGTTCATGCTCTTCAGAAAATGTATACTAATGTAAAATCTATTATTCTATCAACTTTCTAAGTTTCTATGAGCAGAGTTTGTAAGGCCTTTGTCCCCCCATTTTTTTGTTTTTTCCAGATTTCTTGCTCTAGTAGGCTGAGAGGTATGTTTGAGTTTCATACTTCAAATCCTTCATGACGTACTTTTACCATTGTTCTATAAGGCATCTTTGTCAAATACATCCCTATTTCTGGATCATTTTCTTCACATTATGTTGCCCTTTGTGCAGATATGTTGAACTAGGTGACTGAGAGCTATCTGTGAAGTCCAGTTGATCACTGTTGCATTCCACTCAAAACTGCGGACTATAAGTGCTCTGCTTTAAACAGCATTGTATCTGTGTGACATGGCATATGATGTGAACATGTTTTGCATGGTGTTGAGTGCTGCTACACCCATACATGTAAACTCTGCATAGGCTTTGTGCATAGCCTGCATGGAGCTTCTTGAATCCTTGGGGACAACAGAACTTCAGGGAAGATAAGCTGCTAAATGAGGTACCTGCTTGTTGTAAATCATTTGCTGAGACATGTATGACAAATACATTTTGATGAGCACTTTAGGTTCATGTTCTATCATAATGGTAAAGAGAGTCCATGGTTTCAAATCTGCAAACTCATCTTCTTGCATAAATTTGCTGAATTTCCTGTTTGCACTTAATTTTAAATCGTTTTTTTCTTAAAACTTGCATATTTTCTGTCCTTGACCTAGCACTCTTGTGTGGGGTCATTTACTGCACTGTTATAACTTGATATTACTTGTGAACCTCTGCTATCTCTGTAAAAACAAAACAAAAAATCTTGCTTTTTCCCACTTTTCTGAGAGTTAAAAGTTCAGTTACAGGCTTGCTGTTCCTGAACTGTTTGAAAGTTTCTGTGAGGCCATTTTGCTTGGGCTGAAGGAGGGTCTCTGTGTTTATCAGTGGCAGTGACTAACATTGAGCAGCTTCCTGCCCCGGAGAGGTGGTTACTGACTTGAAACTGTAGTTTTATTGGCCACTAGGGTCATTTCCATAACTCCTTCATCTGTCCTCAGAGGAGTGGTTTAGGCAGTGACTTGTGGTTTGTTGGCCAATTTGGGTCATTTCCTGTCTTTTCCAGCCCCTGCTATAAAGCACGCTTTAGCTGATTTAGCCCGATTTAGCCGGAGTTGCTACTGTTGCACACTAGGGCAGCCGTTAAGCAGGTTTAAACTATTCGGCTACCTAAAGTCCACTCTTCAAATTTTCCCTTAAAACTACCTTCCTCGAACTATACTACTGATCTAATCAGCGATCCTATAATTAAAAGATCATCTCTACTTGACTCCAAGTAGACTATTCTCTATCTGTTAAACGTAGCACTTGCTCCTACAGTACTTATTACCTTGATACGGCACTCTTGTCATAGATAGTACCCCAAAAGGCAACCCCCATTTCTCGGTCACCCACGTCCCCGGAATCTTTTTAACGCTTTTTGTCTATTCCTTCTAGCATGTCGAGGGATCAGTTGCTAGTGTCCTCTCCTGCTCAGCTGGTGAACCTGAATATTGAGGCAATGTTACAATTGCCTCATGTACACAGACAACCCTCTCCTCCTCCCACAAAACACAAATACATGCGAGAGATGCAACTATACGGCCAAACTGGAGGCTGAGCTCTTCAACATAGGACTGGCAAGACCAGTCAGGAGGAGAAGGTTACCACACACACTATAGACCCAGTCTCACATATTACCATTACAACCTCAAATCATACACATAAACACACAAAGACATACTGGAGGCTCTGATCAAAATCTACCAAAACAGCAGAGGCCACCAAAGCAGACACCCAAACAACCACCACCTCAGAACACAACACCTGCAACACATAGACCTCACAGTCAGAGTGTCAAACAGTCACAGCCCTTAAGGCCAAACACAATGCCAGACACACTAGTCATTGGTGACTCCATAGTCAGACACACTGACGCCCCGCCACCAGACTGAGTAAGGAGAAGGTCACAGTAAGCTGCCTGTCGGGCGCTAGAATCCGCCACATAACGCAAGCACTCAGGTCTCTCAACAGCAGGTACAAATATGATTCAGTCATTGTCCACGCTGGTGTAAACGACCTGAGACGCACCTCCTTGGACTACATGAAAAGAGACATTGAGGAGCTCTCTGATTATGTAGCCCAGACAGGTATGACCCTGACCTTGAGCAGTATCCTACCTTCACCAAGAATGATGCCACAATACAGAGATAAGATGATCAGCTTTAACAATTGGCTTAAACACTGGTGTCATTCAAAGGGGATCCAGTGTCTGTCTGCCTGGGATGACATGCTGGACAAGCCACGCTGCTTCAGGGATGGCTTGCACCTGTCACCCTGGGATTCCGGATATTGGCAAAGGCTCTTGCCACCCCATAGTGCCTTTTTAGGCAAGGCTCAAATTCTAAACCTACCACCCTAGAACACAAAAAGGAAAAAACTAAGGGTAATGCTGCTCAATGCCAGAAGTCTAAATCTCAAAATGCACGCACTCGAGGCCCTTCTCAGTATGGAGAACATCGATGTCTGTGCTGTGACAGAAACCTGGTTCAAGGCTCCTGAGAGCACCCCAGCGCTATCAGGTTTTACCTCATATCATGCCCGCCCCAAAATCTGGACAATACCAAGAAAGGAGGGGGGGGTATCCATATTCATCAAGGACACCCACACCTCAAGACTGGTGGCAACGCACGATGCATCGGAGACCATCCAGGTGCAATTAACCATAGGCAAGACTGCTCTGCAAATTGTAGCATGTTACAGGCCACCTCACAAACTCAGGAACTTCACATGGCCTTCCTGAAAACACTAGAGGATAAATGTATCACCAAACACCATCATACTAGGTGACTTCAATTACCCTAATATAGACTGGGAACACTACTCAAGCCCAAACACCCTAGCCCAAAAGTTCCTGGAATTCATAAACTCAAATGCCATGGAACAACTAGTCACCATCCCCACAAGAGGAGATAACATACTTGATCTCATCATCACGAACATGGGAGCACAATGTTCAACACCGGAGGTGTACCCCTCACTGGTGAGATCAGACCACAAACTAATCTCGCTGGAGGTCCTCATCCCACCCCCACCTGAAATAAAAAAGACCACAGTAAAGAACTTCTCAAAAGCCGACTTCACACTTCTAAAGACTAGTGTGGTCTCCTTTAAGGCCCCGAGCCAGCGGAAAACAGTACTCAAGCCGCTGAATCACTTACAAATGCCTTCTACCAGCACCTGCAGGACTGCATGGATAAGGCAATCCCAAGCAAAACAAAGACTCTTTGTACCAAAGGCAAGCGTCCAGTCTGGTGGACCCCAGCCATAAACAAACTCTACAACAAAAGGAGGAAGCTACTACAAGATAGAGCAAAATCCTTAAAAGGTAAGACACCCTTGATCACTATAAGTAAAAACTAAGAGCTCTCATAAAATCATCCAAAGCAAATTTCGAGAGAAAAATAGCTAAAGACTCAAAAGACAATCATAAGGCCTTCTTTAGCTAAGAAACCTGGGAGGAAACTCCCAGATATGCTCAGAGCTTGTTCAAAATGATGTGAAGATTACTGATCCTACAGACATTGCCAACATACTGGCTGACAGGTTCAGTGCAAACTTCTCCCTCCCCCAAAAGGAGAGATATCTATACCAAACGATTGCAGCCCCCAAACATCTCCAGCCAAGTGAGAACTGCTTTCTCCAAAGCAAAAACACAGCATCCATGGGACCTGATGGTGTCCCCGGCTGTGTGCTCCATGAACTCAATGAGGAATTAAACCCACAGCTAGGACAGCTGTTTAATCAAAGTCTTACCTCTGGATACGCACTCCAGGAGTGGCGCACTGCAACTGTGGTACCACTTCACAAAGGCGGTGCCTCCACCGACCCTGGAAATTACCGCCCATTAGCTTGACAAGCCTTATCTGCAAAGCCATGGAGAGGATCATAATGGACCTCATAAATAAAGACATAGGAATTTGCAGACTTTGGATCCAACCCAGTTTGGCTTTGTCAAAGGCAGATCATGCCTTTTAAACTTGGTTGACTTTTTCAAACAGTCACCAAAGCCATTGATGAGGGAAAGGCAGTCCATACAGCCTACCTCGATCTGGCTAAGGCCTTCGATACAATACCCCATTCGGGTATCATTGAAAAACTCATCAGCTTAAATGTCAACCCATACATCACAAGATGGGTTGCAAACTGGCTGAGTGACAGAACCCACAGGGTCAGAGCTGCTGGCGCCATGTCAGACTCAAAGCCTGTCACAAGTGGTGTCCCACAGGGCTCAGTCCTGGGCCCACTCTTGTTTGGCATCTACTTTTCCAAGTACAAGCAAACACAGGAGGGTTATGACAAAGTTTGCAGATGACTGCAAACTGGGCCATAGTAGAAAACACATCTGACACAGATATCCTTCAGAAGGGTCTCACAGAAACGGATAACTGGTGCCAGAGCCACGCCTAAAGTTAAATGCCAAAAATGCATAGTCATACCCTTCGGGAAAAACAAGGTTACCCCTAGCTACCAAATAGGTGGCAATCCACTGAGCACAGAAGAAGTTATCAGGGACCTGGGGACCCAGGTTGATACTAGTCTGTCATTCGACACCCATGTAGCTAAAGTAGTTAGGAAGACCTTCTACATTGCCCACCTTATCATGAAGGGATTCTCATCTAGATCAAGGGAGGTCATAGTCTCCCTTTACTCATCACTCATCAGACCAATGATTGAGTACAATGCCCCATTCGGAATGTATCTGACCCGACACTTGCAGCAGCTGGAGAGGCCACAAAAGTTCCTCACCAAAAGGATAAAGGGTCTCAAAAATTTGTCCTATGCTGCCCGACTGAAAGAACTCCAGCTCTATTCAGTCGCCACTTGCTCAGAGGTGACCTTTGCCTAACATACAAGGCCATGTCAAACCCAGATTTGATGAATATGCTTCACCTCAAAAATCTAGATCCATCAGAGCCACAAGGGCGGAGACTTAAACCTTGACACGGCTATTAATAGGACGTGCTGGAGGGATAGATTCATCACCCAAAGACTCCCTATGCTGTGGAACAAAATCCCGGTACATGTGAGGCAGAGCACCTCGCTGGCCTTGTTCAAGAGAAATCTTGACCAATGGATGGGAGATCGCAGATATACCCCAGGGATTACCTCAGTGTCACTGCTCGACAGAGGCACAGCAAAATAATGGGTATAGTTCCCCATACTAAAGGGGTGGCGTAAGCCACAAAACGATGGGCTAGGCTTGTAAATGCCCTCGGGCAGATAGCCTAGTATGAACCTATGAACCTATGAATAATTGATTTGTTATTATGCTATCTTCTGGTTAAATAAAGTTATTCTATTACAGCCAAGGACATAAGTGGAAAGAGTGATGTTTGATATGAATTTATATGTCATATTTAGTATTTGAAATACAGAAAAGATTAAAAATAGGCTGCTTAGAAGGCACAAAAAGAGAGCATGATTTTGTAAACAATTAGTAAAGCTGTGCTATCATAATCTGAAACAATTGGAAAACAACACTAAGACTAAAGCCAGTAATGTGTTGAGAATTTCTTCAAAATGTAATAAGAAAAAAAAAAGCCATGGAACAAAATCTTTCAGTTCAGGATTAAATGCTTGGTTATTGTGAATTACTCTCTGCTATGTTAATGAAGTAAAACAGTGAAATGCAATCAAAGGTATTGACATGAGAGAATAGCTTATGATGCTTCATGTTAAGGTATTTATTGCACTTGAAAGACAGTAATTTCCAGCTCACCACCTACTGCTGAGGGTTTATTTATAGCTTTACTGAAATTATAGTCATTACAATCTTACAGAAGTTAAACACTTGTGTGGCCAGTGCACTCTTTAATTGCACTGATTCTGGCATTATAGAGAAGTTTAAACCATTTACTTCTATTGACAATGTACGTGACTTTTACATGGCAGATGTAGTTGCTGAGCTCTACAGGAAGTTAATGCATTCGTGCCTTAACAGACTAAATTGTACTTTTAGTGATAATTCTAAACATTCTTAGGAATACAGCCTGAAACTGATTAAAAAATCTATTGCATGCATTTTGAAGAGAAGTTTACCCTTAGTTTGGGGAAAAATACATCGAGACTAAAAAACATTGAGTAATCTGCTTGTAATGCAATTCTGTGAACTGTGACTCTGATATATGACAATTATTTTAGTGCATTATATAACTGCTTTTGCTAGAATGTTGTGTTAGAAGCTCTGTTACAAGAACAAGCATTGGCAATCTAAATTTCTGCTTAGTAGTAGATATACAAACAGTTGGAAAAGAAAGATTTTTTTTAATCTATGTTTCATCTCAGTTATAAAGCTTCAATTTGGCCACAAATTTATTGGTAAATTGTGATTTAGTACTACCTTAAAGAAAGAAAGTCATTTTATTGTAGCACAGTTTAATAATATGGATGGCAGCAATACGGGTATAGTAAATTATGTGAAATACAAAATATAAAAAGGAACTATACATTTTTAACAAATAATTTGCTACTTTAGTTAATATCTGCAAGAGAATACTCAATGGATTCTTGTTCATGTAGTTGCATTTCATTAGTTGGAATTTACCATATATTTCAGCAAAATCCCATGCTCAGGGATAGTTGTGCAACTATACTAATACACAATGTGCCATAACATACCTTCCTGCCAATTCAGTTCCTGACCACCAGTGAATGCAATAGCATACCAGATGCAAAACAGAATCTGTCTGGAAGATTACAGATCCTCACTGAGCCAGTCAGTATTTTTTTGCAGTTGAAGAAATAATGCAAAATTTGCACCATGTTATTAAATAATTAAAAAAAAATTCTTGCTTAACCTACAAGTAACATCAACAATAGTAGCTCCAGAAAACTACCCTCTGCAGGGGATGGACTGAGGGTATTTTTGACTTAAGAGACAGAGTATTCTCTGAGATTAACTGATACTGCAATGTATCTGTTATATCGTTTGTATATTTTATCTTTTTATTGAATATTTACATTAAAAATATCCACTTATACAATAACCTCCCATTAATATTCCAAAACGTGCATGCTGATTGGCCAGCATGCCCATTGTAAATCCAACAATATACCAACGGAAAAAAGTCTGGTCGCCTGAACTTTTTTCCATTGGTATAAGGTGTCCAAAACTTTTTTGTAATAAAAAAAAAAAAATAAAATAATGGAGCAACGGAGACTTTCTTTTCTCCGTTGCTTCTGTTTCAAAGCATTGATGCACTGGGTATGCATGGGAATGCAAGTCCCATATGCTTGGGCAGTACATCAACACAAGGAAGCAGTATACCACCACTGGTGAAAGAACAGTAATGCATCGTTATACAAAGACATTCCCCAGGATTCAGCAAGATCTGCATGGTGTGCAGGAATAGTGCAAGAACTGCTGCAGGCAAAATGGCTGACATGCAATCCAGGAATGAGCTCCCGAGACATGCACGAGCGCTCCTGCACTATTCCTGCATGGACACAGCCCCTGTATGCTAATTAAATCATTTGCTGGTGAAAACCATGCAAATGAGATGAATTGGTGAGCCAGGAAGCAGGCAGGCATCCATGCAGAAATGGTGTAGACTGCAGAAATGTATTCAGCCAGTAGCTGAATAAATTACTGCAAACTACAAAACAGAGGCATGACAACTCATAAAAAAGCTTGTATTATAAGGGTTAGGCATGCCAGTGACCAAATATATGGCCATAGGCATGAAAACTAGTTTCAAAATTATAAAAAATAACTTTTTTTTGGCCAATTTTGGCCATTTAAGAGTAGGGCAGTGATGCACAAAAGGGATTGGCCTAAAAATAAGAAAAAAAGCTGGAAATAAGCTTTTAAACCAAAATCATCATTTTGCCATATTGATCAATGGCATGCATAACACAACAAGACCATGGAATAGTGGTTGCTAAGCGGGAAGGCTGTGTGTCAGTTTTGTAACCATGCATTAGTAGTCAGTTCTATGCAAATGGGGGGAATGATACTGAATCACAGATTTCCCCTCAGTGCTAGCTTGCACCCAACCGTGTAGGGGCAGTAACACTATGGTCTAAGCCTAAGAGCTAGATGACCTCATGAGGGGGAGTATCATGACTACTGTAAGCTTATTGGAGCACAGTTGCCATATTTGCCCTTTGCTAAGCACAGCTAAGGAAGGGAGTGTGTCCGAAGCTGCCTAGCATTATTTACACTGCCTAAATGGGTGTACAGGCTGCACACCATGTTTTAAACAAAAAAAAAAAGTAAACCAGGAAATAGCAGCTCCATTCACATCTGAGCACTGGGTATGCGCAGCGCACGTTGGGGCTTAAACAAGAAGGCAATGGGATGGAAAAACAGCAGTAGGAAGGTAATCAAGGAGAACTAGCATAGCTGCTAGGTGAAATGTACCAGAATCAGCCAATTACACAGGCAGCAACCCAGCCCAGCCCAGCACACTACTATAAACTATGCAAATACCTTTCACTCTGTTTTTTCCCACAAATTCTACACCACCGTTGTACACAAATGGGGAAATGTTACCTAACAAAACCAACAAAATGATAGGGGCTGCTGTTGCTCTCATAAATCAATATGTGGAAGAGGCTGAGGGTGGTGAGGATGAGAATGCTGACAACTAATCCACAGTGAGGAGAAGGAGAAGAGTGTACAGACCCAGGGTAACCTACCAGGGGCTACATGAGCTGGAGAGTTGAGCACTATAGGGTAGACAGGGACCTCCTACAGCAAATTGTTGAGCTGTGCCAGCCAAACCTCACACATAGAACTAACAGAGGGGAACCCATCACAGTGGATACCAAGGTATGTATAGGCTTAAGAATACTAGCCACAGGTACCTTCCAAAGTCCAACTGGGGATATCATGGGGATCTCACAGGCATCAGCATCTAGGGTACTCCACCAGTTCCTGGATGCCATGTCAGCACATGCCGATGAGCACATATATTTCCATAACACCCGTGAAGCGTTGACCAGCAATATGCATCTCTTCCACTAAATAGCAGGATACCCTGAGGTAGTGGGTGCTATAGACTGCATGCACATACACATCAAAGAACTACACAGTGAACGAGGTAGGGTCTACATAAATCACAAGGGTTTCCCCTCCATCAACTGTCAGGTCATGTGCGATGCCCAGGGCATTATAATGAATGTGTGTGCTGGCAGCCCTGGAAGCTATCACGACTCCCACATCTGGCATATGGCACACCTGTACTAGAGATTTGCCAGTGGGGACATCCCATATGGCCACCTAGTGGGGGATGCTGGTTACGCACTGGAGCCGATGACACCCATCAGAAATGCACACACACCTGAAGAAGATCTCCATAATGAGGTACATGCACAAACCAGAATCATAATAGAGCATGTGTTTGGGATGCTCAAGTCATGGTTCCAGTGCCTGGACATATCCGGGGGAGCCTCACAGTACTCTCCAGCTACATATACCCAAATTTTCATTGTATGTGCCATGCTACACAATATGATACTGTGGAAACAGCTGCAGCAGGAACAGCACAGGCAGGGCCACACAGCCCCCTACCATTGCCAAGGCCAGCACTGGCACAGAGTGACTCGGAGGAGGAACAACCTGAGCCTGCCCCTGTAGGCAGAAGGAAGCATGCCCAGTATGCCCAGGCTTTGGCAAAGAGGCAACACATAGCACATACACTTACATGGTAGGAACCCAGGGAATGACACCTCTCTCTGACTTGCACATACAGTAAAACGGATGCCGAACATAACACTACCTGTGCTTAACCATGTATAGGGAGTGTACTATGTGCAGCTGATAAAGTCAGCCCTCCAGCACCATACACAATACTGGTACAGCCACAAGGTAAGTCACTCTCCCTATCAATTGCTGAATGGAGTAGTATGTTCTGCTACTTGTATCAATGGTATGGATGTGAGCATGCAAGGGAATCGGGTGGCTGAATGGGATGGCAGAAGATAGCAGACACCTACATGGGCAGCATGAAATCCATAAAAAATACTGTTGTTGGCATAGTAGGCACTACTAGACAAGGTGACAAATCCCACTGCAGGACATGTGGTGGGCCAAATGTGTGCCCATAGGACACACACATGCATGTCAGTGAGGCTCACATACCCAACAACAGTTTTAGCCAGCAGGACAGGTGTAGAAGACCACAAAGAAAGGTTGTGCTAAGGCCTCTGACTGATGACAATGGAGAACAGCCTCCCTCCAGACCTACACAGACAGACTACAACAGGTCAGGCAGTTGGATGTTAGTTCTGAAGGGTACGAAATCTGAAATTGAAATGTAGGTCAATAAAACCTAAGATCTGTACTTCACTGATATGCATCTAGTCTGCATGACAGGTCAGAATACAGAACAAAATGGAAGCCAACAGAGTACCTGAAATACCAGTACTGTCATAGCAAGTCTTTACAGTTGTCAGGTGTGACCCCCAATAATCCTACTTAGAAATGTATTAACATGTACATGTGGGTATAATAACAGTGGCACACAGATTACCTGAGCTGGCCAAATTAGCAGGATAGATTGTTGCATGTGTACAATATGCAGGGCTTTGTGTGTTAGGTTGTTGTGTGTTGTATATTGTGTGGAAGTGGTCAGCATGTAGGCATTGAGGTTTGTGTCCCAGTGGCCTATGGCCAGTACTGTTGATGACAGGGCCAAGTTCTGACAACTGCAGTGCCAAACACAATGCATTCCAGCAAGACCCAATCCAGCAGTAATCCATACTAATTGTTCAGATGAAATATCTGTCACCATCTGAAAGATGGACATGGCATGAATGTGGGCCCAGGCATATACACAGTACACAGGTGGAAGTACCCTAGATACAGTATATAAAATGTAACTGTCAAATGGACACACCCTTGGAACTGTACATACAGATTAGCAGCACATTAGTTGTCTGTGTAGTAAGGAATACTGATGTAGTCTGGCCAAACACTGGTAGACCACAAAAGGCACAGTTATGAAGTACTGAGAAATGGCTGATGTCCACGCACAAGCCAGCATAAGGGGAATTCCACACATATATCTGTGAGTCAGCTGCAAGAAGCTTCCATAGCACACATGCACCCAACTCCTCCCACTATCAGCCACAGGTTCATCACAGGTCATATCCCTGCTGTTGGGAATGAGTACAGTATGACTCCCACTTCTGTATGGGAATACCCACAGAATGCAACATGCTGAAGAGGTGTCCCATGCAGGTGTGTCCCCAGCTGTAAGCAGCACCCTGCCAGCATCCACACCAATGGATTAATAAGGACAGAAACTATTGCCATTAACACCTTGCACACCTACCCTGTCACCCCAGGGGAATTCAGTGGCTTGCAGCCTGGGACTGTAGGAGTGACAGAATGCACTTGCCTGCTACAGATGGCCTGCATCACTACCAAATGCCCTAATGTCCTCTGTCAAAGGCCTGTGTCTCACCCGTACTGCCAATGTATGTTATCTGCTGGAGTCCCAAATAATGATGTAACACAGTCCACAGAACACAAATGCAAGGCCACGTCGACAAATCCCAGTAGCATTCCCACCATGTCCTACTGCATGAACTGTGGACCAACCCCTAAATACTGCTGGGATGAAGTGATAACTATAGAGATACTTATCAGATATTGCTTGCATAATGTTAGGAAGAGGATAGAATAACAGAGGGGGGGGGTTATAAAGCATGGATGCCATGGAGTGTGTGAAGTCTGAAACTCTGATGTGTGCCCATACTATCTGTGCCTGCAAACCCAGGAATGGGTGGCTACAAACCTGCTTGCAAACAACAATGTGAAGGGGAACTGACCAGATATATGAGCCCTGCCTCTCGGTAACCTATGTGAATCTGTACAGCTGACAGGTATGGCCACAGCAGGATATGGCTATTCTGTCACGTCGATAGATGTACAAGCAGGGGATCCTCAGCCACCACAGTACCAAGGTGCTGAAGCATTTACACAGACCCATCAGCAAGTCTGCAGCTCCCGCTCCAGAATGGCATGAGTGTGCAAGAATATGTAGGCCACAGACCACAATACTGGACACAGCTTCATTTATCTTGCATTCCCCAGGAAATTACTGTGAGCAAATAAGTATATCTGTCAGTCATTGATGACATAATGCATCACAATGTAAAATAGTACAAATGTCTGAATATCTCTGCTAACCCCAAAAACATGTAGCACAAGCAGCACAGACACAATTAGTTACAGTATCCCGCTATCCTTTGCCCATTGTGACTCCCTATTGTCAACCTATCTCCAGATATCCTGCAGAAACAGGCTGCTAGCTGTAGGTGTAGAACACAAATGCCTGCACTGGAGTGCAACCTACCTGGAATGGATTCACACATTCAATATAGAAAGTCATATTGGGCATGTTCCCACACTTACAGAAATGAAGCCAATGTCTGACAACAACAGTGGACTATACATATCTGTCAGTCGCAGATTTCTGTGCACACACACCACATTGCACACTGGTCATGCTTTGCAGACACATCAGATAGGAATATACGCATATATCCAAGACAACACACTATAATAGGTCAAACATACACAAACAGAGATGTGGGGAAGAGAGAGACAGACAGTGATAAAGAGATTCCCATCATTTGGCCTGTCCCACCCACCAGACATTCAACTGGCCAATATCACATGATGTGCCAATGTCTATCACTGTAGACATTGGCTTCTCGTAGCCCTCAGCACTACAATATCTGTGGTGTTTTTGATAACTGTGTAACATGACAGTACAAGTCATAATTCATCTAGCAGTCATATACACAGTCCTATCAAATGTAAAGTTGTGTGTGACTGAGTATTGTGTGTGTGTTTCCAGAGGAATGGTTTATGGCCCATTCACACACACAGCACTCTCCATTGCCATAGTTTAACTAGCCTGCTAATGTCAGTCACCTTGAAATACCTCTTTGGAGAAAGATCATCCCTATAAGCTCTGTGACACGTGCAATAACTGTGTAATGCTATAGCATGACATACTAATTAGGTAAGAGTTCTAATCCCAGACATGACAACTGTGAAACTGTTTTTGTGTGTAGGGATCAATGATTTTGAGGCCATTCACAGACACTACACCTCCCATTGCTTTACTTTAGCAAGCCTGCTGATGTCATTCACCTTGAAATGCACCTTTGGATAAGGAATAGCTCTATAAGCTCCGTGGCATGTGTGATAACTGCGTAATGCTATAATGTAACATACTAATTAGGTAGAAGTTCTAATCCCTGACATGGCAACTGAGAAACTCTATGTGTGCATGTGTGTAGAGTAATGCTTTTGAGGCCATTCACAGTCACTACACCTCCCATTGCCCTACTTTAGCAAGCCTGCTGATGTCAGTCACTGTGAAATACTGCCTTGGATAGGATTCAGTCCTGTAAACTCTGTGGCATGTGCAATAACTGTGTAATGCTTTAGTGTGATGTACTAGTTAGGTAGGAGTTTTAATCCCAGGCATGGCAACTGTGAAACTTTGTGTGTGTGTGTGTAGCGAGTAATGTTTTTGAGGTCATTCACAGTCGCTACACTTCCCATTGCCCTACTTTAGCAAACCTGTTGATGTCAGTCACCTTGAAATACATCCTTGGACAAGACTCAGCCCTGCAAGTTCTGTGGCATGTGCAATAACTGCGTAATTCTATAGTGTGATGTACTCGTTTGATAGGAGTTCTTCTCCCATATGTGGCAACTGTGAAACTGTGTGTGTGTGTGTGTTTGGTGTTTGTATATATGTGTGTGTGTGTGTGTGTGTGTGTGTGTGTGTGTGTGTGTGTGTGTGTGTGTGTGTGTGTCTGGAGAGTAATGCTTTTGAGGCCATTCACAGTCACTGCACCTCCCATTGCAATACTTTAGCAAGCCTGCTGATGTATTTACCTTGAAACATAACTTTGGAGAAAGGCTAGCCCTATAAGCTCTCTGGTGAGTGCCATAAATGTGGAACAATGTAGTAGCAGTAACTTCACAGCTATGGGTTTGAATCTCATCTGTGGTAAGTGTTTGTGTGTGTGTGCATGTGTACGTGTTTACCTCAAAGAGTTTGTCCCCATTTACAGCCAGTACACATCTCAGAGCCTAACTTTAGCAGTCCTGCAGATATCATCCACCTTACAAGTATCTGTTGCAAAGCCTAAACCATGTCAGATCAGTGGTGCATGTGGTAAATGTGTAACATAATGGTCTGTAAGGGTTGTTAGATAGAGGTTTGAACCTCACTCCTGGCAAATGTAAATGTGTGATTAGGGTAAAATTATTTTGGGATCTCTCACCCACTACATCACCCAGTGCCAGTATTTACAAGGGCTGATAATGTTTCTAACCTTAGAAGTACCTTGGGACAACACCCATCCAATAAGCTCTGTGGCACATACAATAAATGTGGTACACTGTAGTAGCAGTACATAGGTAGGGGCTTGAATCTCAGTACTGGAAAGGGTGTGTGTGCCTGTCATCAGTATCCTGTGTGGAGGTTGCTGTGAGTGTGTAATGACAGGGTGCATAATGGGGAGGGTTTTGCTAAATTATTATATTGAGGACCTACTATATGTCACAATGTCCACCTTACAAGGACAACAGATATCAAACAGCAAAGAGGCTGGTGTAGACAATCCATGGCCCTACATGTGACATTATGGATCAATGAAAAATATAGGCAACCCTTGTATTACTCAGAGAACACTCTCCACCCTTGTGTCATGCACAAGGACACATGGCTAGGCAACAACCACTATATTGGTGGTTCACTGCATATTGCCTACAGATAGTAACCATGGTGTGATTGCAGTGGACTACATGCTTGTTAACCACAACACTGCCACTGACATAAGAATGTATTTTGATGTGTAACATCTCCTGCCTGAGTGTGTGTTCTCCATCAAGTAAAAGGACACGGCACCCTGTTCCATCCCTACAATAGGCAAATAAATGCTTACAGTGGTCCTTTGCCATGTTCCCCACTGGATGCCTGCAACAACTGTAGAGTCTGCAAATGTAACCCACAAAGGGAATACCATGCCATCTTTGGTGGATGTGTACACCTGCTTTGCTTAGACAGCAGGTTGAGTTTTGTAAGTGATGTTCATGATCAGCAGATGGCCTGTGCACAAATTGCAGTCCCCCCGTAGCTAATTGCATGTGGAACAGCTGTGGTATCATTCCTATAGCCAATTGCATGGAAACAAACACTTCATGTGGGTGTTGGCCCTTTTCTTTACTGTGAGCAGGATGTCATGTGGGTGTTTGACAAACAGCATCACATAGGGTAGTTGGCTATACCTCTTACAACATACACTGCGGAGACAGGCCAGCAAACAGGAGGGGGATGTTCCAGACATGGGGGCAGAATGTAAGTATTGTTCTTCTACATTTGAAATAATGTTGGTTTAACAGGGTTTGTGTGGATTTGGCTGTTCTACATGATTTAATATCTGTCATGACAGTGTTATGTGGTTGAGGTAACTCTCAACTGTAGGGCTATCTGCAGACTGGCCAGAGTTTGGAGTCTTACATGTGTTGTGTTACTCACACATTTCCTATCTTTAGAAATGCAGTAGCATACTCTGAGGATTGCAGTCAGTACATGGTAACATCCATGCGAGTTACTGACTTCATACCCCTCAGAAGACATATGTCACAACAAACCCTGTTACACCAGTAAATGTATGGGTTTATCACAGCAACATGTCAATATTGGCCCTGTGTTTGTGCCTCCAGCCACAGCTTTGACAACCTTTGTATATATGTCTTGCAGTAAGATGTGCATATGTTCAGTACATCATTATTTACTGACATCATACCTGATAACAACCCAGGGAGATATCAGACTGCTAGACATGTTATGTATAGTAGGCCTTAATTTGAGGACAAAACCTGGACATTCTGTTGTAGTGTGTACAGTAGTGAGGTCTGTGTACTTATGGTGATTGTTGACAGAGTGTGTTTTGTGAAGATGTACCTTGGCCTGTGTACAGACTGTGGTAGATGTCATTGTTCTTGTTCCTGTTCAATCTGATGTTACATGCTGCTCCAGTGTATGGTACCCTATCGGCGTACATGTTTGTAGGGCCAGACCGACACATGTCCTATACCACAGTCAGGCATTGGAATTCACTGTGTATTGGCCCAGTATATGTAGGGTTAGTGTGTGAGTGGCACGTATGAAGATGGTGTTGTTCACACAGTCCATATACTGTAATATTAAGTGTGCTTACCATATGTGACCGTGGCTGTGTTCAGATTGGTTGTGGGTATGCACTTTCACACAGGTGTCTGTTATTCTGTGCTGTTACATGCTTGTAGAGCCTGCTATATTTGCAAGTACATGTGCATTCCTCCATAATAAATGTAGGCCAGTGTTGTGGCAGTCTGCCTGTAGTTTGCACAGTGCATTGTGACATGCCTAGCAGCTCAGTGCATTTGCCCAGTGTGATGTTAGGTCAAGATATTTGTCAGATGTGCTGTTGCTGGGCCACCATAACTGTTGTGTATTTCTGACAAAGCAGTGGGATGTTGTAGCGATGTATGACACTAACTAGTGGGTAGTAGGTGGGCTTGTGACATCTGCTCCTCCAGTTATTATGTGTCAGGACAGACAGTAGTGTGCAAATGCATAAACTGTGTGAGCTTATCTATTCCAATATTTTTGTGATATCCCCATTTACATGGCTGTAGATATCCACTTTGTCAGGCTTGGTCCACATGTCTTGCAATAAGGGGTTCTGTACATACATGTGGACTGACCAGAGTGTGTCAGACTTTCCACATCTATTGGTCATATCTCTACTGTATTCCACAGGATCATTAATGTGATTTGTATGGTACTGCACTATGATGATCTTATGATGTCTGTCAGTAACTGATGGCGTACATGTCGATATCAGATGTGACTTCCCAGAAAACATTTCTGTTAAGACAACCTCTGTTACAGTAGCAACATTCTACATTTATACCTGCAGTACTTACATGACATCCCCTTGCACTAAGAGGTTGTGACTAATGGCGCTGAGGTATGACTCCACTACATGTTATGAACATATGCTATATATATATGTGTGTGTGTGTATATATATGTATATATGCATATATGTATATATATATATATATATATATATATATATACAAACATATATATATATATATATATATATATATATATATATATATATATATATATATATATATATATATATATATATATATATATATATATATATATATATATATATATATATATATATATATATATACATATATACAGATAGATCCATATATGACCATATATATAACGCAATATATAAATTTATATAAATACATATATATAAATATATATGTGCATCTACATATATATATGTATCCATATCCTTGTTATGTGTACACATGAGTGTTGTATTTACCTTCCCAGACGTATCCCACTATATTTATCTGATATGCGTTTATATTGATATAATATACTGATTCAACAATATGTCCACTAACAAGTACTACACAATTGTAGAAGTCAAAGCAGTTGTTCACTACTATTCAGTATGTGTACTGATAGATATATTGGAAAAAACAACAAATGTCTTCATAACTGTGATGGCTTAGTGATTAGCTGCTCTGACTGTAGTGTACAGGGTCCTGGGTTCAGGATCTGCATGAGCTATATATTTTCTTGTGAGGCAGAACAAGAACTGTTGGATACAGAGTGTTTAAGGCAGTTTTGAGCAGCTTTAAGCGAGTTTTCTTGGGTTTGCATGACGGTAAGTGGTGCTAATGTAGGGTTAAACATATAGGCGCTTAAACAGTTTCTGCTTCACTTACCAGTGCACAATTCTGCTTAGCATTTTATATTGCAGCAATGTTGAAACCTGCTAAGCATGACTCAGCCCTTGTAACCAGTGATTACATTCCAGTCTGATAAAATAGCAGGATAATGACATTTTTAATAAGTGTATTTAATTCCATGTACATGACATCCATCTATGTGCTGTCATTACAGTAGCAAGGGGTGTGAGTCAATTGTCTGGGATACCTGAGTATATGTGGCTTGTACAACACTTTTTTCCATTTGAATGTGTTTCATACATGGGTAGTATGCCAGGTTAAATGTAGTCATACTGGCATGTAGTGTATCATTACTTTACTACTGTTAACAGTGCTTTTCCAAGTTAGAGTAGATTGCAAATTGTAGTACTGGAAACAAACATCCCTGCATGCAAGAATGGACTCTGAGTCCTGACTATCGTGTTTTTGGTGTGTGAGCTGTCTGTCATTAAGTATTTGGTACTGGATATTGATCTTACATGTGGATATTAACAGTAGACTACTGTGTGCATAGGACATGTCATTGAGGGCTGCTGTCATGTAGTAATGGCATGCCTATCAGTGTCAGACATCCGTCTGTTAAAACATTCATCCTAATGCATAACCAGTTGGCTAGCTGTTGTTTGTCTGTCCTCTGTACAGATGTGCAGATGTCAGGTATCCATCTTGGCTGGGTATAGGCAATCTATGCTTGACTGACAGTGACAAGTCTGCCCAGCTGTGTTATGAATGCCAAAGCTAGGAATCCCCATTCTGTATGCACCACATGCCCTAGGTACCTTAACTACACTACCACAATCAACAGAACATGCTTGGGTACAGGTCTCCAAGACAGACACTGACCATGTTATGTAATACATGTTGCATACATGTCAATTGGAGCACCTCACTGGCCATCTGCAAGAGGCAACTAGATGATTGGATGTTGCATTTAACTCTCACCCTGAGGGCCACTTACGTAGCATCAGTTGATAGATGGCCTGCTGACAAATGGCAGGTGGCATGATTCCACTGTACCCACATCCACTACTCTTCTTATCTCTCCATGGACAGTATCCTGCTACACAGCTAGGAACGCCTGCACCTATGGACCCCAGTACCAATAAATGTGTCAGAGTGCATTACTGAGAATAACAGTGTCTGTGTGTTTGCAAACCTGTAGTTGATAATACCCTGAGGGCCTTCACACCCACTACACCCCCCATCGCCATAGTTAGATATGGCTGCTGCTGTAATGGACATTACATGTACCTTGTTACACGCTTCACCCTATGGGCTACCTGGAGCTTGCAGTACCAGCACAACACTGTTGCACAAATGGGTAGATAGGCATGGTTACCCTCTGTGTCCTGGCAAGTGTGTGTATGTGTGCAAGTGTGTATATTTGTAGGATACATCATTCTGAGGCCACATTCTCCTAATACAATACACCTTGCCATACAGTATAAGGGATAGGGATGCTGCTGATCATAGGAGAGCCATGACAAAGCATCACTCTACTATCCATGTGGCATGTGCAATAGATGCATATCCCTGTAGTAGCACTCTTGAGATAAACAAGGAGTTGTATTGCAGTCCTGGTCAATGTGTGATTGTGGGTATGTCAGAGTATTATAATGGGTTTCAGTGAGTACAATATCCGTGTGGGGTGTGGGTGCTGGGTGCACTGTCTTTACACCATGGTACCCCAGTACATGTCCCAAGGTCCACTGTATGGGGACCACTGTCACCATCAACCATACAGGTAACTGATTACACTATCCAGCCCAATGATGCATGTGCTGTGTGCAACTTATCTGTAAGAGAATGGACACACTGACAAGGTAGCTAGCATTGATAAACCCAGGTCTCTCAGATGTGTGTATGACTGTTATGTGTTTGTCAATGTGTATATGACAGTATGTTACACTATGTATTGTTCATTAACAACCAGTACATCCCCCATTACCATACTGTACAAGACCTGGTGATGTTCTTCACTTAACAAGTAACCTCGGACAAATCTCATCCTAAAAGCTGTGTGGTGTGTGCAATTAAGGCCACACACATTAGTAGCAATAAGTACCTAGGTACGGGTTCTACTCTCAGTGTTGCCAAGTAAGAGTGTGTGTATATGTGAAGGGATCTACTTCAGTTTGCAGAAAATACATGTCCCAGGAGGTCAACTGTCCAAGAACTGATTGGCAAATGTTAACATTTCACAGGTATCATCTTGTGGAAATTCATTCCATCAGAACTAGTAGTACATGTGTAACTGCCCTCTTCCCCACTGTATAGCTGTACAGCGATACTGGGGTTGGTATATATAGCTGGGTGTGGATCTTGTGGACACAGCCACCATCATTGCTGTTATTGTTGTATGTATACCCCTGCTTAGTCAGCTGTAATACTGTACAGTTTATGTTAACAGGTTAAGTAGTTGTCAGTCACACTGTTGGCAGTTCTACACCACCCCACACCTTCCATAGGGTAGGGCTGTGCCACTCACACCAGCACACCTATGTTTGCCAAGTTGAGGATTGCTCTACATTGAGGAAGGAGACATATACCCTGGCAGTACCATTGTCAATGACATTAAAGTAGCAGACTGATTATTGTGCCCATTCTGTCCTGGTGGAATTACATAGGCTAAAATGGGTTCCCTGCAAAAGTACATGCATCCATGAGTACAGTATTCTCTGTGTATTGCATCAACACCAAAGCCTCTGTGTGTGTGCGTGTTTTACACAAACATGTGGTATGTATCACCCAGTACACTTACCATTGTCCACTGTAGAAGGGCTGCTGACATCAGCCACCATGCACTCACCTGTATACACCCCTCAGACCTATCAGGCATGTGGCACATGCAGTAACTGTTATACAGACCTGTGACTTGTGTTCAGCTGTACCCAGGATATTGTACAGTCAAGGTGTCACCACAGTGCCATACCCTTTGTAGGAAACAACAGCAGACCAATATCCTGCTGACACATAGACACCTACAACACAAACAGACTACATTATGGAGACCA
Organism: Protopterus annectens; assembly: GCF_019279795.1. Taxonomy (NCBI): domain Eukaryota; kingdom Metazoa; phylum Chordata; order Ceratodontiformes; family Protopteridae; genus Protopterus; species Protopterus annectens. The sequence goes on along the minus strand of NC_056739.1, from coordinate 1,412,839,319 downwards.
CAATCACTCAGTGTTAATAACAGCTATAATGCATCATGGCTGGATAGCTACACATCCTGACATGTAAGCATTAACCTTTAGTGCTGAAAACATGTTGCACAGCATTACATTGGTACACCTTAGTACAGTCACCCTGTGCATCATAACCATATTATCCTGTCCCTGCATTGATGTTATGGATGACAGGGGATGTGACACAGGTATCATCATATGCACAGGGTGTGTTGTGGGTTTGCCAGAGACCTAGGCTGAGCTGTTTGTTTGACATCATGTGTGTGTGTTAGGGGGTTTCATTATTAATTGGGCTGTGCACATGTGGTGTGTGTAGGTATGGGGTTGCTCTAGCTGTGTTTTTGATGTGTCTGTGTGTATGCATGCACACAGTTCTGCCATGTGGCTGTCCTATACAGGAGTTTGTTGAACAGCTGCAGACCATACCTGGCAGGCTGTGCAGTTCACCATCTCTGGCCATGGACACGAGAACTTTGGCTGCTAGGGGTTCTACAGGCACTACCAGATACAAGCCAAGATATGGTGCTCTCCCCTGATGATGACATATGTTAACTGGATCGGGGTCCATATTGGGACTGGCCAGGGCCATGTGCACATTGTCTGCTATGTTGTCATGTGGACAGCAGCCCCCCCTGCAGTGCTGATGTGGGTACAGCCACTATAGGAGCGGCTGTGACTTGTTGCACATCCATGTTGACCTCCACCTGTTGGTGTTACTGACCTACGTCCACGTGGTCATCGCACTACTCCCACCATATGCTCAAGCACAGACACTGCATGGTCAGGGATTCGTACCATCTCACTCAACCATCTATCCAGGACCTCTGCAAAATAACGGTGGGCACCTGCAAGACCACAGATGTTGTCAATACAGCAGATAGTGTAGCCCTCTGGAACCTCAGACCCTGTCTGGTATAATGTTCCATATATGCCTGCACCTCCATGATGACCTGAAACATGCGTCTGGTGACACCAGCTGTGACACTTCTGCCAGGGACATGATTACCAGCAGTCCTCCTATGAGCACCCCTGTACATCTGCCTGTGAGGTACCTCACCTGGCATCTGGCTATGGCTGCTGTGTCCAGACACACTTGCCATAGTCACCACCCTGTCCTGTCCCATGCCACCACCCGCCACCTGTCCCTCATCTATGGCAACTGGTGATGGGGCATATAGAGGCAATGTGACTGTGTGCGGGGATGGGGTGGATAACAGTGGGATGTCAAACAATAGCACAGCTTCACCCCCTGACAACCCTGCCTGTGCCTCACCAAACCTATCATCATTGTTAGAGTCTGTATGGACACTAACATCAGGTCGCCTGCAGGAGGGACCCTGACCCACCTCACCACCTGTGAGGGGAAAACAAAAAATGCACTTTAAGACCTGTACATCATTGCTTAACCGCGAACACACACACATACACACACGCACGCACACACACACACACACACACACACACACACACACACACACACACACACACACACTTACAGGTGAGATTGCACAAAGATATTACACACAGACCTCTCATTACCAATCTGTCAACATGCATGCCATATGCACTGCACCTATAGTCAATCCCTGTTACCAACATTATACATCTCTGTGAAGCATGAGTTGTGTTAGTAGGAGATGCCCTTTCCCCTGCAACACATTGCGCCCATGTACACAGTATTGCTGTCCACCTGTTCAGCACCCTGGCATGTACTGTGCACCATAGCGCACAGGTGTACATGCCATTGCTGAATGTGTATATGTGTGTCACTTATGTTTGCTGTGCTGGTCACAGCCCCTATGAGTTTGTCAGACACATACCTGGGATGATATGTGGACAGATGTCAATAGTGAATACATGATGTCTGATTTGCAGATCTCATCATCAGCAGTGCATGTATGAGCAATAAAATACAATTACACTGACAGCCTTCAAAGCTTACTGTGGCTATGAGGAGTGTACACACCCTTATTGACATAGCACCCTCTTTTCTAATATGCCATGGGGCCACATTACTGCATATGTTAACATTGCACAAACCTGATATGTGACATATGACCTGTACAGTCAAATGCAGTATCAAACAAATGTGTTATTTGTGCAGATGCTGACTGAGATGCATACAATATGTGGGTGCATAGGTGTGCACACCCTTACCATGATGGTTTGTCGCATCAAGTGTTAAGTGTACTACAGCAGTCACTATTCCTGGAAGGGGTATACTAGCCTGACCCATTTGCACTTGCCAGTATTTGATCATTCTGCCCTACAAATGTCCCCCAACTCTGCAAGATTGCAAGGTCAGCTCATGCGCACAGCTCTTGGAGGTCACACCGTGCCTTCAATATTGCTGTGGAGTCAGGGTTATGTCTCCCACAATTCATGACCTTGACTGCGTGCAGATACAGCCATTCTTAGCGAGCTTTGGATGTCTGTTTCAGTTCACTTTTGTGTTTCAGGATGACACCCCTCCCCATCCTCAGCCTTTTTGCAGATGCATGACAACTATGGGCCACACAAGAGTGTCATTTTGCAGTGTACACCATGTGTACCAGGCTATTCCCTGCTAATGAATGGCAAACATACAAGTGTACACTGGCACCAGAAGGTAGAGATGGTAATGGTGGGCGTGAGGTGGAGTGAGATGTTGCGTATGCAGCACATGTGTCATAATTGATAATGTCTGTAGGTTTTGAACTTGGTCTTGGTACACCATTACACATTGCAACACATGCTTTTGGGGACTTTTGATGTTATGCATATGCTAACTGAAGAGAGTGCTGGCTGATGTTTCCTGTGGAACAACTGTCCCATCTGATTACCCTAACCCATAGGCCACCCTTATGCAGAGTCCAGGCGATTGTCGACACAGATACTGCACAGCCAGTACTTGCTAGACATTCCTGAAACTCCCTCAGTGTTGCGACATGTTTCTAGGCAGCCTCCATGACCAGTTTGAAACATGTGCCATCATCTGTCTTGGATGGCCATCTGTTTATTTTCTACATTAATGTTGTCCCATACTTTCTCTTCACATACATGACTGTCTGCACTGTTGCCATGGTACATGCAGTGGTGAGGTAAGGCTACATCTCCCACTCCTGCATGCTACCTGTTGGGTATGGGATCCATTCCATGGCTTGTAAGAGGTGTGCAAACCACGGCAGCCTCTGTTGCAGGTGAGTGGGCAAATGTGATGAACATATGTCTTGGACAGCAGACCATTTCTTGGTGTGACATTGAGGACCTGTACTTGATGGTAGGTGCATACTCATGAAGAGTGAATGCTGTCAGTACCTCAAAAGCTGCTTCCACAATATGTTATTTGGAGTGTGTGCACACATATGCTTCCAGTGTTTGTTAAGGTATGTATTCTCCATATTTGCTGTCCTAAGATAGGATTCCATATTACACATTCATTGCTCATGTTAGGACCACATTACAGATTGTAAGGGTTGTGGAATGTGGTATTGTGATATGCCACTATGTAGATCTGTAACAGTTGCTATTGTAATAGTGGTATATACACTGTTGTAGCACTGTACAAGGGTGATGTTTCAGACATTTTCCTACTGTAGGCAATTTGTCCCACCATTATGTTAATCTCTGTGCACACATCTTGCAATGACAGGTTGTTTGTTATATTGCAGGACTCTTACATACCCTTCAGATAAGCCACCATGGTGACCACTGTGATGCAGTGCAGTTAACAGCAACAATAAGTGAAAATGTGCAGCATGCATTATGGGTAGGTGTGTTAAATGTGTGCATAGCAAATACCATGGCCATAACATGGCCGGTGTATTGGCAAACCTGAACAAACAACACTATACTCACCAGCTACAGGCTGCTGCCCCAGAGGTATACCAGAGGGACCTACATATTTGTGTGAGAGAGGTGATGTCTGTAGCCACACCTGTGGCACTGGTACAGGGTGGGAGCAGCATTTCAGTATATCAACAGTACAAACCCACAATACTACAGATTATGCACATCTGTTTATTACTACAATGCAGCAACAGACTATATATAGTTTACTTCACATATGCATGATTAAACTCTACAGATGCAGATGGATAAGCAGCAGTGGTCTACTTATGTGCTCTGTGGCCTTACCTGCATGCTCCTCGTCCATTGTGTGGGTAGCACCCACCTCCGCAATGCTATCAGCTGTGTCTTGGCTTTGCCGGTGGGCAGGTGCCTCGAGGCTGGCGAGGAGCTCCTCAGCATGTGTGAGGAAGGGATAAATGGCATAACCCCCCTGTGGCTAGCTGGTCCCTCCTAACTGCAGCAGCATGCTGACAGGTGTGGCAGATGAGCTCAGTGTACCGATGTTGGACCTGCTCATAACTGCAGTTATGCAGGCCAACATCATTTACCCTGTGGATGAACTCGTTCCACAGGGCAGTCCTTTCCTGCAGATCATGGGCTGTATGGCCAACGAGGGTGTGGTGGTGCTGCACCAGGTAGCTGATTATCACATCATTTTCCTGGGGGGAATAAACTGGCACCCGCTCTCTTGACATGGTGCCTGAAAGACATATAGAGGAAAAAAGGTCTGAGGACATAATACTGCAAGGGTATAATAGTTGTTAATTGACATCTCTGTCACCCCCCTACCATATCTGCAACAATAATCTGAACACACAACTCAACGTGTATGTTTACAGCAAACCTACTGTTGGGACAAATATCATATTGTACGACAAATAGTGCAATTTGTTTCCAGTCATGTTCCATGTTGAAACACTATCATTGGTGGCCTGTAGCTAACATTATCACCTGCATGAATTGTAAGGGCCACTATGATTCCATATATGCATGTGTTCTGTTTGCTATGTGACTGCTCCAAATCTGGTGTTTTGTGTTAATTGGGATATCTATGCATGCTATTAGAAGTAATCCTGGATTGTGTGGACTACTACTACCCACATATGTTCTATAACCATGACACATAAGCATGTTTGGGAAGCCTGTTAACAGCAGAACCACCTCTCCCACCTTATCTGGCCATGTTACCAGGCCACAGCACATCTGGGCCCCACCCCAGGAACTCATCATCTCCTGGTCCTGCATTACCTTCAGGTAGAACCACCTCAGGGGATGGTGTTCGTTCCCCCCTGGGAGCACACACAGACAGGATCCTGTCACCTGAAGTCAGGTCCAGGGTCTGGTGCATAGGGAGCTCCACAGAGACTTAGCGGATATGCTACACCACCATGAGGCCCTCGGTACACAATTAGAGGGTCCGCATGCTCCTCCTGCTCAGCCCTCAGCTCAGGAACCTTCAGGGCAATGAAGGTGCAGTTTTGACTGCCCATGGGTGGGGACGTTGGTCCCCCTGTTTCCATTTGGAGGCTCATGGGTTTCCACTTTCCAAACACCACTCCCCATCCAAGGTGTTTACCCACCACATGTGTCATATACTACCCCTGTATGCTGTCTTGTCTGTCTTCCAACCAAACCTACCTCCCCAAATATACCAATTGTCCTTCCCCAACATACCAATCTCACTTTCACAAACAAGGGCAATGTGTTCCTAACATGAATTTCACACCAGACATAACTGTTCATTTTGCACCCGCTTACTATATATATATATATATATATATATATATATATATATATATATATATATATATATATATATGTGTGTGTGTGTGTGTGTGTGTGTGTATAGATATGTGTGATGTTTTCTCAAACATATCGTGCAGCACAGTCAACAGTAGGAGAAATGTATTTATATATATAAATATGTGTGTGTGTGTGTGTGTGTGTGTGTGTGTGTGTGTGTGTGTGTGTGTGTGTGTCTGTATATCTGTAGACATACATGTATATATATATATATATATATATATATATATATATATATATCTATACACTGGGTATATGTATGTATGGAATGCATTCAGACATCAAGTCCACACTCTCTAAATCTGCCTTGCTATAAAACAGCCTAATATTAGGGGGTATGTAGAGGGACAAATTGCAGGTAAGCCTATTACAAACCTATGACATTTGTGCATGATAAATTTTATGTTAACACAACTGTCCTGCAGGTGGTGGGGTCTGAAACTCATGTGTCTATCATAACTTCATTACTGCCACCTCCAGCTATTTTCCACGCTGATGTACATGTCTTGAGGTACAGAACACACACTATGATGGCTTACATCTTGTCATTCAGCGATGATCTGAACAGTTGACAGGTATGCCCACTGCCCACAAGGCCAGATGCTATGTCCATAGCAGTTGTTCAGCAGGACATCATTACAACATGTCACATATAAATCTTTCCATATCATCTATCCCATTATTACAGACCAAGTACTACTTTCAGTTACATGCATATATGTTTCACATACCTGTTGTAGTATTGTCTTCTCTTTTATGTACACTTTATGTGTCCCCTGTTTTATATACTTTATTTTTGGCTTGGTTTGTAGTTTTAATTTCTCTATCTCTCTCTCTCTCTCTCTCTCTCTCTCTCTCTCGCATGGATTTTGTAGGTGATGCTCATGATCAGGTGATGGCCTCTCCACCAATCAGTGTTCACCACTTGCTAATTTCATGCAGCCAGCTGTGTAGTACTTCCAATTACCACTGTCATGGCAACCAACTACTATAAATTACTACATCATGTGGGCATTGTCCCCTTACCTTTCCAGTATGGAAGACATTGTTCCTGTGTGTGGGCAGCAGTGTTACTGACAGCAGGTAGCAATACCTCTTACAACAGGACTTGCAGACACAGGGCAACTACATATTTGTATAAGGTCTCAGACCTACAGACAGTGTGAGTATTGTTGTTATATGCGTTGAATACCACTAATTTTACAGGGTTTGTGTGTACATGCTAGTTTTGCACGGAATGCAGTCTGTCTGCATAGCTCTCAACTGCGGGCCTATCCACATGATGGCCAGAGGATCGGCTGTTATGTTTTGTTGTTCACCACACAGGTCTTGTCTCTGATATATCAGTGGCATTCTCTCTGTTGAGTGCTATCAGTACATGGCTACATCCATTGTGTTTCTGACTTCATATTCCTGAGTAAGGGTATGTTGCAACCAATCCTGTAACAGCAGCAACTTTCACAGTGTATAACAGCAATATGGAAAATATGGCCCTGTGTTCCATCCTCTGTCCTCAACCTATATACCAGGCTTTGTCCCTATGTCATGCAGTAAAATGTTAAGTAGTGGCCTATCATTATTTAGTGCTGGCATTCCTGCTATCATTCCAGTGATGTTGTGGACTCCCACACAAATTGTGGGGTAGG